>NC_039261.1:522500-865712 GCF_003368295.1 Carassius auratus
ACAGACAGACAGACAAGTAGTTAGATTGATAGCTAGACAGACAGACAGACAGATAGATAGATAAATATATATATAGATAGATAGATAGATAGATAGATAGACAGACAGATAGACAGGCAGACAGACAGAGAGCTAGACAGACAGACAGACAGTCAGAAAGAGAGACAGATAGACAGACAGACAGATAGATAGACAGACATACAGACAGATAGTCAGATAGAGAGCTAGACATAAAGACAGACAGACACAGAAAGAGAGACAGACAGACAGACATACAGACATTTAGACAGACAGACAGATATATAGATAGATAGATAGACAGACAGACAGACAGACAGACTGATAGATATAGATCTAGACAGACAGACAGACAGACAGATATATAGATAGATGGATGGATGGATGGAAAGACAGACATAGAGAGAGAGAGAGAGAGAGAGAGAGAGAGCTAGACAGACAGACAGAGACAGACAGAAGGACGGACGGACGAACGGATGGATAAATAGACAGACATATAGATAGATAGATAGATAGATAGATAGATAGATAGATAGATAGATAGATAGATAGATAGATAGATAGATAGAGATCTAGACAGACAGACAGACAGATATATAGATAGATGGATGGATGGATGGATGGATAGACAGACATAGATAGAGAGAGAGAGAGAGCTAGACAGACAGACAGACAGAGACAGACAGAAGGACAGACGGACGGATGGATAAATAGACAGGCATATAAATAGATAAATAGATAGATAGATAGATAGATAGATAGAGAGCTAGACAGAGAGACAGACAGACAGACGACAGACAGATAGATAGAGAGCTAGACAGAGAGACAGACAGACAGATAGATAGACAGACAAACAAACATACAGACAGACATACAGACAGATAGACAGACAGATAGATAGAGAGCAAGACAGAGAAACAGATAGATAGACAGACAGATAGATAGACAGACAGACAGACAGATAGATAGATAGATAGATAGATAGATAGATAGATAGATAGATAGATAGATAGATAGATAGATAGATAGAGACAGACCGACAGAGAGACAGATAGACAGACAAACATACAGATAGATAGATAGAGACAGACAGACATACAGATAGATAGATAGATAGATAGAGAGCTAGACAGACAGACAGATAGATAGATAGATAGATAGATAGATAGATAGATAGATAGATAGATAGATAGATAGATAGACAGACAGACAGACAGACAGACAGATAGATAGATAGATAGATAGATAGATAGATAGATAGATAGATAGATAGATAGATAGATAGATAGATTTAGAGGTAAACAGACAGACAGACAGACAGACAGACAGACCGATAGATAGAAACTAGACAGATAGACAGACAGACAGATAGATAGATATAAAGTCAGACAGACAGATATAGAGCTCGAAAGACAGACAGACAGACAGACAGACAGACAGATAGATAGATAGATAGATAGATAGATAGATAGATAGATAGATAGATAGATAGATAGATAGATACATACATAGTTAGATAGATAGATATTATATATTATAGTTATTATTATTATTTTTGTTATTTGTTGTTGACTTTTACTTGTTTCTCGTTTGAAGAAAAAAAGGAGAAAGTATACATATACTTAATTATTTTACGAATCTGTTTTTGTTTTATGTATTATATAATTGTTTATTCCTTATTCATGTAATGTACAATGCTTTGGCAATACTGTGCAAGTCATGCCAATAAAGCTCATTTGAATCTGAAATTTGAATTTGATAGATAGATAGAGAGCTAGACAGATAGACAGGCCGACAGAGAGACAGACAGACAGATAGATAGACAGACAGATAGACAGATAGAGAGTTAGACATATATACAGAGAGACAGATAGACGGACAGACATTTAGACAGACAAACAGACAGACATATAGAGAGACAGATAGATAGACAGACAGACAGACAGACAGACAGACAGACAGATAGATAGATAGATAGAGAGACAGACAGACAGACAGACAGATAGTCAGATAGAGAGTTAGACATATAGACAGACAGACACAGAAAGAGAGACAGATAAACAGATAGACATTTAGACAGGCAAACAGACAGACAGAGAGACAGACGGACGGACAGATAGAAACTAGACAGACCGACAGAGAGAGAGACAGATAGACAGACAGATAGACAGACAGACAGACAGAGAGAGAGGTAGACAGAAAGACAGACAGAAAGAGAGACAGATAGACAGACAGACAGATAGAGAGTTAGACAAATAGACAGACAGACACAGAAAGAGAAGACAGATAGACAGACAGACATTTAGACAGAGAAACAGACAGACAGATAGAGAGACAGACAGACAGACAGACAGAGAGATAGATAGATAGATAGATAGATAGATAGATAGATAGATAGATAGATAGATAGATAGATAGATAGATAGATAGATAGATAGATAGATAGATAGATAGATAGATAGAGAGCTTGACAGACAGACAGACAGACAGATAGATAGATAGATAGATAGATAGATAGATATAGAGCTTCAAAGATAGACAGACAGACAGACAGATAGATAGATAGATAGACAGACAGACAGACAGATAGATATAGAGCTCCAAAGATAGACAGACAGACAGACAGACAGATTAGATAGATAGACAGACAGACAGACAGACAGACAGACAGATAGATAGATAGATAGATAGATAGATAGATAGATAGATAGATAGATAGATAGATAGATAGATAGAGAGCTAGACAGGTAGACAGACAGACAGATAGATAGAGAGCTAGACAGACAGACAGATAGAAACTAGACACAGACAGACCGACAGACAGATATATAGATAGATAGATAAGATTCAGCAGAAGTGTCAGTCTGTTGTAGTCTGTGAGCTGACCGTGTCTGTGCTCCTCAGCTGTGCGTTTCGGCCGGATTCCCAAACGAGAGAAGCAGCGCATGCTGCTCGAGATGCAGAACGCCATGAACAACATGATGAACAACAGCCATGACAACCAGCCTCTGAACGAACAGACGTCAGCCACCGATGCATCTCCAGAGCAAAGCGGCCCGGGCCCTTCCTCCCGCTCCCCCTCCACTTCCCCCAGGAGCAACCGATCCGAATCCAGCCCTGACCTCGAGCTGATGAGCTGCATGGATACAAGCCAGAGCTCAGACTCTTCCAGTGCCACTGACAGCGGGGAGGAGGAGGTCATTGGCACAGTGACTAGAGCGCAACAGGAGACCTTCATGTACAATCAGGAGCAGGCCAGAGTGCCTTCAGAGGGCCCCAACAACTACAGCCATTGCTCAGAGAAGACTCAGGAGGTCTGGAACCAACAGAACAATGCCTCCTCAGAGAGCGAACTAAAGCCCCCATCAGGCAGTGCTCCACGGGGGCCTGAAGACTCGGGCTGTCCTTTCAGACTGCCCAACAGCAGCTCCGCTGGACCACCTCTGAAGAACCTCTCTATGAGAGCTCATAATGACAATGACACACATGTCAATGGCAGCTGTAGTGTCCCAACATTTGCAAGTGTTAACAGGATGCACCTGGTGAGTTACGTAGAGAACCCATACCAAAATTTCAGTTGAAGTCCATACAAGTACTCATGATTCTCATTCACAGGTTTGCCCCATGAACACATCGCCCTATGTGGATCCTCAGAAGTCAGGTCACAGTATTTGGGAGGAGTTCTCCATGAGCTTCACCCCAGCTGTCAGAGAGGTGGTGGAATTTGCAAAGCGCATCCCAGGATTCAAAGAGCTGTCCCAGCACGACCAGGTCAGCCTCCTGAAGGCCGGCACCTTTGAGGTATGAACAAAATACAACACAGTCTCCACACAAGGGTCAGACTTTAACGAGGGCTTGTGCCAAAAAAGCCTCCAAAATGAATAAAAATGCCCCATAAATTCAAGACAAAGGGGCAAAAAAATTCCCCTGCATTATTAAACAAAGTATCAGAGTCACTGAGCTGTGTTAAGTGCATGCTCGCGACTTCCCTCATCATAAACAACACAGTGCAGATACATTAATACTGAGATACATATAATTACAATATAAAGAGCAATAATCTAATGTCATATTAATAATGGTCAATAATCAATAATGTCATATTGCAGCCGGATTCGGAGCTTCTGTATTTTTACATGTATAATTTAGATTTTTTTTTTTTTTAAATTGTAGCCTATTGTTATTGACAACAGTTTAAAATGTTGTTAAAAGTAATTGACATTATAGACAAATATTGCCCCTTAATGGAGAAGTTAATTTCTGACCCTACACTGAATTAAACCGTCTTAAATCATTCCTAAGAGTCCTGTGAATCGAGCGGATAGATTTCAGTTTGATGGGTTTCTTGTTTGGTCTGTAGGTGCTGGTGGTGCGCTTTACATCCCTGTTCGATGTGAAGGAGCGCACGGTTACATTTCTGAGTGGCAGGAAGTACAGCGTGGAGGCGCTGCGCTCGATGGGTGCTGGAGATCTCCTCAACTCCATGTTTGACTTCACAGAGAAGCTGCAAGCGCTGAACCTCAGTGAGGAGGAGATGAGCCTCTTCACAGCCGTAGTGCTGGTGTCTGCAGGTATTAATGTCATACCATTATAAGACCATAGTTTTGTATCTGAGATGGGGTTGGGCAATTAGAAATTTGACCAAACATTAGAATTAAATCATAACACTCTGGTCCTCTTCGTTTGGGAGTCACATTTGGCTCCTTAGTTGTCAAAAGTGACCGGAGCCTTGAAATGTAAATTCTTTATTTTTAAAAGGAAAATATATTTAATACATTTTTGTTCAATAATATTGTTTTATTATTATTCAGAATTAATTCTAATTAGCCAATTTTTTTTTTTTTTTTATAAACGGATTCCCATTGTTTTTTAGACATAATGTCTTCATTTTATTAGGTTTTGCTTTAAGATATATATTTAAACATTATAAAAAACGACTTATCCCTAATCTGAGCTGAAGCCTTGACTTACTGTGTTACATGAATTGTTTCCCATAGATCGCTCCGGTCTGGAGAACGTCAACTCGGTTGAGGCCCTTCAGGAAACTCTGATTCGAGCTCTGCGCAGCTTGATCACCAAGAACCACCCGAACGAGATCGCCATCTTCACTAAACTGCTCCTCAAACTGCCGGACCTGCGATCGCTCAACAACATGCACTCTGAGCAGCTCTTGGCCTTTAAGGTCCACCCCTGACCACCCATCAACCCTCATAACTGTGGACCACACACCCCATCCATCTCCAGAGCCTCCTTCCTGCGGCCCGTTTAGCCAGTGGGGAACTGTTATTACTCAGTGCCCCTTTTCTGACACTTCGCCCCATGACTTTCAAAGCACTGCTGGTTAAATATGGAGGTGGAGCGGGGGTACAAGAATTAATTATACTGTAAAATGCCTGTATTGTACTGTAAAACGCCTCTGCTCATGCTAAAGCACACGACTCGCTGATACAAACTGGAGGGGTTTCGTTGTAGATGCTTACAAGAGTTTGTACGATTACTCGGTTCGTGTGTGCGCAGAGGCATCTTGAATTAGTTTTTAGATTTATAAATCTGCCTGTGCAATAAGTGACGCGTTCACTGGTTTTGTGATTGTTCCTTGTTGGTCTTTTAATACTTTCAGAGAAGAGGACGTAAAGGTATCTGTGGCATGTATGAATGCTGTGTGTTGCTAAGGGGAGATTATGAAGGGATATTCCCACAAACAAATGAGAAAATAATTACATGGAGCACAGTTTGGCATTCTTTCTAATTCGGAGAGAAGAAAAAAACAAGAAGCACCAACTAAGAAAAAGAAGAATGTGGAAGAAGAAAAGCTGCTAATCTGAGCTTTATTGGCAGAAAGACACAGGAATGTTTAATGGATAGATCTATTTTTATAGTCTGTTTTCTGTCTTAAAATCTGTAGTTAAATGCTGAGGAAGCCACACTTAGGCCTGAAACATTATGTAAGTATGTGAACACAAATGCTTCTTGATAGAGTGGATGGCTGCGTTCCAAAATGCATCAAAATCTAATGCAGTGCGTGTCACGCTGATGTTGTGTGCAGTGGACACTGACATTGACACTGTCTTTTTACAGTTTTCTCTTCCAGGTAAATGATGGAGCAACAGTTTGAAGAGAATCTTGCTGAGCAATTTAAAGTTAGTTCAGCTGGTGACACATTTATAGCTAGCTACCTGACTAGTGATGCATTTGGTTTATTGGCACAGACATATGAAGTCGACTGTTGTCCGCTTGAGTGTTTGTTACCGCCAAGATTCAGTCAGACCGCAGGCTTGGCCAAGCATTTGTATTCTTGCATAGAGTATGTGTCTGATTGCGTATGGTGCATCTGTGTAGATGTCCTGATTCGTAGGGCTTTTAGTAATGACAAAGTGTGTGATGATGCTTAATGACAGAAGAGGAGTAGGACAGAAGGCGTTTTATCACTATAAGATTTGTGAATGCTGATGGGACTCAAAGCCATCCACAGTGATGTCATAATGTCTGCATTTATATTTCTTAATTTCTCTTTTCTGAATGATGTTTTTTGTTTTTGTTTTTGGGTAAGTCTGTTCAGTGAATGTTCTTGTAGAGTTATTGTTTCTGTGTGATCAGCTGCAGTAAGCAAATAGTGTGGATACTCAAGCACCGCTGGACCAGACAGGGAGAGGAAACAGGAAATGCCCCAAAACTCCACCGAGTAACACCGTCAACGCCTCTCATCACCCCGCCAGCTCTGGGCATCTGAAATCCTCTCGGGTCGGTTCTGATATCAAAGCTGCTGTAGATGAATAGTCACCAAAAGAAGTATGTTTGTTTGGTGTTGGTGTTCCTCACTCAGTGTCATTGATGTGTTGCCATAATCCAGTCTGTCAGTTTTCTTCTGTGAAAGTTAGATTTCTATATATCTATATATAAATATATAATATAATTAAATACATATTAAACAAGAAAATAAACAGATAAATGCTGAACTCATTCTTTCCATGCATTGTCATTTTTGCACCTGTTTGTCAGACGTACAAATGTACAGACAATCCACTGATTACTCTGCATTATTAATTTCACTTGTAGCACCCCCTGTAGGTATTTTATTTATTTTTTGGTGGGGTTGGGTGGGGGGAGGGTGTTCTGTGATCTACTTCAAGTTCCAGTAAGTGTCGATGTTATTTTTTGCATTATCACTGGCTTATACAGTGTGTTAAGTCGTAAAGAATTAACAACAGCAGAATGTTTAATTTTCTACTAGTTTTGCAACTCTTAACATATCCAATTCTTTTGATTGCTGTCTTGCTGGAACTATGTACAAAATCTGAAGATTGGAAAATTAGTCTGGGACAGAGGTTTCCAATCCTGCTCTCAGAAAACCCCTTTCCTTCAGAGTTTAGCTCCAACACATGTCTGGAGATTTCCAGTGATCCTGAAGACCTTGATTAGCTGCTTCAGATGTGTTTAGAGCTAGACCCAAACTCTGCTGGAAGCTGGGCCTCCGGGAAAACTAGAGTTTTCAGAAAATTAAAAAAAGTTGAAATTAAAGATATAATTTGTATATTTGGGATTTACAGTAGGATTTTATTTCTTGTTCCAAAGGATGCGCTGATTATACCCAAATCTATTTGCAGAACGAACTGGAGCACCTGCAGGACCTTCTTTAGCCCACAATATATCCGATATGTCTCCTGGGGGATCTGCTAACATAACGTCAATATATCCTCTTCCCTTTTCCTAACTTTTCACTGGTTTAGGAGTTAGTTTTAGCGCTAAAATACTTACTAAATAAAATACTAAAACACGTATTTGTTGATAAAGAACATATATTTTTTACCAATATCTATTTTCAGTGATAATTTAATGAAAAAATTAAATTAAATAATAAAAATAAATAAATAACAACGGGGTTTATAAATGTCCCCCTGACAAACTTTAATAATCTATAATTAGAGGAGAACACATTTTATTATATGGGGAAAAAGACAAGATTGTTGCATGGAGCACAACATAATATCATTGAGCTTTACACAATGTATTGAAAAAATATAGAAAGACAAACTACTATTTTAAACCATTTAAAAGCTGAGAAAAATGCCTATAAATGAATATTAATGACTCTTAATAAAGACACAGAAAGGTCTCATTCTGGAAAATGGTCCTAATGGTATCTGTTCTTGAACTTAAATGTATTTTTCTCTGTTCTCTGTATAGTCTGGTCAAAGCTGAAGTCACAGAAAGCATTAGAGCGCTGGCAGCCGGACACAGAGGTGAGTTCTTCTCAAACACATTACACTGAGTGAAGTCACATTCAGCTCTGCTCCGACTGAAGCATCTGCTTTAACCAACATTCATCAGCTGTTAAACTCTGCTTCAGAGGCTTGATTTGATCCTTTTGGAGAGAGATTAGTGAAGATTTCAAGCTGAAACATCTTCAGACTGGATGTTTGTGAGTTCAGAGAGAGAGAAAATATCTGTATATTGTATCTTGCAGGAGGAATATGAAGACTCCAGCGGAAACGTGGTCAACAAGAAAACTTATGAGGATCTGAAGCGACAGGGTCTTCTGTAGCTCAACAAACAAGAGTCTGAACACACAAAACACTCACAGCGTGAATACTGAAGCAGAAATGTGAAAGAGTTTCGTCCTCTTGTGTTTCCCACAGTTTGGGAGAAATTTGATTTGTCTTTTTGAGAATGAGCAGTTTGTACATTTGTATTACTCTTTCATTATTCCTTGTTTTTGCATTTGCTGTCTTAAATATGAAACAGAGACTTTCATTAATCAATCAAGTTTAGTACGTTGTGTTAAAAATGTTTACTTGAGCAGCCTGCTGTTTTTAACCAGTCTGGAGGCTTTAAACCTGTGTTTTGCCCTGGAGGTTTATTTACCATGCATCTCAGAGTTGCCATATAACTGTACAATGTGTAGATCTCTGTATAATCTAGATAGTTATAATAGTTTTACTGATGATTGACGATCCCATACATTAAACCCAGGATATAGCGGCTGAGTGAATGTGGTCTGGACTGTGTGGATGAGGTTCATTGAGTCAGAGACGCTGTAGAAGGACAGAGTTCCTGCTCTGTGATCCACATACACTCCTATTCTCCTGCAGCTGGAGGAAACAGGGAGTTTAGTCTCTTTGTTATCGTGCCAGAATGAGACGCTAGAGGGAGAGCAGCGCAGTCTCCAGGACTGATCATTATATCCAAACACACACTCATCACCAGATCCCTTCCTGCTGATGCTCTTATATGACACTGATATATCCACACCAGTCCCACTCCACTCCAGCTCCCAGTAACAGCGTCCACTCACACTCTCTCTACACAACACCTGAGGATAATAACCATCAAATCTGTCTGGATGATCAGGATACGGCTGAGCTGTGTGAGTGTAAGTCACCAATCTGTTCCCTTCAGACAGACAGAGACGTTTCTGTGCAGTGTTTGGATCCAGAGTGAACGGATGACGATCTGATGAAGAAACAAAACACTGTAATCAAGAGTAATCAATCTTATTTATATCTTATCTATAATAATGTAATTTTTAAAGAGTGTTTTGATCTATCAGAGTTGTGTTATGATGTTCATGAATTCACTTCAAAAACTGTTCTTCTCACATTCAAAGTTTTCATCTGGAGTGTTTCATGTCCAGATTTTGCTTCTCTCAACTTACTTTCATGTTTATACCAACTTTATTTAACAGTGAAGCCAAATCCCTTTTTATCTATTTTGTGTAGCTGAACTTAAAAAAAAAAAAAAAAAAAAATTGTCCAGATTAAAAAAAAGAGCTTTTATCAAAAATTCACAGTAAACAGCAGTATGAATGTATTGCAGAACTAAAGTGAGTGTGATTGTGTTTGTTAGTGACTCACATTGTAGGAAGTCCTCTCTGCTCCTGGGAACAATGTTACTGACTGAGAAAATAACAGATATAAACACTCAGAGAGAAAATGAGACCTGGATCTATTCCTTAGACATTTCTCACATTTTCTTTATGATATTAGATGATGTTTGTCTCGTTACAGAGAGCAGATGAATCTCTAATATTTTACCAGATATCTTTTTCATCTCCTCTTTGCAGAAATCCTCCAGTTTGAGTCTCAGCTGACGGACAGATTCTCTCACTCCATCAAAAGAAAAGAGGAAACTGACAGAGATGTTTTCTGTAGATTCAGGAGGAGCTGAGAGAGACTGAAGACTCTGCAGGAATAACAACACACACGACTCAAAGACCTGATTATCTCACACTGTCCTCAATAACCTGCTCTACAGTTGGGTTACCTGCAGGAAATGGATGTGATCGTCTGTGTGTGAAAGCTGCTCCAGCTCAGTGTTTCTCTTCTTCAGATCTTCAATCTCTTGCTCCAGTCGCTCCATTTGTCCTTCAGCTCGACTCACTGCAGTCTTTTCCTGATCTCTGATCCGCTGTGTCACCTCAGAGCGGCTTCTCTCAATGGAGCGGATGAGCTCAGTAAAGATCCTCTCACTGTCCTCCACTGCTGTCTGTGCAGAGCGCTGTTAGACACACATCACAATCAGCTCTTACTGCTTCCTCACAGCGGCTTCAGTGGGACTGAAAGAGGAGTCAAACTGAGTCTCAAACTTCTCTTCTTCTCCAAACTCACCTTATGAGACTCCACAGCGTCTCTCAGCTGCTCAAGATCTTTCTGTCTCTGCTGGATTCTCTGCTGGATTTCACTCTGTGTCTCCTTCAAGTGTTTCTGGAGGAGACATTCAAAACAGCAAACCTCACATATTACACAAAGCTATTACAAAATCATGTAAAATTGTGCCTGTTTGATTAAAAATATCTTCTCTACAGAGTTTCTCAGAGTTTTAAGATAATTAATTGAATTGAGTTTCCATGAAGTCCTCACATATGAAGGAGGGCATATGTTTATTATCATAATTATTCAAGAATTAATGTGAAGGAATGGACAAAAACAATAACTCTGGTGCATGTACAGTTATAGCAGAAATCTTGAGCGATGTGTCAGAGGTGAGTAAAGTTGAGCTCATGCTCTAATGCACAGAGTCATGTAGTAACTCTCAATGGGAGAGTAGATCACATGATGCACTCATGATCAGCTGCAGACTGCAGTGAGGAGAAACACTTGAAGGGTCAGAATTAAATGTGTGATTTCAGTTCATACCTCTTTCTCTGTCCTCTCTGCTGCAGTTGACACAGTCTCGTGGTTTTTATGTTCATCCATTGCACACAGCATGCAAACACATTGCTGGTCAGTACGACAGAAAACCTCCAGAAGCTTCTCATGTTTCTGGCAGATCATCTGCTGCAGTCGTCCAGTGGCATCAGTCACTTTGTGTCTCTTTCCTGAACGAAACTCTTCATGACGCTCAAAGTGAGTTTGACAGTAAGACTCCAGACACACCAGACAGGACTTGACAGCTTTGTGTTTTCTTCCAGTACAGATGTCACACTCCACGTCTCCAGATCCAGCAGGAACAGCAGCTTTTAGTTTGGTCTTCTTCAGTTTCTCCACCACTTCAGCCAGTATGGTGTTTTTAGCTAAAGCAGGTCTTGGACTGAAGGTCTGTCTGCACTGAGGACAGCTGTAGACTCTCTTCTGATCCTCTTGATCCCAGCAGTCTGTAATGCAGCTCATACAGTAACTGTGTCCACAGGGAATGGCCACAGGATCCTTCAGGAGATCCAGACACACTGGACAGCTGAACTGCTCGACTGAAAAAACACTGGCTTCAGCCATTTCACTGTCTACAGCAATACAGACACAAACAACAGCTCAACAGAAGAACAGTTTCAGTTTCTTTTAACTGAGTTTCCTGGTTCTGTGTTTGAGAGACGTGTGCAAAACAAGTGTGTCTGTAAATCTGAAAACTCACATACTGAAATGTCCACTAGGGGTCAGTCTCATACAGAAACTCAGATAGTTAGTGTAGTGAGAACACAAAGTGGGATAAACACCTTTACAAATAATACTGCATCCAAATTACTCAGCATTATTAGAAAGCTAAAGAGTTTTATTAGGGCTTGAGCTAAACTCCACGAGACAGTGGCCCTCCAAGACCAGAGCTGCTCAGACATTTAGAAAAATATCATGTTAAATAATTAGTAACACTTTAGAAACTGTTCCATCATTAATGATGACGAACTGGTCTCGTCAATTCACTTCAGCAGAGACCAAGTGGAGCCCCAAAGTGCATCAGGACTCTTTATCAAATAGGTGAGACTTGCAAGTATCAAACTAAGTCTTATTAATTTATACACTGTGTGCCTTACACACATGAATCATTCTCGTCACCTTGCTGTAGGAGTTTGTCTGTACTGTGCCTTTACAGATCATCTCATCAATGTTTGCCCAGAGCGATCCCCAGACCAGGGCCCGGTTCCCCAAAACGTTCTTATTGCTAAGTAGTTCTTAACCTATTCCTTAACCTCTATCTTAACGTTATGGCACGATTCCCGACACGTTCTTACGCTAAGTATATCTTCTGTAAGTCACAATTTCGTAAGGTTGGTCTGGACCATCTCTCTTAGTGTTGTTTGAGCTCTAGACTCTAGTCGCTGCCACTGTGCAGCAGTCTTTAGAAATCAGCGCAGTGCAATACAACTCAAACTATGCTATGTTCACAATGTTGTGGCTCAACAATGATTCATGTTATGGACATTTTAAGACTAATAATAAAATATGTTCGCAATGGATACAGGCCTATTTATGAAGTTGAATTCATGTGGTATCAGAACTAATATGGTGGTAATTAGCCTAGGTTTTTTCGTAATGTCATTAAAGCATTTAAATTGGCAATCACTTTTGATCATTAAAATCTGGGAAACAATTTGGCTCTAAATGGCTAAGATCTGTAAACGGGTAAGCACGGTGGTGTCCAGTAAGCGACCAACTATGGCAGCGATCCAATGTGTCCTTGCATTGAATCAAAGACAGTGCCGGCCGCAGAGCAAACTTAAGCCCTTTTGACATTTTAACTGACGTGGCTATATTAAAAAAAATTGCCTTCCAAGCCAACTCATTATGGAGCTGCTGGACCTTCTCAGACCTGCGCTTGCCAGGCTAACGCTGCGGGATTTTGCTTTAAGCCCTGAAGCCCAGCTGCTTGCAGCGCTGAGGTTTTTTGCTACAGAGAACTTCATTGAGGTCATGGAAGAAGGCTACGTCCAAAACTTAAAGTTCCTCTGACAAAGAGCTTGGTGCCCTTTTTTTTTTACGTTGCTTCCCCACCATATTCTGTCTCTAACTCTCTCTCTCTGTTAAAGCTGCAGTAGGTAACTTTTGTAAAAATATATTTTTTACATATTTGTTAAACCTGTCATTATGTTCTGACAGTAGAATATGAGACGGATAATCTGTGAAAAAAACAAGCTCCTCTGGCTCCTCCCAGTGGTCCTATTGCCATTTGCAGAAATACATCGCTCCAGGTAAGAAATAACCAATCAGAGCTGCGGTCCGTAACTTTGTTTGTGTTCAAAATGTATAAAATTTATATAATGACACCATGAATCCATTTTCCAAACTGTGTTTTTAGCTTGTCCTGAATCACTAGGGTGCACCTATAATAAGTGTTTATATTCAGACTATTTTAGATTGCTTCGGGGGTACCGCGGCGGAGTAACCCAGTACCTTTGTGATTCTTCATAGAAATAAACAGAGAGAAGTAGTTCTGGCTACGATGTTCGTCCGCAAGACGCAAGCATTTCTGTTTATTAACCGCTAGAGCGTCAAAAGTTACCGACTGCAGCTTTAATTGTATATAGGTTGCTTTTTATTGAAAACATTAATGAATGGCAATCAATACCACATTAAACAGAAGTAACTGCAACTGCTTGCCAATCAATTCTGATTGTAAAGTACCTTACCAATAATATAAAAGTGTATAACATCATTTTTAGAAGTCGTTAAACCCACGTCAAGAAGCGGCACAAGTTGCACAACGGGATAAGGAGGGTGGATGGTTAGCAAGGGATACCTGGTTCGTCTACCCGTCACAACATATCGTGTGAAGATATTGGCATATAGCTTTTAGGTTGTAGCAGATCCAGATTTGTTTTTTAAAGTACAGGCTTAACAACAGCATGTTTAAAAAGAACTAGCATTGACACCAGTTAAAAGTGAAGAATTAAGCATCTCAACAATACAGGAGCCAGTAGAGTCAAAAACTTAAACAAATAATACCTAAAAATAAAACTAACCTATATAAAAAAAATAATAAAAAAAACTTAAAACCTAAACAAATAGCACAGTAGGGACAACATCCATAGGACAAAATGATGATTTCATAGAATGTAACAGAGAGGTGATGTCATGTAATGTCACAGGTGTAAAGGTGGACCAACAATGAGTAGGAGACAAGTCACAGACAAAGTGAAACTACATTTGAGGACATAACCTGAGGGAAAAAAAGTGAGTTCTTGCCTTTTTCAGCATCTCATTCAAGGTAACCCATAGATCTTTAAGGTGGAGCCTATGAGCCTCAAGCTTAGAAGATTTCCAAAGAACCTCCACTTTTCTACAATTTCTCCTAAAACTTTGGATAGCTTCATCAATCCAAGGACAGGGTTTTTTTGTCGGACACAGTGCTTAATTTAATTGGTGCTATTTTATCTAAAATCGATAAACACTGACCATTAAAAGACTGGATAACCTCATCAACATCAGTGCATCCCATCAGAGAACATGAGTCAAACAAAGCAGAGAACCTCCCGGCAGTGTCATGATTAATAATCCGCCTTTGTGTCATATTTATATATAATTATATATAATTACAATAATTATCTGGGGCGGAGGATCTTGAGGAAAGTTAGGCCCAATCTCAATTCTACCCCTTAGCCCTTCCCCTTTACGTGAAGGGGTAGGGGTGTCTCTATTCAATTTTGGTTGGATGGGTAGGGGTAAGGGGAAGGGCCAGATAACCCTTCAAGTGAAGATTTTTTGGAACCACACTTCAAATGAAGGGGTATGAATTATCTCGGCAACATGGCTGCTACAGCATAAATGTAAGCTTTTTTGACATTAATAAAGATTTTAACAAAAAGTAATAATTTGTTTAATGTTACATTCAATTGTGAGTTCATATTAATGGTCATGTTACTCAAAGAAATGTTTGCAAAAATCGCTTATATTTGCTAACATCATATTATTACAGACTGCATGATAGTGCCACAGCATATGTCTGATCAGGGCGATAACTGCCGTAGACATTGATGGGGGCCAATCCCCCCAATAATTAGAAATCGCTAAACCATTTTCCCAAATATTGCCTATTCGAGAGAGAACGAGAGAGAGAGAGAGAGAGAGAGAGAGAGAGAGAGAGAGAAATGGAAGTTGCGTGTATTCGCGTCTGTGCGTTTATCTTTTTAGAGTGAGTTTACTTAAAAACAGCGATTGTATCCTCTCGTCGCTGAAAAATATAATGTAGCGATTCAGTATTTCAACTGTATTTAATAAAAGTCATTTTGGCAGCCTTGACAAGTTTATTTTCTCCTGGATGTATGAGCTGCGCGATTTCTGATATGTGTGTCTGTAAGAAGCTAATATTATAATAATTAAAGGCTCTTATGCACACCAGCATACATATGTGTGTATTGTAGGAGCTAGACAACGAATGATGGCATGTGACGGAATAGCAGTGGTGTCCCAATCCTTAGGGGCATATTTTCTCCCCTACCCCTTGTTTCAAGGGGTAGGCGGAGGGGTAGGGGAAGGGGAAGGGGTATAAAATAGAATTGGGATTGGGCCTTAATATTAAAAAAGACACAACTATGGTCACTTGCATGTACATCTTCCACACGTGTATTTACTATATCTAGACAAAGAGAAAAAACAAGGTCCAGGGTGTGACCCTTAATATGCGTGGGTCCAGTAACATGCTGGATGAAATTAAAAGGGTCTGTAATAGAAAGGAGATTAAGTCAAGTCAAGTCACCTTTATTTATGTAACGTTTTATACAAAATACATTGCGTCAAAGCAACTGAACAACATTCATTAGGAAAACAGTGTGTCAATAATGCAAAATGACAGCTCATCATTGAATTCAGTGATGTGATCTCTGTTCATTTTAAATAGTGTCTGTGCATTTATTTGCAATCAAGTCAATGATATCGCTGTAGATGTAGAGGTGACCCCAACTAAGCAAGCCAGAGGTGACAGTGACAAGGAACCGAAACTCCATCGGTGACATAATGGAGAAAAAAACCTTGGGAGAAACCAGGCTCAGTTTGGAGGCCAGTTCTCCTCAGACCAAATGAAACCAGCAGTTCAATTCCAGGCTGGAGCAGGATACAGACTGGATCTGGTGGCTACGGTGACCTCCAAATAAGAGAGAAACAGACTAATATTAGCATAGATACCATTAACTAAAGATGTAGCAAGTACATTGGGTGTTATGGGAAGTGTTGCCGGTTCCGGTTTACCTAATTAATGCAGCCTAAAAATCCTTTAATGGATTTGGATATGAAAAAAGCACATTAGTATGTTATGTGTATGCCAGGTTAAAGAGATGGGTCTTTAATAGATTTAAACTGAAAGAGTGTGTCTGCCTCCCGAACAATGTTAGGTAGGTTATTCCAGAATTTAGGTGCCAAATAGGAAAAGGATCTTCTGCCCGCAGTTGATTTTGATATTCTAGGTATTATAAAATTGCCTGAGTTTTGAGAATGTAGCGGACGTAGAGGATTATAATGTAAAAGGAGCTCATTCAAATACTGTGCTAAACCATTCAGGGCTTTATAAGTAATAAGCAATATTTTAAAATCTATACGATGTTTGATAGGGAGCTAGTGCAGCGATGACAGGACCGGGCTAATATGGTCATACTTCCTGGTTCTAGTAAGAACTCTTGCTGCTGCATTTTGGACTAGCTGTAGTTTGTTTACTAAGCGTGCAGAACAACCACCCAAATAAAGCATTACAATAATCTAACCTTGAAGTCATAAATGCATGGATTAACATTTCTGCATTTGACATTGAAAGCATAGGCCGTAATTTAGATATGTTTTTGAGATGGAAAAATGCAGTTTTACAAATGCTAGAAACGTGGCTTTCTAAGGAAAGATTGCGATCAAATAGCACACCTAGGTTCCTAACTGATGACGAAGAATTGACAGAGCAACCATCAAGTCTTAGACAGTGTTCTAGGTTATTACAAGCAGAGTTTTTAGGTCCTATAATTAACACCTCTATTTTTTCTGAATTTAGCAGTAAGAAATTACTCGTCATCCAATTTTTTATATCGACTATGCATTCCATTAGTTTTTCAAATTGGTGTGTTTCACCGGGCCACGAAGAAATATAGAGCTGAATATCATCAGCATAACAGTGAAAACTAACACCATGTTTCCTGATGATATCTCCCAAGGGTAACATATAAAGCATGAAGAGTAGCGGCCTTAGTACTGAGCCTTGAGGTACTCCATACTGCACTTGTGATCGATATGATACATCTTCATTCACTGCTACGAACTGATGGCGGTCATATAAATACGATTTAAACCATGCTAATGCACTTCCACTGATGCCAACAAAGTGTTCAAGTCTATGCAAAAGAATGCTGTGGTCAATTGTGTCTAATAGAGAGATACACCCACGATCAGATGATAAGAGCAGATCATTTGTAACTCTAAGGAGAGCAGTCTCAGTACTATGATACGGTCTAAATCCTGACTGGATATCCTCACATATACCATTTTCCTCTAAGAAGGAATATAATTGTGAGGATACCACCTTTTCTAGTATCTTGGACAGAAAAGGGAGATTCGAGATGTCTATAATTAGGTCTATAATTAACTAGTTCTTTGGGGTCAAGTTGTGTTTTTTTATGAGAGGCTTAATAACAGCCAGTTTGAAGGTTTTGGGGACATATCCTAATGACAATGAGGAATTAGTAATAGTCAGAAGAGGACCTATGACTTCTGGAAGCACCTCTTTTAGGAGCTTAGATAGTATAGGGTCAACATACATGTTGTTGGTTTAACTTCCCATGATCCCTGCTGCCCTTGAGGAACTACGTGGAGTTTGCCTATTCTCCAAGCTGGATCTGCGGAGTGCTTGCAACCTCATGACAAGTGGGAGACAGCTTTCATCACTTCATCTGGCGACTATGAGTCTTTGTTTTTACGGATAGACAGAACAGCTGAGGCCGGTAAATCCAAAGGTGGAGGATTGTGTTTTTTGATTAACAAGAAATGGTGTGACCCCAGGAATATCTCCACTCTGTGGCGTCCCTGCTCACCTCATCTGGAACATCTATCCATTATTTGCCGCCCATTCTGTCTGCCCAGGAGTTTTCATCAATCATCGTTACTGGTGTTTACACCCCACCAAAAGCAGACATTGGCTTGGCTTTTCTAATCTCCACGATTTGCTCATCAGTTACATCAACAAACATCCTGATGCTGCTCCTGTCATCACGGGGGATTTTAACAAAGCCAACTTAGGCAGGTCATGCCAAACTTATACCAACATGTATCCTGTGCAACCAGAGGACCGAATACACTTGATCATTGCTACTCTCAGTTTAAGAATGCCTACAAAGCTCGCTCACTACCAGCTTTCGACAAATCGGACCATTCCGCCATTTTCCTCACATATAAACAAAGGCTCGTTGAACAACCCCAGGTGCAGAGGGTAGTGACGAGCTGGCCTCCCAATTAGAAGCCATGCTACAGTCAGCTCTTGATAACATAGATTGGGACATGTTCCAAACAAGTTCCTCTGACATCAGCAAGTTCACAGTTTTAGGATTAAGCTTTGTAAACACGCTAACTGAACAAGCTATGGATACATTAATTATAAGGACCTTCTCAAATCAGAAACCGTACATTGACAGAACAATGTGTCCTGCAGTAAACAAGCGCACTGCAGTATACAACGCGGGCTCCAGTAGTATATATACTATACGTTCTGTCATGATGATTTATGACTTTGACCTTTGACCTTTTGACAGGTTGAACTTCCGGTAACCTTATGATGGATGGGCGGAACAAATGAGATCAAGGGTTAACCTATGACCTTTCCACGCATCGATCATGTGCTTTTGACAGAAGGTTTTACCCTATTGACCTAATTAGTTCTAAATCATGGTTTTGACGGCTAGTTTAAACGGAAGATGAAAGACTCCCCACGCATCGATCATGCGGTTTTGACAGAAAGTTTTACCCTATTGACCTGTTAGTTCTAAATTATAAAGGTATATGAAAGACTCCCCACACATCGATCATGTGGTTTTGACAGAAAGTTTTACCCTATTGACCGTTAGTTTGTTTGAAGTTTGTGCCAGTTAGCTTGTTTGAAGTTTGTGTCAGTTAGCTTGTTTGAACTTTGTGTCAGTTAGCTTGTTTGAAGTTTGTGCCAGTTATAAGGTTATGTGTCTGTGTGTGGTTATACGGCTTCTCCCCCCTCCCATTACATTCTTGAGCGGTGTATAAATGGGATCGGTGTGTTCTACATTTATATATATAAAACATCATATAATTTATATAATCTGAAACACATTTTAATTATTTCACATTTATATATATAAAACATTATATAATTTATATAATCTAAAACACATTTTAGTTATTTCACATTTATATATAAAACATTCTATAATTTATATAATGTAAAGCGATTTAACCAAGGTTGAAAAAACATTCTGTTCTTTTAAAAAAGGTTATAAATTAAACTGTATAAAAAATATACTGAAACCGACTGTTTCAGATAAACAAGATCCAATGTTGTTGTTTTTTTTTTTTTTTTTTTTTTTTTTTTTTGAGAGAGAGAGCAGAAAGGAGGTATTTTCACACACCTTTGATCCAGCGTCTGTGTTTGCACGCCACAGTGCACACTCGTCGGAATTTACTACAAAATCATAATATCTTCAAAGCCATTTTTTAATTAAAACCAAACATATCTCACGCGGGAGTACCATGTTTTTGACAGTTTTCTGACGGTTCACCTATGAATTACGGTTGGTGCGCGGCTAGCATCTCTCGTACCCCTCTCTCTCTCCCTCTCTCTCCCTCTAATGCCTGTGTACACACATTCGTCTCCAAGTCTTATTTTCTTCTTTTAATGAATATAAACACATTATACATTCACAAACAATATAAAACAAAACATTTACATTAGTTTTGTTCATCACTAAAAATATACATTTTACCACGATCGGGGAAAAAAATATAACTGAACAGAATGAAGAATATGGTCTATTGAGGAACCCGGACATGTCATTGACACAATTCAGTTAAATTCATTTCACATTATTTGTTGCAAGACATTTTCTATATTATATTTAAAACCTTTTATATCCATCTTTATATCATATCTTTTTCAAAAAGCTGTTTAATTTTTTTTATTTTAACCGTACACCTACAGTACCACCATACAATAAAATGCTGCATGCACGTACACTTTTAAGCGATCTGAATTATGACTAGCCTATAAATTTCATCAAAAGCCACACGTACCTTGTTATATCACTATAATATCCACGGCGCTATACAAATTTGTATTCTGATAAACCATATAAACAAGCGGACATACGCGTGGACATATCAAGTTAAAAAGAGACTTATCTCTATTTTAAACAATATAAAATTATATATGACGGCATGGTACTAAACCGGAACATACATTTTAAACAAGTATTCATCGTTTTTATAAAACACATCGCAGTAACAGACATGTTACTAAACCAAAACAAATAATTTTATCATTCATTTTTTAATCATGTATTCAACCAATACTTATACAACATATACAAACACGTTTTAAACATATTTTAAACAAAAACTAATCATAAACGCAGCCTTCTCAAAATTACAGACATGTACAATCATGCTGATCACATATTATGGATATTCCGACTTTTAGCCACTAATACGTTTTAGGATATTGAAAAACACCAACGTCTGAGGGCTGCCAAAATATCTCCAGTTCCCAAAACCCACTCAGACTCCAGGGGTTAAAGAATATGAAAATAAATAATTATATAATGACATCGGGCTACTAAAGCAATTCATTAAACAAAAAAAGGTATTCAACATTTAAGTTAATCAAACTTATAAAACACACCATACTCCTCTTTTTAAAAAAAGATAACTTATTTTAAATGTGATAGCATAGTATATACAATTAACATTTCTGATGATACATATAAAAAATTATCCCTTACAGTTTTAGACCGGTGAGAGATGTCCAAACATGAATGAAATATCACCAAAATAAAATTTACGACTTAAAAAATAAAATAAAAATGATTAAATCATAAACAGAATCTCACAGGTCCCCGTAGTGAAATGTATGTGAGACCTGAGGGGCTGCTTCACACACACCCCGCGCAGGCGAGGGTGGAGTTCCAGACCGCATGATCTAAGTCAATGGTGTACATTATTTCAAAGCTAACATTAATGTAATGTTTTTTAATAATCAGTACCCCCACTACATCTGATGTCCGTTGATTCTTAATTCAACAAAATGATGATATATATTACCTAAAATATTTTATATTTTTTATAAAATATTATATAATAAAAAATTATTTATATCATATTATATCATATATCATATATATGATTATATTATATTAGATGTGTCATGCATTAATCACTTTAGATTCTTTAAAGTTCTTATTTTTAGCACCATCTTCAAAGTTTTCATACCATCTCTCTCTCTCTCTCTCTCTCTCTCTCTCTCTCTCTCTCTCTCTCTCTCTCCCTCACACCCACACACACACTCCCCCCCTCTCTCTCACACACACACTCTCTCTCTCTCTCTATCTCTCTCTCTCTCACACACACACACACACTCTCTTTCTCTCTCCCTTTCCCTCTCTCTCTCTCTCTCTCTCTCTCTCTCTCACACACACACACACACACACACACACACACAATGAACCATGAAGCCAAAGTCTTTCTGTATGTTTTTTAAAAATAAACTTAAAATATTGATTTAGCTTTAAATATATGCTGAGGAGCTCGTTTGTTTGTCACAGTATAGACTGTGAAGTTTAGATGAAGTTGCTTTATCTTTTAGAAGAATTCTTTCAGAGAAAGACCCTCGATCGTATTCAACCATTAAAGATGGTTCAGGAAAGACCCACGCGTCCTAGAGATGTAATTTATGTGCGTTGCTACAGTCATAAACCTTTCACATATCCACGGTACTTTCAGACACAGAGCAGGAAAGACATTTGCAGGCCCTCTGCTTAGCCGTCCCAAAATACCTCCATTTAAAAGCAAAAATATTAAAATGACCGCCTGTACATCTAACATGCTGTTGTTCTATTTTTTATATATTTTGTATTAAAAGTACTATCCATATTATATTCCTTATTTAAAACAATATATTTTACCGACAGTATACCCCCAACGTGTGTTTTCCATCAGTTATTTGGCCTTCAGCCTTTTTACGTTGTGCTTTTCATTTACTGTAAGATCGCTTTACACTAGTGTAATGAAGGTTAACTTTTCTTAAAGTTTATAGTTCTATTTTACTGTATCCCCATCCTTCTATCCTGTAGATTGTATGCGTAGTGTAAAATAACAAATATGCATCTTGCTTAAAGTCAATAAAATAATTACACCTACAATTGTAAACGTGTTTAAACACATTGTGTGTCACTAAAGCAAGGCACAGCGTCTATCGTCTTATTTTTTAAATAACCCGATGACCGGCATCGTTTCTTCATATAATTTATACACCCGACTGCTTTTCTTACACGAGTAGAAAACTCTGTCTCTTTGGATGTGTTTGGCAGAAACATAATTTCTACATCAGAAATTTTTTTTTAATGTACGACTGAACTTTTCTCATTAGACAGAAATACTATTTTCAAATTATTTACCCGGCCTCTAACACTCGGTGTAAATGTTCTTACCTAGAGCAGAAAACATACGCTTTGACTATTTTGTAGGCATCGTGTGATGTTAAATGGTTTACAAAAAAAAAAAAAAAACTGTAATCACCGGCAGCTGTGATTTTCAAAATGAAAGAAATGTACGAGCTGAGGACGTTTCAACTATTATCATCATTTCCTTTTGACCCAGATAAACCGGTAATTAATTTTCTACGCGAGTGTCACAATATACAGTTCTCATACTATTGGTGTAAATAGCCGTTCTAAAACATTTCTGACTGTTTTTTGCAGGCCAGCAGATCATGTCAAGGGTGTTTCACATCTAAGAATCACAATGTTTTGTAAATGACATTTTTCTTACACCTCGATATTTAGCCGTATCAAGATTTTGGAGGTCCGTTCACAATTTGTTTGTCGGATCCTACGTTTTTATGCAATCTTTGTGCGGCGTCATCGTAATAGGAATAAATGAAAATTAAGAAATTAAGTTACAGTTTCTCTCTTCGAGATATTTATTTTAGCTCAACTTTGTGTCTGTCCAAAAGTGTGATCGCATGAAGCATCGAAGCAAAAAAATGAAGTCTAGCTGTTTTACACTTAAAACTATTACAACCTAAACAAATCAAACGGTACACTCGTTTAAGTTTGAGCGTGTTAAAGTTTCCACACTCTTGTGATATACATTTTATCCATAACCTTTCGTGTATTCGAGCGACCAAATCACTAAGAAAGAGAGTATAGTGAGAAAACTAACGTTTACAACGCATATAGAATTCACAATACAATTGTTAAAGTATTTTTTTTTTTTTTTGTTAACTGTTGATTTGTATATGATATTTTTATTACTGATTTAGTCATCGGGTTCGGATAGCCGATGACACAATTCACATTTTTTATTTTAAAGACTCCTGTAAGTCCATGCTAACTCTCGCGTGGGAAAGAAAGCGGGGTGAGCGCATTCTATTCATTTAAGAAAAATTATTAAACATTTGACCCAACCTTTTTTTTTATTATTTTGACAAAACACGACACGACGACATTAAAGAATGTTATCAGTTCCTACGGCCATCTTCTTCGATTCAAATAAAGCAACATCTCTAGTGTACGTGTGTATGTGCTAAACATCTTTGCTTCTCCACTTCTCCAGATTTGTTAGATGGGCTACCGTTGTAATACAAATACATTTGAGAACTACGACGTTCTCACTTTTGTAACGGTTATAGAAAAATGCCGTACACACTTTTGCATTTCATAATTCAGTGATTTTAGCTGTAATGAGCACATAAGACAAAAATTATCAACGTGTGACTCGTAAACATGTATCATTTTATTTATTCATTTATTTTTACCAGAGATAGTCGACCGATCTGTTGACACGTTGTTTTGCAGTTTTCTCAGACTGCGGTCAAACATACACTGCCTGTTCATAGAAATTTTACAGCATGACAATATCGCCCCTACATCTAGAGCTCTTGTTCATATAGCCGATGACCATGTTCACATTGTTTCAACATCTCCGCTCGACATTAAAGAGTAGGCCTATGCGTACTCCCCTTTGGTCGTAAGCATTATCATCTACCGTGCGCTGAGATTTTTCTGCTTTGTCCACTGCCACTGTTGACGGATTTGCTAGAGGGACTATGTCGCCTTGTTGTAACGTGATTATGTTTAAGATCCATAAGATTGCACTACATTCACCTGAAAAGGTTATAGATATAGTCTTTTATACAGGAAATGTGTATCAGAATAACAATTACCTAATAGTGAAATCCACTCTTCTAAACTATTGTGAAACTTTTAATGTTGATCTGGCCCACCAGCCGTGTATCTTTTTTATTGTTTTTTAGATAAAGACTGTTCTCAGAGTTTGGTCAAACAGACAAAAACATGAACAAAATAGAGTACAAGATGATTAAATGATTGTCAAGAGAGTGTTTAAACTGAGATTGTGATACACTTTAGAGCTTCTTCTGGTCTACCTGTGTCACAAAGACAAATAATAGCCACTACCTCGACTTTTAAAATGAGCCTTACCATCTTCTGTTATGACTCTTATACTTAATACAAACCCATCTACTACACTAAAGTTAGACATTAAAAGTCATGGATGTCATGGATGTGGTATTTTCATCGTATGCGTCTCTAAACAGTACTTCAATAAATAAACCGCTGTTGATAAGTCGTTCATTTAAGTGAGAGGCGGGATGATTTTGACCGTTTTAGTCATTGATCGTGCTTAAGGTCTGATCCGGAAAACGCGCTACAACTGTAACTGCGCTGTCACGTCTAAATAACCCGCTCTTCTTTAAGAAAACCGCGAGGCGGTACACTCGTTTAAGTTTGAGCGTGTTAAAGTTTCCACACTCTTGTGATATACATTTTATCCATAACCTGTGTACCGTTTGATTTGTTTAGGTTGTAATTGTTTTAAGTGTAAAACAGCTAGACTTCATTTTTTTGCTTCGATGCTTCATGCGATCACACTTTTGGACAGACACAAAGTTGAGCTAAAATAAATATCTCGAAGAGAGAAACTGTAACTTAATTTCTTAATTTTCATTTATTCCTATTACGATGATGCCGCACAAAGATTGCATAAAAACGTAGGATCCGACAAACAAATTGTGAACTGACTAAAACTAACATGTATGCTACACAAAACATTTGCGGTGGTGAAAAAAATGAAGTGAATTAATAGATGTCAGAAACTGCTCGCCTCGCGGTTTTCTTAAAGAAGAGCGGGTTATTTAGACGTGACAGCGCAGTTACAGTTGTAGCGCGTTTTCCGGATCAGACCTTAAGCACGATCAATGACTAAAACGGTCAAAATCATCCCGCCTCTCACTTAAATGAACGACTTATCAACAGCGGTTTATTTATTGAAGTACTGTTTAGAGACGCATACGATGAAAATACCACATCCATGACATCCATGACTTTTAATGTCTAACTTTAGTGTAGTAGATGGGTTTGTATTAAGTATAAGAGTCATAACAGAAGATGGTAAGGCTCATTTTAAAAGTCGAGGTAGTGGCTATTATTTGTCTTTGTGACACAGGTAGACCAGAAGAAGCTCTAAAGTGTATCACAATCTCAGTTTAAACACTCTCTTGACAATCATTTAATCATCTTGTACTCTATTTTGTTCATGTTTTTGTCTGTTTGACCAAACTCTGAGAACAGTCTTTATCTAAAAAACAATAAAAAAGATACACGGCTGGTGGGCCAGATCAACATTAAAAGTTTCACAATAGTTTAGAAGAGTGGATTTCACTATTAGGTAATTGTTATTCTGATACACATTTCCTGTATAAAAGACTATATCTATAACCTTTTCAGGTGAATGTAGTGCAATCTTATGGATCTTAAACATAATCACGTTACAACAAGGCGACATAGTCCCTCTAGCAAATCCGTCAACAGTGGCAGTGGACAAAGCAGAAAAATCTCAGCGCACGGTAGATGATAATGCTTACGACCAAAGGGGAGTACGCATAGGCCTACTCTTTAATGTCGAGCGGAGATGTTGAAACAATGTGAACATGGTCATCGGCTATATGAACAAGAGCTCTAGATGTAGGGGCGATATTGTCATGCTGTAAAATTTCTATGAACAGGCAGTGTATGTTTGACCGCAGTCTGAGAAAACTGCAAAACAACGTGTCAACAGATCGGTCGACTATCTCTGGTAAAAATAAATGAATAAATAAAATGATACATGTTTACGAGTCACACGTTGATAATTTTTGTCTTATGTGCTCATTACAGCTAAAATCACTGAATTATGAAATGCAAAAGTGTGTACGGCATTTTTCTATAACCGTTACAAAAGTGAGAACGTCGTAGTTCTCAAATGTATTTGTATTACAACGGTAGCCCATCTAACAAATCTGGAGAAGTGGAGAAGCAAAGATGTTTAGCACATACACACGTACACTAGAGATGTTGCTTTATTTGAATCGAAGAAGATGGCCGTAGGAACTGATAACATTCTTTAATGTCGTCGTGTCGTGTTTTGTCAAAATAATAAAAAAAAAGGTTGGGTCAAATGTTTAATAATTTTTCTTAAATGAATAGAATGCGCTCACCCCGCTTTCTTTCCCACGCGAGAGTTAGCATGGACTTACAGGAGTCTTTAAAATAAAAAATGTGAATTGTGTCATCGGCTATCCGAACCCGATGACTAAATCAGTAATAAAAATATCATATACAAATCAACAGTTAACAAAAAAAAAAAAAAATACTTTAACAATTGTATTGTGAATTCTATATGCGTTGTAAACGTTAGTTTTCTCACTATACTCTCTTTCTTAGTGATTTGGTCGCTCGAATACACGAAAGGTTATGGATAAAATGTATATCACAAGAGTGTGGAAACTTTAACACGCTCAAACTTAAACGAGTGTACCGTTTGATTTGTTTAGGTTGTAATAGTTTTAAGTGTAAAACAGCTAGACTTCATTTTTTTGCTTCGATGCTTCATGCGATCACACTTTTGGACAGACACAAAGTTGAGCTAAAATAAATATCTCGAAGAGAGAAACTGTAACTTAATTTCTTAATTTTCATTTATTCCTATTACGATGACGCCGCACAAAGATTGCATAAAAACGTAGGATCCGACAAACAAATTGTGAACGGACCTCCAAAATCTTGATACGGCTAAATATCGAGGTGTAAGAAAAATGTCATTTACAAAACATTGTGATTCTTAGATGTGAAACACCCTTGACATGATCTGCTGGCCTGCAAAAAACAGTCAGAAATGTTTTAGAACGGCTATTTACACCAATAGTATGAGAACTGTATATTGTGACACTCGCGTAGAAAATTAATTACCGGTTTATCTGGGTCAAAAGGAAATGATGATAATAGTTGAAACGTCCTCAGCTCGTACATTTCTTTCATTTTGAAAATCACAGCTGCCGGTGATTACAGTTTTTTTTTTTTTTTTGTAAACCATTTAACATCACACGATGCCTACAAAATAGTCAAAGCGTATGTTTTCTGCTCTAGGTAAGAACATTTACACCGAGTGTTAGAGGCCGGGTAAATAATTTGAAAATAGTATTTCTGTCTAATGAGAAAAGTTCAGTCGTACATTAAAAAAAAATTTCTGATGTAGAAATTATGTTTCTGCCAAACACATCCAAAGAGACAGAGTTTTCTACTCGTGTAAGAAAAGCAGTCGGGTGTATAAATTATATGAAGAAACGATGCCGGTCATCGGGTTATTTAAAAAATAAGACGATAGACGCTGTGCCTTGCTTTAGTGACACACAATGTGTTTAAACACGTTTACAATTGTAGGTGTAATTATTTTATTGACTTTAAGCAAGATGCATATTTGTTATTTTACACTACGCATACAATCTACAGGATAGAAGGATGGGGATACAGTAAAATAGAACTATAAACTTTAAGAAAAGTTAACCTTCATTACACTAGTGTAAAGCGATCTTACAGTAAATGAAAAGCACAACGTAAAAAGGCTGAAGGCCAAATAACTGATGGAAAACACACGTTGGGGGTATACTGTCGGTAAAATATATTGTTTTAAATAAGGAATATAATATGGATAGTACTTTTAATACAAAATATATAAAAAATAGAACAACAGCATGTTAGATGTACAGGCGGTCATTTTAATATTTTTGCTTTTAAATGGAGGTATTTTGGGACGGCTAAGCAGAGGGCCTGCAAATGTCTTTCCTGCTCTGTGTCTGAAAGTACCGTGGATATGTGAAAGGTTTATGACTGTAGCAACGCACATAAATTACATCTCTAGGACGCGTGGGTCTTTCCTGAACCATCTTTAATGGTTGAATACGATCGAGGGTCTTTCTCTGAAAGAATTCTTCTAAAAGATAAAGCAACTTCATCTAAACTTCACAGTCTATACTGTGACAAACAAACGAGCTCCTCAGCATATATTTAAAGCTAAATCAATATTTTAAGTTTATTTTTAAAAAACATACAGAAAGACTTTGGCTTCATGGTTCATTGTGTGTGTGTGTGTGTGTGTGTGTGTGTGTGTGTGTGAGAGAGAGAGAGAGAGAGAGAGAGAGAGGGAAAGGGAGAGAGAAAGAGAGTGTGTGTGTGTGTGTGTGAGAGAGAGAGAGATAGAGAGAGAGAGAGAGTGTGTGTGTGTGAGAGAGAGGGGGGGAGTGTGTGTGTGGGTGTGAGGGAGAGAGAGAGAGAGAGAGAGAGAGAGAGAGAGAGAGAGAGAGAGAGAGAGATGGTATGAAAACTTTGAAGATGGTGCTAAAAATAAGAACTTTAAAGAATCTAAAGTGATTAATGCATGACGCATCTAATATAATATAATCATATATATGATATATGATATAATATGATATAAATAATTTTTTATTATATAATATTTTATAAAAAATATAAAATATTTTAGGTAATATATATCATCATTTTGTTGAATTAAGAATCAACGGACATCAGATGTAGTGGGGGTACTGATTATTAAAAAACATTACATTAATGTTAGCTTTGAAATAATGTACACCATTGACTTAGATCATGCGGTCTGGAACTCCACCCTCGCCTGCGCGTGTGTGTGAAGCAGCCCCTCAGGTCTCACATACATTTCACTACGGGGACCTGTGAGATTCTGTTTATGATTTAATCATTTTTATTTTATTTTTAAAGTCGTATTATTTTATTTTGGGGATATTTCATTCATGTTTGGACATCTCTCACCGGTCTAAAACTGTAAGGGATAATTTTTTATATGTATCATCAGAAATGTTAATTGTATATACTATGCTATCACATTTAAAATAAGTTATCTTTTTTTAAAAAGAGGAGTATGGTGTGTTTTATAAGTTTGATTAACTTAAATGTTGAATACCTTTTTTTGTTTAATGAATTGCTTTAGTAGCCCGATGTCATTATATAATTATTTATTTTCATATTCTTTAACCCCTGGAGTCTGAGTGGGTTTTGGGAACTGGAGATATTTTGGCAGCCCTCAGACGTTGGTGTTTTTCAATATCCTAAAACGTATTAGTGGCTAAAAGTCGGAATATCCATAATATGTGATCAGCATGATTGTACATGTCTGTAATTTTGAGAAGGCTGCGTTTATGATTAGTTTTTGTTTAAAATATGTTTAAAACGTGTTTGTATATGTTGTATAAGTATTGGTTGAATACATGATTAAAAAATGAATGATAAAATTATTTGTTTTGGTTTAGTAACATGTCTGTTACTGCGATGTGTTTTATAAAAACGATGAATACTTGTTTAAAATGTATGTTCCGGTTTAGTACCATGCCGTCATATATAATTTTATATTGTTTAAAATAGAGATAAGTCTCTTTTTAACTTGATATGTCCACGCGTATGTCCGCTTGTTTATATGGTTTATCAGAATACAAATTTGTATAGCGCCGTGGATATTATAGTGATATAACAAGGTACGTGTGGCTTTTGATGAAATTTATAGGCTAGTCATAATTCAGATCGCTTAAAAGTGTACGTGCATGCAGCATTTTATTGTATGGTGGTACTGTAGGTGTACGGTTAAAATAAAAAAAATTAAACAGCTTTTTGAAAAAGATATGATATAAAGATGGATATAAAAGGTTTTAAATATAATATAGAAAATGTCTTGCAACAAATAATGTGAAATGAATTTAACTGAATTGTGTCAATGACATGTCCGGGTTCCTCAATAGACCATATTCTTCATTCTGTTCAGTTATATTTTTTTCCCCGATCGTGGTAAAATGTATATTTTTAGTGATGAACAAAACTAATGTAAATGTTTTGTTTTATATTGTTTGTGAATGTATAATGTGTTTATATTCATTAAAAGAAGAAAATAAGACTTGGAGACGAATGTGTGTACACAGGCATTAGAGGGAGAGAGAGGGAGAGAGAGAGGGGTACGAGAGATGCTAGCCGCGCACCAACCGTAATTCATAGGTGAACCGTCAGAAAACTGTCAAAAACATGGTACTCCCGCGTGAGATATGTTTGGTTTTAATTAAAAAATGGCTTTGAAGATATTATGATTTTGTAGTAAATTCCGACGAGTGTGCACTGTGGCGTGCAAACACAGACGCTGGATCAAAGGTGTGTGAAAATACCTCCTTTCTGCTCTCTCTCAAAAAAAAAAAAAAAAAAAAAAAAAACAACAACATTGGATCTTGTTTATCTGAAACAGTCGGTTTCAGTATATTTTTTATACAGTTTAATTTATAACCTTTTTTAAAAGAACAGAATGTTTTTTCAACCTTGGTTAAATCGCTTTACATTATATAAATTATAGAATGTTTTATATATAAATGTGAAATAACTAAAATGTGTTTTAGATTATATAAATTATATAATGTTTTATATATATAAATGTGAAATAATTAAAATGTGTTTCAGATTATATAAATTATATGATGTTTTATATATATAAATGTAGAACACACCGATCCCATTTATACACCGCTCAAGAATGTAATGGGAGGGGGGAGAAGCCGTATAACCACACACAGACACATAACCTTATAACTGGCACAAACTTCAAACAAGCTAACTGACACAAAGTTCAAACAAGCTAACTGACACAAACTTCAAACAAGCTAACTGGCACAAACTTCAAACAAACTAACGGTCAATAGGGTAAAACTTTCTGTCAAAACCACATGATCGATGTGTGGGGAGTCTTTCATATACCTTTATAATTTAGAACTAACAGGTCAATAGGGTAAAACTTTCTGTCAAAACCGCATGATCGATGCGTGGGGAGTCTTTCATCTTCCGTTTAAACTAGCCGTCAAAACCATGATTTAGAACTAATTAGGTCAATAGGGTAAAACCTTCTGTCAAAAGCACATGATCGATGCGTGGAAAGGTCATAGGTTAACCCTTGATCTCATTTGTTCCGCCCATCCATCATAAGGTTACCGGAAGTTCAACCTGTCAAAAGGTCAAAGGTCAAAGTCATAAATCATCATGACAGAACGTATAGTATATATACTACTGGCTCCCGTCTGGAAAAATGAGTGAGTACAAAACATCAAGCTATGCTCCCCGATTTGCGGTAAAGGCTGCCAAACACCGATACAGGGAATGCATCTAAGAACCATCTGTGCCTTTGGAAACAAATCCTCTGCAGCTTTGATAGCAAAATCATCTCTGGCTGATGAGTTAAACTTTTTCTATGGCCACTTTGAATGCAACCGCGGGAAATCAAGTCTGTCAATCAGCGCGTCAGGAAGCGGCAGTCAGAGCAGCGATAATCATGTGAGCACAGTATCTGAGGACGAGGTTTAGAGGGCCCTAAAGCGAGTAAACTTCAGGAAATCAGCAGGTACTGATGGGATTCCTGGCCGTGTTCTGAGGACCAGGGCTGATCAGCTCGCTGGTTTTTTGTTTTCGTTGGTTTGTTTTAATTTATTTCGCTGGTTTGATAACACCTCCTTCAAAAACATTTGGCATCACCCCTGTGCCTGAGAACAATAACCCCTCTTACTTTGTCTTTGAGAAACTTATAAAGAACAATATCTGCTCCTCCATCCCTGATACTTTGGACCCTCTTCAGTTTCGCCCCAATAGATCCACTGAAGGTGCCATGTCTTATATCCTGCACTCTTCTCTCAAATACATTGACAGCAGCAATGGGAACTATGTAAGCCTGCTATTCATTGACTACAGCTCAACTTTCAAAACTATAGTCTAGGGCTGTAGCTATCAAAAATTTTAATAATTGAGTATTCTACCAAAAATTCCATTGATTAATCGAGTAATCGGATAAAATGTGTTTTTGCTTAATTAAAGTGCAATATTAATTATGCAAGAGAAAATAAGACTCCTGGGTCGCTTAAAATTAATCCTTTTTTACAAAAAAAATATTTTTATTTTTTAAATGCATAGAATGCAATGCATACTTAAAAAAAACATTTAATTATTACCCATTGTTTCTCTGTCTGTACTTGCACTGTGAACAATGACAATAAAGTTGAACGATGAAATAAGTGAATTTAAGTGCCATTCAGTTGGGTGTTACAAACATGCCAGGTTCCAACTCCACAGAATCACAACGCACACCCTCACCGGAGTTCTAATCACACCCACCTGATCGTCATCACCATCCAATCACCTCAACACCATAAAAGCCACACACTGTCGGGTCTCGGGACTAATCACCTGCCTTTTTGTTGTGTGTGTGTGTGTGTGTGTGTGTGTGTGTGTGTGTGTGTGTGTGTGTGTGTGTGTGTGTGTGTGTGTGTGTGTGTTTGTATCACTTGTCAGCTCACCGCGTCTACCTGTTTGAGTTTTCCCCGCCCTCCTTGTTTCTGTGTTGTGAACCTTAATTGCTCGCCACCTGTTTTCTATGTTCTTCTAATTTTTCCCCTTTATCATTCCCTGTGTTTCTCTGTCTATTGTCAGACTTTTGTTACTCGTTTCAATAGTTCCGATCTTCTAGCTGTTCTTGGCACTCACCTTTGTCGTGTCTTGTCCTCAGGCTCCAGTGTGTTTAGCTGATTTCTCTGCCCTCTGTTCTTACAAAGCGCAGAGCTCTTGGAAGCTTCCTGTCCTGATCACTCCGGTCTCAGCGGTCATACGAATTACCGTGGAGCGTTACTCATCGGCTGTGATTCATATGCTTCGACTATTCATCCAGTCATTACGAGTAATCCAGTGAATGTGACTCATCTGCTCTGACTCCTCTGCTTTAAATAAAGCCTTGTGTAAACCCGCATTTGAATCCTGCCCATTTCTCCTGACACACACATGCACTCAAGCTTTGTCTGGTCACGTTTGCGACAAGATCATTCCTGTATGCTTACTATAAGGACTAACTCCTCTTCTACTCTCTCCAGCGATTCTCCGAAGACCCAGATCCCCAGTGTGCATATGAGTGGCAAACCTTCCCTCCAAGAAGTCTTCACCCAACCTGCACGGATCCTTCCTCATATTCACTCATCACTACCTGCTCCTCTGCTTGTATCTGTTCAATAAAACATCTTCATTTTGTAACCTCCTCACCTTCACAAGTTATCCGTAACATTGGGGTTTTAAATAAAGCATTTTCTAAGATGCACATTAAATATTAAACATATAAAACATTAATTTATCTTTTAATTATTGAAAATTAACATAACTTTTTGGTAAACAAAGGGGATTTACTTTTAAAATTAAAATGGAAGAAATGTTGTATGATTAAACCTTAAAAAAAATAAGGTTGCACTTTATTTTAAAGTACGCGTACTAACATGTACTTATAGTGTACTTACAGTGTATTTATCTAAGAAAGTTCTGGTAACACAAGGTAACTACATGGGGTAGGGTTAGGTTTAGGGGTAGGTTCAGTGTTAGTACCTAATTATTACATAGTTATTGTAATTACTGTAATAAGTAGATAGTATGTACATGAGGAACAGGACTGTAAAATAAAGTGCTACCAAAAATAATGTCGGATTTTTTTTTTAGTAGTAGGCTATGTACTTTCTGCTGAACAATAGTCTTTAATATTAGTTCTATAGGATCTTAGTGCTGCGTTTGACACAATTGACCACAACATTCTTTTGCATAGACTTGAACACTTTGTTGGCACTAATGGAAGTGCATTAGCATGGTTTAAATCGTACTTATATGACTGCCATCAGTTCGTAGCAGTGAATGAAGAGGTATCATATCGATCACAAGTGCAGTATTGAGTACCTCGATGCTCAGTACTAGGGCCGTTATTATTCACACTTTATATGTTACACTTAGGATATATAATCAGGAAACATGGTGTTAGCTAGAGTTGGGGTACTCGAACTTGGACTCGGACTCGAGTCCAATTTTGAATGAACTCGGGCTTGTCACACACTCGGTTGGATTTGTACTCGGACTTGACACAGACTTGAATATTTTGGACTCTGAAAATATTCAGAGTACAGTCGAGTCCGCGTCATGTGTAACAATAAAACCAGCATAAAATTGAGATGAGAAATTAGATTTGATTCAATAAACTGGTTGAAAAAAAAAAAAAAACGGTTCACAGGTTACTTTACGCTCGTCATTGGTGATGACCTAATGGCGTCAAGTCTATCAAACATTCAAATATATAAAGTCAGTAATCATAACTTCAGTCAGTTAAAAACATCATTATCATGAAAAGTTTACAATTTAGTTTTGCAACAACGCACCCAAATACAGTAACAGCAATAATGTGCATAAGAGGATTTAAGTCTTGAAGATATAAAGTAAATAAATTAGGTGTCATCAGTGCAGAAACCATGATCCACTTACTATACGTAATCCATTGCGATGTATTTGTTATTAAATGAACTTACGTTTCACCAGATTGCCTTTCACTGAAGCCCTCGGTTTACCCGCGTTCATAACATTAGCACAGAATCCGTTCAGAATCAATCACCAAAAGAATCAGTTCAGTTCAGACGCTCTGTGAGTCAGTCGGCTTCACGCTGAATCTGGCATGTGCAGTATCATCAGCTCCCATAGTCAGCTGCTCCGTTCTCGAATCGGACGCGTCCGAAAGAAACGGTTTTCGGTTCAGTGTACTGATGATCTGAAAACCGATGCAACCGGTTCTTGACTCGAGAAGGAGAATCGCTCTAACCGGCACGTGCTGCAGTTCAGTTTCATCAGCTGCTCTACTCGTGTTCATGTTCTGTTTACTACAAACTCAATTTGTGAATGTGTCATCATTAACTATAAATACAGTACAGATATTTCATATATCATCCCTTATTCCTATTAAACATAGAGTCTTTAGAGTCTTAATTATTGTCCAACTTCCCTGAAAACCCATTTGGCCTATACATTATATACAATATACAGATTAGAATCATGCCAAAAAAATTATTATATATATATATATATATATATATATATATATATATATATATATATATATATATATATATATATATATATATATATATATATATATATATATATATATATATATATAGATAGATAGATAGATAGATAGATAGATACATAGATAGATAGATATATAGATATAGATATAGATATATAGTTATTTTATCACACTTTCCGATGTACTGGAGGACAATTTAGTGTGATATAATAAAAAATCATTTGTATTTTCATGCACTTGTAATACAATAAAACCTTTTTTGATATGAAACTAGTTCTGTTGACATAAAATAAAAATGTTCAGTGGCAATGACTAGATGTAACAGTGGTATTTTTTAATACATTTTTATATTGCCATTGGTTTAATGGGTTGAAAGGTTAAAATATGAATAGAATGTAAAAAATTACAATACCAATTTATAATCTTTTTTAATTTAATTACTTTCTGGACTCGGGCGGACTCGACTCGGACTCGGCCTTTAAGAACTCGGACTTGAGTCCAACTCGGCCCCTTTTGGACTCGGACTCGGACTTGGACTTGATGAGAAAAACTCCGAAAATTATTCGCCATCAGTTAGGAACCTAGGTGTGCTATTTGATCACAATCTTTCCTTTGAAATCCACGTTTCTAGCATTTGTAAAACTGCATTTTTCCATCTCAAAAATATATCTAAATTACGGCCTATGCTTTCAATGTCAAATGCAGAAATGTTAATCCATGCATTTATGACTTCAAGGTTAGATTATTGTAATGCTTTATTGGGTGGTTGTTCTGCACGCTTAGTAAACAAACTACAGCTAGTCCAAAATGCAGCAGCAAGAGTTCTTACTAGAACCAGGAAGTATGACCATATTAGCCCGGTCCTGTCAACACTGCACTGGCTCCCTATCAAACATCGTATAGATTTTAAAATATTGATTATTACTTATAAAGCCTTGAATGGTTTAGCACCTCAGTATTTGAATGAGCTCATTTTACATTATAATCCTCTACGTCCGCTACGTTCTCAAAACTCAGGCATTTTGATAATACCTAGAATATCAAAATCAACTGCGGGCGGCAGATCATTTTCTTATTTGGCGCCTAAACTCTGAAATAACCTACCTAACATTGTTCGGGAGGCAGACACACTCTTGCAGTTTAAATCTAGATTAAAGACTCATCTCTTTAACCTGGCTTACCCATAACATAGTAATATGTTTTAATATCCAAATAATTTAAAGGATTTTTAGGCTGTATTAATTAGGTAAACCGGAACCAGGAACACTTCCCATAACACCCTATGTACTTGCTACATCATTAGAAGAATGGCATCTACGCTAATATTAGTCTGTTTCTCTCTTATTCCATGGTCAGCGTAGCCACCAGATCCAGTCTGTATCCAGAACAGAGACTGTAGTCACCCAGATCCAGTATGTATCCAGAGCAGATGGTGGATCAGCACCTAGAAAGGACCTCTACAGCCCTGAAAGACAGCGGAGACCAGGACAACTTTCTTGTGGTCAGCCCCAGATACAGATCCCCTGTAAAGACCTTGTCTCAGAGGAGCACCAGGACAAGACCACAGGAAACAGATGATTCTTCTGCACAATCTGACTTTGCTGCAGCCTGGAATTGAACTACTTGTTTCGTCTGGTCAGAGGAGAACTGGCCCCCCAACTGAGCCTGGTTTCTCCCAAGGTTTCTCCTTTTTTCTCCATTCTGTCACCGATGGAGTTTTGGTTCCTTGCTTCTGTCGCCTCTGGCTTGCTTAGTTGTGGTCACTTCATTTACAGCGATATCATTGACTTGATTTGCAAATAAATGCACAGACACTATTTAAACTGAACAGAGATGACATCAGTGAATTCAATCATGAACTGCCTTTAACAGACAGACAGACAGAGAGATGGATACAAGCCAGAGCTCAGACTCTTCCAGTGCCACTGACAGCGAGGAGGAGGAGGTCATTGGCACAGTGACTAGAGCGCAACAGGAGACCTTCATGTACAATCAGGAGCAGGCCAGCGTGCCTTCAGAGGGCCCCAACAACTACAGCCATTGCTCAGAGAAGACTCAGGAGGTTTGGAACCAACAGAACAATGCCTCCTCAGAGAGCGAACTAAAGCCCCCAACAGGCAGTGCTCCACGGGGGCCTGAAGACTCGGGCTGTCCTTTCAGACTGCCCAACAGCAGCTCCGCTGGACCACCTCTGAAGAACCTCTCTATGAGAGCTCATAATGACAATGACACACATGTCAATGGCAGCTGTAGTGTCCCAACATTTGCAAGTGTTAACAGGATGCACCTGGTGAGTTACACAGAGAACCTATACCAAAATTTCAGTTGAAGTCCATACAAGTACTCATGATTCTCATTCACAGGTTTGCCCCATGAACACATCGCCCTATGTGGATCCTCAGAAGTCGGGTCACAGTATTTGGGAGGAGTTCTCCATGAGCTTCACCCCAGCTGTCAGAGAGGTGGTGGAATTTGCAAAGCGCATCCCAGGATTCAAAGAGCTGTCCCAGCACGACCAGGTCAGCCTGCTGAAGGCCGGCACCTTTGAGGTATGAACAAAATACAACACAGTCTCCACACAAGGGTCAGACTTTAACGAGGGCTTGTGCCAAAAAAGCCTCCAAAATGAATAAAAATGCCCCATGAATTCAAGACAAAGGGGCAAAAAAATTCCCCTGCATTATTAAACAAAGTATCAGAGGCACTGAGCTGTGTTAAGTGCATGCTCGCGACTTCCCTCATCATAAACAACACAGTGCAGATACATTAATACTGAGATACATATAATTACAATATAAAGAGCAATAATCTAATGTCATATTAATAATGGTCAATAATCAATAATGTCATATTGCAGCCGGATTCGGAGCTTCTGTATTTTTACATGTATAATTTAGATTTTTTTTTTTTTTATTGTAGCCTATTGTTATTGACAACAGTTTTGTTGATAAAAGTAATTGACATTATAGACAAATATTGCCCCTTAATGGAGAAGTTAATTTCTGACCCTACACTGAATTAAACAGTCTTAAATCATTCCTAAGAGTCCTGTGAATCGACCCGATAGATTTCAGTTTGATGGGTTTCTTGTTTGGTCTGTAGGTGCTGGTGGTGCGCTTTCCATCCCTGTTCGATGTGAAGGAGCGCACGGTTACATTTCTGAGTGGCAGGAAGTACAGCGTGGAGGCGCTGCGCTCGATGGGTGCTGGAGATCTCCTCAACTCAATGTTTGACTTCACAGAGAAGCTGCAAGCGCTGAACCTCAGTGAGGAGGAGATGAGCCTCTTCACAGCCGTAGTGCTGGTGTCTGCAGGTATTAACGCCATACCATTATAAGACCATAGTTTTGTATCTGAGATGGGGTTGGGCAATTAGAAATTTGACCAAACATTAGAATTACATCATAACACTCTGGTCCTCTTCGTTTGGGAGTCACATTTGGCTCCTTAGTTGTCAAAAGGGACCGGAGCCTTGAAATGTAAATTCTTTTTTTTTTTAAGGAAAATTGATTTAATATTTTTTTTTTTTTATAATATTTTTTTAATTATTATTTAGAATTAATTCTAATTAGCCAAATAATTCTTATTTTGTTAATAAACGGATTCCCAATGTTTTTTATACATAGTGTCTTAATTTTATTAGGTTTTGCTTTTAGATATATATTTAAACATAAAAGACTACTTATTCCTAATCTTTAGCTGAAGCCTTGACTTACTGTGTTACATGAATTGTTTCCCATAGATCGCTCCGGTCTGGAGAACGTCAACTCGGTTGAGGCCCTTCAGGAAACTCTGATTCGAGCTCTGCGCAGCTTGATCACCAAGAACCACCCGAACGAGATCGCCATCTTCACTAAACTGCTCCTCAAACTGCCGGACCTGCGCTCGCTCAACAACATGCACTCTGAGCAGCTCTTGGCCTTTAAGGTCCACCCCTGACCACCCATCAACCCCATAACTGTGGACCACACACCCCATCCATCTCCAGAGCCTCCTTCCTGCGGCCCGTTTAGCCAGTGGGGAACTGTTATTACTCAGTGCCCCTTTTCTGACACTTCGCCCCATGACTTTCAAAGCCCTGCTGGTTAAATATGGAGGTGGAAAGGGGGTACAAGAAGTCATTATACTGTAAAATGCCTGTATTGTACTGTAAAACGCCTCTGCTCATGCTAAAGCACACGACTCGCTGACACAAACTGGAGGGGTTTCGTTGTAGATGCTTACAAGAGTTTGTACGATTACTCGGTTCGTGTGTGCGCAGAGGCATCTTGAATTAGTTTTTAGATTTATAAATCTGCCTGTGCAATAAGTGACGCGGTCACTGATTTTGAGATTGTTCCTTGTTGGTCTTTTAATACTTTCAGAGAAGAGGACGTAAGGTATCTGTGGCATGTATGAATGTTGTGTGTTGCTAAGGGGAGATTATGAAGGGATATTCCCACAAACAAATGAGAAAATAATTACATAGAGCACAGTTTGGCATCCTTTCTAATTCGGAGAGAAGAAAAAACAAAAAGCACCAACTAAGAAAAAGAAGAATGTGGAAGAAGAAAAGCTGCTAATCTGAGCTTTATTGGCAGAAAGACAGGAATGTTTAATGGATAGATCTATTTTTATATTCTGTTTTCTGTCTTAAAATCTGTAGTTAAATGCAGAGGAAGCCACACTTAGGCCTGAAACATTATGTAAGTATGTGAACACAAATGCTTCTTGATACAGTGGATGGCTGCGTTCCAAAATGCATCAAAATCTAATGCAGTGCGTGTCACGCTGATGTTGTGTGCAGTAGACACTGACATTGACACTGTCTTTTTACAGTTTTCTCTTCCAGGTAAATGATGGAGCAACAGTTTGAAGAGAATCTTGCTGAGCAATTTAAAGTTAGTTCAGCTGTTGACACATTTATAGCTAGCTACCTGACTAGTGATGCATTTGGTTTATTGGCACAGACATATGAAGTCGACTGTTGTCCGCTTGAGTGTTTGTTACCGACAAGATTCAGTCAGACCGCAGGCTCGGCCAAGCATTTGTATTCTTGCATAGAGTAAGTGTCTGATTGTGTATGGTGCATCTGTGTAGATGTCCTGATTCGTAGGGCTTTTAGTAATGACAAAGTGTGTGATGATGCTTAATGACAGAAGAGGAGTAGGACAGAAGGCGTTTTATCACTATTAGGATTGTAAATGCTGATGGGACTCAAAGCCGTCCACAGTGATGTCATAATGTCTGCATTTATATTTCTTCATTTCTCTTTTCTGAATGATGTTTTTTGTTTTTGTTTTTGGATAAGTCTGTTCAGTGAATGTTCTTGTAGAGTTATTGTTTCTGTGTGATCAGCTGCAGTAAGCAAATAGTGTGGATACTCAAGCACCGCTGGACCAGACAGGGAGAGGAAACAGGAAATGGCCCAAAACTCCACCGAGTAACACCATCAACACCTCTCATCACCCCGCCAGCTCTGGGCATCTGAAATCCTCTCGGGTCGGTTCTGATATCAAAGCTGCTGTAGATGAATAGTCACCAAAAGAAGTATGTTTGTTTGGTGTTGGTGTTCCTCACTCAGTGTCATTGATGTGTTGCCATAATCCAGTCTGTCAGTTTTCTTCTGTGAAAGTTAGATTTCTATATATCTATATATAAATATATAATATAATTAAATACATATTAAACAAGAAAATAAACAGATAAATGCTGAACTCATTCTTTCCATGCGTTGTCATTTTTGCACCTGTTTGTCAGACGTACAAATGTACAGACAATCCACTGATTACTCTGCATTATTAATTTCACTTGTAGCACCCCCTGTAGGTATTTTATTTATTTTTTGGTGGGGTTGGGTGGGGGGAGGGTGTTCTATGATCTACTTCAAGTTCCAGTAAGTGTCGATGATATTCTTTGCATTATCACTGACTTATACAGTATGTTAAGCCGTAAAGAATTAACAACAGCAGAATGTTTAATTTTCTACTAGTTTGGCAACTCTTAACATATCCAATTCTTTTGATTGCTGTCTTGCTGGTACTATGTACAAAATCTGAAGTATGGACAATCAGTCTGGGACAGAGGTTTCCAATCCTGCTCTCAGAAAACCCCTTTCCTGCAGAGTTTAGCTCCAACACATGTCTGGAGATTTCCAGTGATCCTGAAGACCTTGATTAGCTGCTTCAGATGTGTTTAGAGCTAGACCCAAACTCTGCTGGAAGCTGGGCCTCCGGGAAAAGTAGAGTTTTCAGAAAATTACAAATAGTTGAAATTAAAGATATAATTTGTATATTTGGGATTTACAGTAGGATTTTATTTCTTGTTCCAAAGGATGCACTGATTATACCCAAATCTATTTGCAGAACGAACGAAACAATCCTTCATTCAATAAAATCTCTATTAATGTCAAATAAAATAAACATATCCTTAGATGAAGACAAAACAAAGGTGATTGTTTTTTGGCCCACAGACAATTTGCAGGCCACCAATAGAGATCCAAATTGTGATGGCACAGTGCCTCAGATCTTCAATCCCAGAAACACCTTGTGGTTTGTTCAGACGCTGCTGTAGTGAATATGGATCAAAAGTGGTGCACGGACGGCCAAACGACAAACTGATGTCTACAGCTCACTGACATCGACCTCAGGGACACAGAGCAACAAATCACCAGCAGCTACAACAGTGATGACCAGGACAATGTGTCCCAATCAAAGCATGGGTAGATAGATAGTTATTTGGGTAGATAGATAGAAATATATTTTCAGCTATCATATATATATATATATATATATATATATATATATATATATATATATATATATATATATATATATATATATATATATATATATATATAAATGAATATTTATGACTCTTAATAAAGACACAAAAGGGTCTTTGATGTCATGAGACTTTCATTAATCAATCAAGTTTAGTACGTTGTGTGAACAATGTTTTCTTGTGCAGCCTGCTGTTTTTAACCAGTCTGGAGACTTTAAACCTGCTGTAGAATAAAATCAAACAGTGAGATGGTTTTACTTCAGCAGACATCTGTCACTAAAATATATTCAGACCCCTTCATTTAATGTTGCAGTCTAATGCTAAAATCCTTTATTTTTCATTCACATCAATCTACACTCCATACATCATAATGACAGAAAATCAGATGTGATGACTGCAAATGTGTTGAAAGAAAGAAGAAACAGAAAAACAGTGTCACATTGACTGAATTCAGTTCAGAAGCACCTAATTTCTCTGAATCATCATCGAGATTAAAAATACAATTATTAAAATGCAGATTTCTGTATTTCAATGTTGAGTCCATCTTATTAAAGCTCTTCTTGTGTGTAATAAGAGCACAGCTGTATCAGATTATGAAAATACAAAGCCATTCCAGAGACAAAGAGTTTGACTAATTTTATAATCAATATTAGATTAATCTGATGAAAAAGTATTCGCTCAGTTATAGTATTGTGTGATTTATGTTACTGTCAGTGACAGAAGTTCAGCTCTAGTTTTGTTTTAAAGGGGTCAAGACAGATTTATTTTTTATTGTTGTTTTTTATATATGTACCTTGAGGTTTGCTTATAATGTTTTATAAGTTTATATAAAGTTATACGTTTTTGCACACAAAAAGAGATAATTATTATTTTCAAGTCCCTCTGTCTAAAACACATATAACTGTACAATGTGTAGATCTCTGTATAATCTAGATAGTTATAATAGTTTTTTTTTATAATATAGACAGAGAATCACAGTCTGTATTTATGTTGTCAGATCAGAGAGTTTGACTGATCCATAAACATTAAACCCAGGATATAGCGGCTGAGTGAATGTGGTCTGGACTGTGTGGATGAGGTTCATTGAGTCAGAGACGCTGTAGAAGGACAGAGTTCCTGCTCTGTGATCCACATACACTCATATTCTCCTGCAGCTGGAGGAAACAGGGAGTTTAGTCTCTTTGTTATTGTGACAGAATGAGACGCTAGAGGGAGAGCAGCGCAGTCTCCAGGACTGATCATTACGTCCAAACACACACTCATTACCAGATCCCTTCCTGCTGATGCTCTTATATGACACTGATATATTCACACCACTCCCACTCCACTCCAGCTCCCAGTAACAGCGTCCACTCACACTCTCTCTACACAACACCTGAGGATAATAACCATCAAATCTGTCTGGATGATCAGGATACGGCTGAGCTGTGTCAGTGTAAGTCACCAATCTGTTCCCTTCAGACAGACAGAGATGTTTCTGTGCAGTGTTTGGATCCAGAGTGAACTGATGACGATTTGATGAAGAAACAAAACACTGTAATCAAGAACTGTAAAAGTTAAGCTTCTGTCTTATTTATAACTTATCTAAAATAATGTATTTATTTTTAAAGAGTGTTTTGATCTATCAGAGCTGTGTTATGATATTCATGAATTCACTTCAAAAACTGTTCTTCTCACATTGAAAGTTTGCATCTGGAGTGTTTCATGACCAGATTTTGCTTCTCTCAACTTACTTTCATGTTTATACCAACTTTCTTTAGTATTTAAGCCAAATCCCTTTTTATTTTTTTTGTGTAGCTGAACTTTAAAAAATATTTGTCCGGATTGAAAAAAAAAAGTGCTTTTATCAAAAATGTACAGTAAACATCAGTATTAATGTATTGCAGAACTAAAGTGAGTGTGATTGTGTTTGTTAGTGACTCACATTGTAGGAAGTCCTCTCTGCTCCTGGGAACAATGTTACTGACTGAGAAAATAACAGATATAAACACTCAGAGAGAAAATGAATCCTGGATCTATTCCTGAGACATTTCTCACATTTTCTTTATGATATTAGATGATGTTTGTCTCGTTACAGAGAGCAGATGAATCTCTAATATTTTACCAGATATCTTTTTCATCTCCTCTTTGCAGAAATCCTCGAGTTTGAGTCTCAGCTGACGGACAGATTCTCTCACTCCATCAAAAGAAAAGAGGAAACTGTCAGAGATGTTTTCTGTAGATTCAGGAGGAGCTGAGAGAGACTGAAGACTCTGCAGGAATAACAACACACACGACTCAAAGACCTGATTATCTCACACTGTCCTCAATAACCTGCTCTACAGTTGGGTTACCTGCAGGAAATGGATGTGATCGTCTGTGTGTGAAAGCTGCTCCAGCTCAGTGTTTCTCTTCTTCAGATCTTCAATCTCTTGCTCCAGTCGCTCCATTTGTCCTTCAGCTCAACTCACTGCAGTCTTTTCCTGATCTCTGATCCGCTGTGTCACCTCAGAGCGGCTTCTCTCAATGGAGCGGATGAGCTCAGTAAAGATCCTCTCACTGTCCTCCACTGCTGTCTGTGCAGAGCGCTGTTAGACACACATCACAATCAGCTCTTACTGCTTCCTCACAGCGGCTTCAGTGGGACTGAAAGAGGAGTCAAACTGAGTCTCAAACTTCTCTTCTTCTCCAAACTCACCTTATGAGACTCCACAGCGTCTCTCAGCTGCTCAAGATCTTTCTGTCTCTGCTGGATTCTCTGCTGGATTTCACTCTGTGTCTCCTTCAAGTGTTTCTGGAGGACACATTCAAAACAGCAAATCACATACAAAGCTATCACAAACTCATAAAATTGTGCCTGTTTGATAAAAAATATCTTCTCTACAGAGTTTCTCAGAGTTTTAAGATCATTAATTGAATTTAGTTTCCATGAAGACCTCACATTTAAAGCAGTGCATATGTTTATTGTCATCATTATTCTGTGATCAAGAATGAATGTGAAGGAATGGACAAAAACAATAACTCTGGTGCATGTAGAGTTATAGCAGAAATCTTGAGCGATGTGTCAGAGGTGAGTAAAGTTGAGCTCATGCTCTAATGCACAGAGTCATGTAGTAACTCTCAATGGGAGAGTAGATCACATGATGCACTCATGATCAGCTGGAGACTGCAGTGAGGAGAAACACTTGAAGGGTCAGCATTAAATGTGTGATTTCAGCTCATACCTCTTTCTCTGTCCTCTCTGCTGCAGTTGACACAGTCTCGTGGTTTTTATGTTCATCTGTCATACAAAGTACACAAACACATTGCTGGTCAGTACGACAGAAAACCTCCAGAAGCTTCTCATGTTTCTGGCAGATCATCTGCTGCAGTCGTCCAGTGGCATCAGTCACTTTGTGTCTCTTTCCTGAATGAAACTCTTCATGACGCTCAAAGTGAGTTTGACAGTAAGACTCCAGACACACCAGACAGGACTTGACAGCTTTGTGTTTTCTTCCAGTACAGATGTCACACTCCACATCTCCAGATTCAGCAGGAAAAGCAGCTTTTAGTTTGGTCTTCTTCAGTTTCTCCACCACTTCAGCCAGTATGGTGTTTTTAGCTAAAGCAGGTCTTGGACTGAAGGTCTGTCTGCACTGAGGACAGCTGTAGACTCTCTTCTGATCCTCTTGATCCCAACAGTCTGTAATGCAGCTCATACAGTAACTGTGTCCACAGGGAATGGTCACAGGATCCTTCAGGAGATCCAGACACACTGGACAGCTGAACTGCTCCACTGAAAAAACACTGGCTTCAGCCATTTCACTGTCTACAGCAATACAGACACAAACAACAGCTCAACAGCAGAACAGTTTCAGTTCCTCTTCAGGAACTCGAGCTGCGTCAAAAGCGCTTTGGGGAACGCGCCCAGCGTGCGCGACTCTGAATATCGTGTGAAATCAGACCAATGGAAGAGTGTGACGTCACCGGCGGAGTGACGTAAGCGACCAGGAAGCTATAAAAGCACGTGCCACGCAGCTGGCGTCAGCTTCGCGTCTCTCAGCAAGCGCTCTGTGTGTGATTGTCAAACTGTTTGTCTGTGAGTTTTATTTACTGTTGTCTGTCCAGTTTAAGAGCTCCTAGACAATGCCCAAAAGCAAGGCGAAAGTTAAGCATTCTGGCGATTCCAAATCGCGTTTTAGGCTGTGTGTTCCTCCCTGCCCGAGATATATAACGGGTGGGGATACACACGACCTTTGCGTGGTTTGCCTGGGTTCGAAGCACGCTGAGTCGGCTCTCGAGGGGGCCGACTGCCCGCACTGTGTGCGGATGTCGGTGCGTATGCTTCGTTCCCGGAGGGCCCTCTTCGAGGAGGGGGCCTTCGCCAGCGTTCCCCGCGGTGCTGGTCCCGCTTCTGCTGAGGCAGAACGGCGGCTGCACTCGTGGGGTTCGCAAGTGGATCTGGTGGAGGGAATGGAGACGGGCCAGTCCCTATCTCCTTCCACTTCTGCCAGATCCGGCACCCAATCCCTAGAGTCGGAAGCACGCTCAGCGGTTCCTTCCACTCAGGGAGAGGGGTCGACGCTTCGCCTCTCTTCCTCCGAGGAGGAAGTTGATGTGGAGTCGCTCGACAGGGATTCGCCACCCCACTCGCCGCAGTATGAGGAGCTCTTGGAGGTGGTTACTCGCGCGGTGGCCAAGTTAAATATCGACTGGCCCACCGAGAAAGCAGCTGAACCGCAGAGAAGCAAGCTTGATGAACGCTTCCTGCGCGCGAGTCAGCCACCTCCCAGCCGGGGCCTGCCATTCTTTCCCGACCTGCACGATGAGATCTCCAGGTCGTGGAAACGCCCATTCTCGGCCCGCCTCTACATCCCCTCGTCAGACTACTATGGGAACGTAGTGGGGATGGGAGAGCGCGGTTATAGAGCGATGCCCCGGGTGGAACAGACGCTCGCGAGCTATCTGTCCCCCGGTGCGGCGTCGTCTCTAAAGGCCCCGGCATTGCCCTCAAAGCCACTAAGAACAACTTCGGCTTTGGTGGGCAAAGGGTATGCGGCAGCAGGTCAGGCTGGTGCGTGTCTGCACACCATGGCGGTGTTACAGGCGTACCAAGCCGATCTGCTCAAGGAGCTAGATGAGGGAGAGGAGATCAAGTCCCATGATATCTCAGAGCTAAGAAGGACCGCTGATCTCTCCCTCCACGCCACCAAGGAGACCGCTCGAGCGATTGAGCGGTCCATGGCAGCTATGGTGGCCGTGGAGAGGCACTTATGGTTGACCCTGTCTGATATGAAAGAGCGGGACAGGGTCTGCCTCATGGACGCCCCGATCCAGCCGACTGGCCTGTTCGGCGACGCAGTTAATTCTGTCGTCGACAGGTTTCAGGAGGCCCACAAGCAAGCGGCGGCGTTCCATAAGTTCCTCCCTTGTCGCTCCCTCAGGGCATCTGGGCGGGAGATGCCCCAGCCGCTCCCTAGCTCCTCGTACCGCGAGGCTCAGAAGCAGAGCGTCGCCTCTCGTGCTCCTCCGCGTCGGGAACGAGAGTCTCGACGACGCTCTCGGCCGAGGACTTCCCAGCCCAAACAAGATCTCAGGGCGGTTATTGAAGCTAAGAAGTCCTTGGCCAAGAAACCCTGACGCCAACAACCCAGGGTTTCAGAGGGCAGCCTCTGCTGGGGTAGAGCGGTACACACCGCAGTACACGATGCCCGTCTCCCCTCAGCGCCCTCTGGGGGCCGGTCTGCTAACCCTGCCAGTGATCCAGGGCGCAGCAGGTCCCAGCGAGCATCGCTCTCAGTATCTTCCGCCCGTGCGCGTAGCGGGGCTGAGACGCTCGCCGCCCCTGCGGGGGCCTCTTACACCAGAGATCAGTCTCGAGAGACTGATTCTCTTAGTAGATTATTTAGCAGCGTTGAAACTACTGCCAAATGTATCTCGATGGGTCCTGCACACAGTAGAAAAAGGCTACCGCATTCAGTTCGGCTCCGTGCCGCCAGTATTCAACGGGGTCGTTCAGACAGTAGTCGGCCTCAGGCAGGGTCTGGTTATGGAACAGGAGGTGAAAACCCTATTAGAGAAGGAGGCCATCGAGGTGGTCCCTCCTCAAGACAGGGAGTCCGGATTTTACAGCCGGTATTTCATAGTTCCCAAGAAGGATGGGGGGCTGCGTCCGATTATAGACTTGAGGGTCTTAAATCGTTCAGTTATGAGACTAAAATTCAGAATGCTCACAATCAAGCAAGTTGTAGCGCAGATCAGGTCCCAGGACTGGTTTGTCACGATAGATCTCAAAGACGCATATTTTCATATATCCATCCTTCCACATCACAGGAAGTTTCTGAGGTTCGCTTTCGGGGGCGAAGCTTACCAATATCGAGTACTTCCCTTCGGCCTTGCACTCTCACCCCGCACGTTCACAAAATGTGTAGACGCGGCTCCGGTCCCCCTGCGCATGCAGGGCATCCGCATTCTCAACTATATCGACGATTGGTTGATCTTAGCTCAGTCAGAGCAGGCTGCGGTTCGGCATCGAGATGTCGTCCTCGCACATATGGGGGAGCTGGGTTTGAGACTGAACGCCAAGAAGAGTGTACTTTCTCCGGTTCAGAGAACCACCTATCTAGGCGTAGTATGGGATTCGACCACGATGCAGGCACGATTGTCCCCTGCTCGTATCGAGTCGATCCGCATCTCAGTCGAGAGAGTCAAACAAGGCCAGTCACTCACTGTCAAACAATTTCAGAGATTGTTGGGTCTGATGGCAGCTGTGTCCAATGTGATACCTCTTGGCCTGCTGTACATGAGGCCCCTGCAGTGGTGGCTCAAGACCAAGGGATTTTCCCCGAGGGGCAATCTACTTCGCACTATCAAGGTCACGCGGCGCTGCCTACGTGCCTTAGATGTATGGAAGAAACCTTGGTTCTTGAAACAGGGCCCGGTGCTGGGAGCTCTTTGTCGCCGTGTAACGCTAGCGACAGATGCATCCCTCACTGGTTGGGGTGCAGTCATGAGTGGCCACCCTGCCCGTGGTCTGTGGAGCGATCGCCATCGAACATGGCATATCAATTGTCTAGAAATGCTAGCAGTTTTTCGTGCACTGAAGCACTTCCTCCCAGACCTAAGGGGTCACCATGTGTTGGTGCGCACCGACAACACATCGGTGGTCTCCTATATCAACCACCAGGGAGGTCTGCGTTCGCGCCCTTTGTACAAGCTGGCGCACCAGATCCTGGTGTGGTCCCAGAGCAAACTCCTCTCACTAAGAGCAGTATATATTCCTGGGAAACAAAATGTGGGAGCAGACATACTGTCGAGGCAGGGGCCGAGGCCCGGGGAGTGGAAACTTCACCCACAAGTAGTGAAGCAGATATGGAGAATATTTGGCAGGGCTCAAGTAGACCTATTTGCATCTCAAGAGACGTCTCAATGCCCCCTTTGGTTCTCTCTAGTTCATCCAGCTCCTCTGGGACTGGACGCTATGGTACAGACCTGGCCGAGGCTTCGTCTGTACGCATTTCCCCCTATTGCTCTGCTCCCGGGAGTTCTGGCGAGAGTGCGCCGGGACGGGGTCCGTCTGTTGTTAGTAGCCCCGTTCTGGCCGGGCCGAGTATGGTTCTCAGATCTAGTCTCGCTCCTCGACGGCTCTCCGTGGGAGATACCGATCAGGACAGACCTCCTCTCGCAGGCGCAGGGTACGATAATTCACCCTCACCCGGAGTTGTGGAAGCTGTGGGTGTGGCCCCTGAGGGGGCACAACTTTTAGCAGCCGGTCTCTCAACCGAGGTTGTTGAGACCCTTCTCCAATCCAGAGCTCCCTCAACGAGGAAACTGTACGCCCTGAGGTGGAAACTCTTCACCTCGTGGTGCAGAGACCGCCAGCTAGACCCAGCAAACTGCCCGATTGGTACAGTTCTGGAGTTTCTACAGGCTAGGCTCTCTGCAGGGTTGACCCACTCCACACTGAAGGTTTACGTGGCGGCTATTGCGGCCTACCACGCCCTTCTCGATGGCCAGTCTTTGGGAAGACACCCCTTAGTTACACGTTTCCTCCGCGGTGCGCTGAGGCTGAAACCTCCAGTACGGTCCCGTATTCCCCCGTGGGACCTGGTGGTGGTGTTAGAGGCAATGTGCAGACCCCCATTTGAACCTATTCAAGATATCTCAGACAGACACCTTACACTTAAAACCTCCTTTCTGTTGGCTATCACCTCTCTGCGGAGAGTAGGAGACCTTCAGGCCCTCTCTGTGGCCCCTACTTATCTTGAATTTGCACCAGGCATGACTAAAGCGTTCATATACCCTCGAGCGGGATATGTTCCTAAGGTTCCCTCTGTTACACCACAACCTGTCGTACTGCAGGCCTTCTGTCCTCCTCCCTTTCGGGAGCCCGACCAGGCGAAGCTAAATTGTATGTGTCCAGTTAGAGCGCTGGACGCATACGTCCACAGAGCTGCCCTGTGGAGAAAGACCGATCAATTGCTTGTATGCTACGGTCCCCCCAAGAGGGGTTTTCCTGCTTCTAAGCAGACTATCAGTCGTTGGATAATCGAGGCTATCAACGCTTCCTATGAGTCCTCTGGTCGTCCCCCGCTGTCGGGAGCCAAGGCTCACTCTACCCGGGGTATGGCGGCCTCCAAGGCCTTCTTAGCAGGTGTATCCATGCTGGACATCTGCAACGCTGCGGGATGGTCCACGCCCTCCACGTTTGTCAGATTCTATGGCCTAGACATGCCAGTCACTCCAGGCGCTTCAGTCCTCCTGACCTAAGCTGTGCTCTTCGGATACACACTAGGCAGGGGTTTGGTAGTCTGGCGGCGTTGGTACTCGTTCCCCAAAGCGCTTTTGACGCAGCGTCTCGTTCCCTCGAGGAACTAGGGTTACATATGTAACCAAGAGACGTTTCTTTTAACTGAGTTTCCTGGTTCTGTGTTTGAGAGACGTGTGCAAAACAAGTGTGCGTGTAAGTCTGAAAACTCACATACTGAAATATCCACTAGGGGTCAGTTTCATACAGAAACTCAGAGTTAGTGAGAACACAAAGTGGGATAAACACCTTTTCAGATAATACTGCATCCAAATTACTCAGCATTATTAGAAAGCTAAACGCAGAGTTTTATTAGGGCTTGAGCTAAACTCCACGAGACAGTGGCCCTCCAAGACCAGAGCTGCTCTGACATTTAGAAAAATATCATGTTAAATAATTAGTAACACTTTAGAAACTGTTCCATCATTAATGATGATGAACTGGTCTCGTCAATTCACTTCAGCAGAGACCAAGTGGAGCCCCAAAGCGCATCAGGACTCTTTATCAAATAGGTGAGACTTGCAAGTATCAAACTATGTCTTATTAATTTATACACTGTGTGCCTTACACACATGAATCATTCTCGTCGCCTTGCTGTAGGAGTTTGTCTGTACTGTGCCTCTACAGATCATCTCATCAATGTTTGCCCAGAGCGACCCCCGGACCAGGGCCCGGTTCCCCAAAACGTTCTTATTGCTAAGTAGTTCTTAACCTATTCCTTAACCTCTCTCTTAACGTTATGGCACGATTCCCGACACGTTCGTACGCTAAGTATATCTTCTGTAAGTCACAATTTCGTAAGGTTGGTCTGGACCATCTCTCTTAGCGTTGTTTGAGCTCTAGACTCTAGCCGCTGCCACTGTGCAGCAGTCTTTAGAAATCAGCGCAGTGCAATACAAGTCAAACTATGCTATGTTCACAATGTTGTGGCTCAACAATGATTTTATGTTATGGACATTTTAAGACTAATAATAAAATATGTTCGCAATGGATACAGGCCTATTTATGAAGTTGAATTCATGTGGTATCAGAACTAATATGGTGGTAATTAGCCTAAGCTTTTTCGTAATGTCATTAAAGCATTTAAATTGGCAATCACTTTTGATCATTAAAATCTGGGAAACAATTTGGCTCTAAATGCCTAAGATCTATAAACGGGTAAGCACGGTGGTGTCCAGTAAGCGACCAACTATGGCAGCGATCCAATGTGTCCTTGCATTGAATCAAAGATGGTGCCGACCGCAGAGCAGTTTAGTCCATGTAAGTATTTTTATTTGGCAAAACTTAAGCCCTTTTGACATTTTAACTGACGTGGCTATATTAAAAAAAATTGCCTCCCAAGCCAACTCATTATGGAGCTGCTGGACCTTCTCAGACCTGCGCTTGCCAGGCTAACGCTGCGGGATTTTGCTTTAAGCCCTGAAGCCCAGCTGCTTGCAGCGCTGAGGTTTTTTGCTACAGAGAACTTCATTGAGGTCGTGGAAGAAGGCTACGTCCAAAGCAAGACCTCTGTGTGGAGGTGCATCCACACTGTCACCAACGCCCTTCTGTGCCATGCCGGGGATAACATCTGGCTGCCAGCAACAGGTCCGGAGGTCCAGGAGGTGCAGCAGGGCTGTTATGCCATTTCTGGCATCCCCAGAGTCTTGGGCCTGGTGGATGGCACACTCATCCCTATCACCAATCCATCAGTGATTGATCAGGCGTACATATCGTGAAAGGGATATGCGGCCATAAACGTGCAGGTTATAGTGGTCCATAGGGGTGTGATCTCCGACCTGGCTGCAAGGTCCAGCAAAACTTCAAGTTCCTCTGACAAAGAGCTTGGTGCCCTTTTTTTTTACGTTGCTTCCCCACCATATTCTGTCTCTAACTCTCTCTCTCTGTTAAAGCTGCAGTAGGTAACTTTTGTAAAAATATATTTTTTACATATTTGTTAAACCTGTCATTATGTCCTGACGGTAGAATATGAGACAGATAATCTGTGAAAAAAACAAGCTCCTCTGGCTCCTCCCAGTGGTCCTATTGCCATTTGCAGAAATACATCGCTCCAGGTAAGAAACAACCATTCAGAGCTGCGGTCCGTAACTTTGTTTGTGTTCAAAATGTAGAAGAATGTATATAATAAGCGAGTACACCATGAATCCATTTTCCAAACCGTGTTTTTAGCTTGTCCTAGGGTGCACCTATAATAAGTGTTTATATTCGGACTATTTTAGATTGCTTCGGGGGTACCGCGGCGGAGTAACCCAGTACCTTTGTGATTCTTCATAGACATAAACAGAGAGAAGTAGTTCCGGCTACGATGTTCTTCCGCAAGACGCAAGCAGTTCTGTTTATTAACCGCTAGAGCATCAAAAGTTACCAACTGCAGCTTTAATTGTATATAGGTTGCTTTTTATTGAAAACATTAACGAATGGCAATCAATACCACATTAAACAGAAGTAACTGCAGCTGCTTGCCAATCAATTCTGATTGTAAAGTACCTTACCAATAATATAAAAGTGTATTACATCATTTTTAGAATTCGTTAAACCCACGTCAAGAAGCGGCACAAGTGGCACAACGGGATAAGGAGGGTGGATGGTTAGCAAGGGATACCTGGTTCGTCTACCCGTCACAACATATCGTGTGAAGATATTGGCCTATAGCTTTTAGGTTGTAGCAGATCCAGATTTGTTTTTTTAAGTACAGGCTTAACAACAGCATGTTAACAAACCTAAACAAATAGCACAGTAGGGACAACATCCATAGGACAAAATGATGATTTCATAGAATGTAACAGAGAGTTGATGTCATGTAATGTCGCAGGTGTAAAGGTGGACCAACAATGAGCAGGAGAAAAGTCACAGACAGAGTTCTGGGCCAGTGATGGTACGATGTTTGCCCTAACATCACTGAGCTTATTAACAAAAAAAGTGGAGGAATTCATTACAGTCAGGTTTAGATAACACAGTTGTTTGAGGGCTAGTTGGAGAAATTATTTTATTAATGGTTCTGGGATTATGCTTATTCGTGGACATAACCTGAGGAAAAAAAGCGAGTTTTCAGCATCTCATTCAAGGTACCCATAGATCTTTAAGGTGGAGCCTATGAGCCTCAAGTTAGAAGATTTCCAAAGAAGCTCCACTTTTCTACAATTTCTCCTAAAACTTTGGATAGCTTCATCAATCCAAGGACAGGGTTTTTTTGTGGGACACAGTGCTTAATTTAATTGGTGCTATTTTATCTAAAATCGATAAACACTGACCATTAAAAGACTGGATAACCTCATCAACATCAGTGCATCCCATCAGAGAACATGAGTCAAACAAGGCAGAGAACCTCCCGGCAGTGTCATGATTAATAATCCGCCTTTGTGTCATATTTATATATAATTATATATAATTACAATAATTATCTGGGGCGGAGGATCTTGAGGAAAGTTAGACCCAATCTCAATTCTACCCCTTAGCCCTTACGTGAAGGGGTAGGGGTGTCTCTATTCAATTTTGGTTGGAGGGGTAGGGGTAAGGGGAAGGGCCAGATAGCCCTTTAAGCGAAGATTTTTTGGGACCACACTTCAAATGAAGGGGTATGAATTATCTCGGCAACATGGCTGCTACAGCATAAATGTAAGCTTTTTTGACATTAATAAAGATTTTAACAAAAAGTAATAATTTGTTTAATGTTACATTCAATTGTGAGTTCATATTAACGGTCATGTTGCTCAAAGAAATGTTTGCAAAAATCGCTTATATTTGCTAACGTCATATTATTACAGACTGCATGATAGTGCCACAGCATATGTCTGATCAGGGCGATAACTGCCGTAGACATTGATGGGGGCTAATCCCCCCCAATAATTAGAAATCGCTAAACCATTTTCCCAAATATTGCCTATTCGAGAGAGAACGAGAGAGAGAGAGAGAGAGAGAAATGGAAGTTGCGTGTATTCGCGTCTGTGCATTTATCTTTTTAGAGTGAGTTTACTTAAAAACAGCAATTGTATCCTCTCGTCGCTGGAAAATATAATGTAGCGATTCAGTATTTCATCTGTATTTAATAAAAGTCATTTTGGCAGCCTTGACAAGTTTATTTTCTCCTGGATGTATGAGCTGCGCGATTTCTGATATCTGTAAGAAGGTCATATTATAATAATTAAAGGCTCTTATGCACACCAGCATACATATGTGTGTATTGTAAGAGCTAGACAACGAATGATGGCATGTGACGGAATAGTAGTGGTGTCCCAGTCCTTAGGGGAATATTTTCTCCCCTACCCCTTGTTTCAAGGGGGTAGGCGGAGGGGTAGGGAAGGGGAAGGGGTATAAAATAGAATTGGGATTGGGCCTTAATATTAAAAAACACACAACTATGGTCACTTGCATGTACATCTTCCACACGTGTATTTACTATATCTAGACAAAGAGAAAAAACAAGGTCCAGGGTGTGACCCTTAATATGCGGTGGTCCAGTAACATGCTGGATGAAATTAAAAGGGTCTGTAATAGAAAGGAGATTAAGTCAAGTCAAGTCACCTTTATTTATATAACGTTTTATACAAAATACATTGCGTCAAAGCAACTGAACAACATTCATTAGGAAAACAGTGTGTCAATAATGCAAAATGACAGTTCATCATTGAATTCAGTGATGTGATCTCTGTTCATTTTAAATAGTGTCTGTGCATTTATTTGCAATCAAGTCAATGATATCGCTGTAGATGTAGAGGTGACCCCAACTAAGCAAGCCAGAGGTGACAGCGACAAGGAACCGAAACTCCATCGGTGACATAATGGAGTTATGCTCAGTTTGGAGGCCAGTTCTCCTCAGACCAAATGAAACCAACAGTTCAATTCCAGGCTGGAGCAGGATACAGACTGGATCTGGTGGCTACGGTGACCTCCAAATAAGAGAGAAACAGACTAATATTAGCATAGATACCATTAACTAAAGATGTAGCAAGTACATTGGGTGTTATGGGAAGTGTTCCCGGTTCCGGTTTACCTAATTAATGCCGCCTAAAAATCCTTTAATGGATTTGGATATGTAAAAAGCACATTAGTATGTTATGTGTATGCCAGGTTAAAGAGATGGGTCTTTAATCTAGATTTAAACTGCAAGAGTGTGTCTGTCTCCCGAACAATGTTAGGTAGGTTATTCCAGAGATTAGGCGCCAAATAGGAAAAGGATCTGCTGCCCGCAGTTGATTTTGATATTCTAGGTATTATCAAATTGCCTGAGTTTTGAGAATGTAGCGGACGTAGAGGATTATAATGTAAAAGGAGCTCATTCAAATACTGAGGTGCTAAACCATTCAGGGCTTTATAAGTAATAAGCAATATTTTAAAATCTATACAATGTTTGATAGAGAGCCAGTGCAGCGATGACAGGACCGGGCTAATATGGTCATACTTCCTGGTTCTAGTAAGAACTCTTGCTGCTGCATTTTGGACTAGCTGTAGTTTGTTTACTAAGTGTGCAGAACAACCACCCAATAAAGCATTACAATAATCTAACCTTGAAGTCATAAATGCATGGATTAACATTTCTTCATTTGACATTGAGAGCATAGGCTGTAATTTAGATATATTTTTGAGATGGAAAAATGCAGTTTTACAAATGCTAGAAACGTGGCTTTCTAAGGAAAGATTGCGATCAAATAGCACACCTAGGTTCCTAATTGATGACGAAGAATTGACAGAGCAACCATAAAGTCTTAGACAGTGTTCTAGGTTATTATAAGCAGAGTTTTTAGGTCCTATAATTAACACCTCTATTTTTTCTGAATTTAGCAGTAAGAAATTACTCGTCATCCAATTTTTTATATCGACTATGCATTCCATTAGTTTTTCAAATTGGTGTGTTTCACCTGGCAGCGAAGAAATATAGAGCTGAGTATCATCAGCATAACAGTGAGAACTAACACCATGTTTCCTGATGATATCTCCCAAGGGTAACATATAAAGCATGAAGAGTAGCGGCCCTAGTACTGAGCCTTGAGGTACTCCATACTGCACTTGTGATCGATATGATACATCTTCATTCACTGCTACGAACTGATGGCGGTCATATAAGTACGATTTAAACCATGCTAATGCACTTCCACTGATGCCAACAAAGTGTTCAAGTCTATGCAAAAGAATGCTGTGGTCAATTGTGTCAAACGCAGCACTAAGATCCTATAAAACTAATAGAGAGATACACCCACGATCAGATGATAAGAGCAGATCATTTGTAACTCTAAGGAGAGCAGTCTCAGTACTATGATACGGTCTAAATCCTGACTGGAAATCCTCACATATACCATTTTTCTCTAAGAAGGAATATAATTGTGAGGATACCACCTTTTCTAGTATCTTGGACAGAAAAGGGAGATTCGAGATTGGTCTATAATTAACTAGTTATTTGGGGTCAAGTTGTGTTTTTTTATGAGAGGCTTAATAACAGCCAGTTTGAAGGTTTTGGGGACATATCCTAATGACAATGAGGAATTAGTAATAGTCAGAAGAGGACCTATGACTTCTGGAAGCACCTCTTTTAGGAGCTTAGATAGTATAGGGTCTAACATACATGTTATTGGTTTAACTTCCCATGATCCCTGCTGCCCTTGAGGAACTACGTGGAGTTTGCATATTCTCCAAGCTGGATCTGCGGAGTGCTTGCAACCTCATGACAAGTGGGAGACAGCTTTCATCACTTCATCTGGCGACTATGAATCTTTGTTTTTACGGATAGACAGAAAAGCTGAGGCCGGTAAATCCAAAGGTGGAGGATTGTGTTTTTTGATTAACAAGAAATGGTGTGACCCCAGGAATATCTCCACTCTGTGGCGTTCCTGCTCACCTCATCTGGAACATCTATCCATTATTTGCCGCCCATTCTGTCTGCCCAGGAGTTTTCATCGATCATCGTTACTGGTGTTTACACCCCACCACAAGCAGACACTGGCTTGGCTTTTCTAATCTCCACGATTTGCTCATCAGTTACATCAACAAACATCCTGATGCTGCTCTTGTCATCACGGGGGATTTTAACAAAGCCAACTTAGGCAGGTCATGCCAAACTTATACCAACATGTATCCTGTGCAACCAGAGGACCGAATACACTTGATCATTGCTACTCTCAGTTTAAGAATGCCTACAAAGCTTTCGACAAATCGGACCATTCCGCCATTTTCCTCACATATAAACAAAGGCTCATTGAAGAACCCCAGGTGCAGAGGGTAGTGACGAGCTGGCCTCCCAATTAGAAGCCATGCTACAGTCAGCTCTTGATAACATAGATTGGGACATGTTCCAAACAAGTTCCTCTGACGTCAGCAAGTTCACAGTTTTAGGATTAAGCTTTGTAAACACGCTAACTGAACAAGCTATGGATACATTAATTATAAGGACCTTCTCAAATCAGAAACCGTGCGTGGACAGAACAATGCATCCTGCAGTAAACAAGCGCACTGCAGTATACAACGTTGGCTCCCGTCTGGAAAAATGAGTGAGTACAAAACATCAAGCTATGCTCCCCGACTTGCTCAAAGGCCACCAAACACCGATACAGGGAATGCATCTAAGAACCATCTGTGCCTTTGGAAACAAATCCTCTGCAGCTTTGATAGCAAAATCATCTCTGGCTGATGAGTTAAACTTTTTCTATGGCCACTTTGAATGCAACCGCGGGAAATCAAGTCTGTCAATCAGCGCGTCAGGAAGCGGCAGTCAGAGCAGCGATAATCATGTGAGCACAGTATCTGAGGACGAGGTTTAGAGGGCCCTAAAGCGAGTAAACTTCAGGAAATCAGCAGGTACTGATGGGATTCCTGGCCGTGTTCTGAGGACCAGGGCTGATCAGCTCGCTGGTTTTTTGTTTTCGTTGGTTTGTTTTAATTTATTTAGCTGGTTTGATAACACCTCCTTCAAAAACATTTGGCATCACCCCTGTGCCTGAGAACAATAACCCCTCTTACTTTGTCTTTAAGAAACTTATAAAGAACAATATCTGCTCCTCCATCCCTGATACTTTGGACCCTCTTCAGTTTCGCCCCAATAGATCCACTGAAGGTGCCATGTCTTATATCCTGCACTCTTCTCTCAAATACATTGACAGCAGCAATGGGAACTATGTAAGCCTGCTATTCATTGACTACAGCTCAACTTTCAAAACTATAGTCTAGGGCTGTAGCTATCAAAAATTGTAATAATCGAGTATTCTACCAAAAATTACATTGATTAATCGAGTAATCGGATAAAATGTGTTTTTGCTTAATTAAAGTGCAATATTAATTATGCAAGAGAAAATAAGACTCTTGGGTCGCTTAAAATTAACAACTAAGTTTCCTTTTTTACAAAAAAAATATTTTTATTTTTTAAATGCATAGAATGCAATGCATACTTAAAAAAAACATTTAATTATTACCCATTGTTTCTCTGTCTGTACTTGTACTGTGAACAATGACAATAAAGTTGAAAGATGAAATAAGTGCATTTAAGTGCCATTCAGTTGGGTGTTACAAACACGTCAGGTTCCAACTCCACAGAATCACAACGCACACCCTCACCGGAGTTCTAATCACACCCACCTGATCGTCATCACCATCCAATCACCTCAACACCATAAAAGCCACACACTGTCGGGTCTCGGGACTAATCACCTGCCTTTTTGGTGTGTGTGTGTGTGTTTGTATCACTTGTCAGCTCACCGCAACTACCTGTTTGAGTTTTCCCCGCCCTCCTTGTTTCTGTGTTGTGAACCTTAATTGCTCGCCACCTGTTTTCTATGTTCTTCTAATTTTTTCCCTTTATCATTCCCTGTGTTTCTCTGTCTATTGTCAGACTTTTGTTACTCGTTTCAATAGTTCCGATCTTCTAGCTGTTCTTGGCACTCACCTTTGTCGTGTCTTGTCCTCAGGCTCCAGTGTGTTTAGCTGATTTCTCTGCCCTCTGTTCTTACAAAGCGCAGAGCTCTTGGAAGCTTCCTGTCCTCATCACTCCGGTCTCAGCGGTCATACGAATTACCGTGGAGCGTTACTCATCGGCTGTGATTCATATGCTTCGACTATTCATCCAGTCACTACGAGTAATCCAGTGAACGTGACTCATCTGCTCTGACTCCTCTGCTTTAAATAAAGCCTTGTGTAAACCCGCATTTGAATCCTGCCCATTTCTCCTGACACACACATGCACTCAAGCTTTGTCTGGTCACGTTTGCAACAAGATCATTCCTGTATGCTTACTATAAGGACTAACTCCTCTTCTACTCTCTCCAGCGATTCTCCGAAGACCCAGATCCCCAGTGTGCGTATGAGTGGCAAACCTTCCCTCCAAGAAGTCTTCACCCAACCTGCACGGATCCTTCCTCATATTCACTCATCACTACCTGCTCCTCTGCTTGTGTCTGTTCAATAAAACATCTTCATTTTCTAACCTCCTCAGCTTCCCAAGTTATCCGTAACATTGGGGTTTTAAATAAAGCATTTTCTAAGATGCACATTAAATATTAAACATATAAAACATTAATTTATCTTTTAATTATTGAAAATTAGAATGAAATGTTGAAGAAATGTTGTATGATTAAACCTTAAAAAAAATAAGGTTGCACTTTATTTTAAAGTACGTGTACTAACATGTACTTATAGTGTACTTACAGTGTATTTATCTAAGAAAGTTCTGGTAACACAAAGTAACTACATGGGGTAGGGTAAGGTTTAGGGGTAGGTTCAGTGTTAGTACCTAATTATTACATAGTTATTGTAATTACTGTAATAAGTACATAGTATGTACACGAGGAACAGGACTGTAAAATAAAGTGCTACCAAAATAATGTTGGATTTTTTTTTAGTAGTAGGCTATGTACTTTCTGCTGAACAATAGTCTTTAATATTAGTTCTATTGGATCTTAGTGCTGCGTTTGACACAATTGACCACAACATTCTTTTGCATAGACTTGAACACTTTGTTGGCATCCGTGGAAGTGCATTAGCATGGTTTAAATCGTACTTATATGACCGCCATCAGTTCGTAGCAGTGAATGAAGAGGTATCATATCGATCACAAGTGCAGTATTGAGTACCTCGAGGCTCAGTACTAGGGCCGTTATTATTCACACTTTATATGTTACACTTGGGAGATATAATCAGGAAACATGGTGTTAGCTTTTACTGTTATGCTGATGATACTCAGCTCTATATTTCTACGTGGGCCGGTGAAACACACCCATTTTAAAAAACTCATGGAATGCATAGTCGATATAAAAACTGGATGACGAGTAATTTCTTACTGCTAAATTCTGAATAAACAGAGGTGTTAATTATAGGACCTAAAAACTCTGAAAATTATTCGCCATCAGTTAGGAACCTAGGTGTGCTATTTGATCGCAATCTTTCCTTAGAAAGCCACGTTTCTAGCATTTGTAAAACTGCATTTTTCCATCTCAAAAATATATCTAAATTACGGCCTATGCTCTCAATGTCAAATGCAGAAATGTTAATCCATGCATTTATGACCTCAAGTTTAGATTATTGTAATGCTTTATTGGGTGGTTGTTGTGCACGATTAGTAAACAAACTACAGCTAGTCCAAAATGCAGGAGCAAGAGTTCTTACTAGAACCAGGAAGTATGACCATATTAGCCCGGTCCTGTCCACACTGCACTGGCTCCCTATCAAACATCGCATAGATTTTAAAATATTGCTTATTACTTATAAAGCCCTGAATGGTTTAGCACCTCAGTATTTGAATGAGCTCATTTTACATTATAATCCTCTACGTCCGCTACGTTCTCAAAACTCAGGCAATTTGATAATACCTAGAATATCAAAATCAACTGCGGGCGGCAGATCATTTTCTTATTTGGCGCCTAAACTCTGGAATAACCTACCTAACATTGTTCGGGAGGCAGACACACTCTTGCAGTTTAAATCTAGATTAAAGACTCATCTCTTTAACCTGACTTACCCATAACATACTAATATGTTTTAATATCCAAATAAGTTAAAGGATTTTTAGGCTGCATTAATTAGGTAAACCGGAACCAGGAACACTTCCCATAACACCCTATGTACTTGCTACATCATTAGAAGAATGGCATCTACGCTAATATTAGTCTGTTTCTCTCTTATTCCATGGTCAGCGTAGCCACCAGATCCAGTCTGTATCCAGATCAGAGACTGTAGTCACCCAGATCCAGTACGTATCCAAAACAGATGGTGGATCAGCACCTAGAAAGGACCTCTACAGCCCTGAAAGACAGCGGAGACCAGGACAACTTTCTTGTGGTCAGCCCCAGATACAGATCCCCTGTAAAGACCTTGTCTCAGAGGACCACCAGGACAAGACAACAGGAAACAGATGATTCTTCTGCACAATCTGACTTTGCTGCAGCCTGGAATTGAACTACTGATTTCGTCAGGTCAGAGGAGAACTGGCCCCCCAACTGAGCCTGGTTTCTCCCAAGGTTTTTTTTCTCCATTCTGTCACCGATGGAGTTTTGGTTCCTTGCTTCTGTCGCCTCTGGCTTGCTTAGTTGTGGTCACTTCATCTACATCGATATAATTGACTTGATTTGCAAATAAATGCACAGACACTATTTAAAATGAACAGAGATGACATCAGTGAATTCAATCATGAACTGCCTTTAACAGACATACATACAGACAGACAGACAGACAGACAGACAGATAGATAGATAGATAAGATTCAGCAGAAGTGTCAATCTGTTGAAGCCTGTGAGTTTACCGTGTCTGTGCTCCTCAGCTGTGCGTTTCAGCCGGATTCCCAAACGAGAGAAGCAGCGCATGCTGCTCGAGATGCAGAACGCCATGAACAACATGATGAACAGCAGCCATGACAACCATCCTCTGAACGAACAGACGTCAGCCACCGATGCATCTCCAGAGCAAAGCGGCCCGGGCCCTTCCTCCCGCTCCCCCTCTACTTCCCCCAGGAGCAACCGATCCGAATCCAGTCCTGACCCTGAGCTGCTGAGCGGCATGGATACAAGCCAGAGCTCAGACTCTTCCAGTGCCACTGACAGCGAGGAGGAGAAGGTCATCGGCACAGTGACTAGAGCGCACCAGGAGACCTTCATGTACAATCAGGAGCAGGCCAGCGTGCCTTCAGAGGGCCCCAACAACTACAGCCATTGCTCAGAGAAGACTCAGGAGGTCTGGAAGCAACAGAACAATGCCTCCTCAGAGAGTGAACTAAAGCCCCCATCAGGCAGTGCTCCACGGGGGCCTGAAGACTCGGGCTGTCCTTTCAGACTGCCCAACAGCAGCTCCGCTGGACCGTCTCTGCAGAACCTCTCTCTGAGAGCTCATAATGACAATGACACACATGTCAACGGCAGCTGTAGTGTCCCAACATTTGCAAGTGTTAACAGGATGCACCTGGTGAGTTACGTAGAGAACCCATACCAAAATTTCAGTTGAAGTCCATACAAGTACTCATGATTCTCATTCACAGGTTTGCCCCATGAACACATCGCCCTATGTGGATCCTCAGAAATCGGGTCACAGTATTTGGGAGGAGTTCTCCATGAGCTTCATCCCAGCTGTCAGTGGAATTTGCAAAGCGCATCCCAGGATTCAAAGAGCTGTCCCAGCACGACCAGGTCAGCCTGCTGAAGGCCGGCACCTTTGAGGTATGAACAAAATACAACACAGTCTCCACACAAGGGTCAGACTTTAACGAGGGCTTGGGCCAAAAAAGCCTCCAACATGAATAAAAATGCCCCATAAATTCAAGACGAAGGGGCAAAAAAATTCCCCTGCATTATTAAACAAAGTATTAAGGCTGTTGCAGTTAAAATTATTTGTGAAAATGTATAAAAAGTGTAAATTCAGATTTAGATCCACTCACACACTTTATCAGATTGTTTTTTACACATTGTTTTGTGCAGCATTGAGCCTCATAACCAATCACACAGATTTCTGTTGACCTTAGGAATGCATTGGCGATCAGAGGCACTCAGCTGTGTTAAGTGCATGCTCGCGACTTCCCTCATCATAAACAACACAGTGCAGATACATTAATACTGAGATACATATAATTACAATATAAAGAGCAATAATCTAATGTCATATTAATAATGGTCAATAATCAATAATGTCATATTGCAGCCGGATTCGGAGGTTCTGTATTTTTACATGGATAATTTAGATTTTTTTTTTTTTTAAATTGTAGCCTATTGTTATTGACAACAGTTTAAAATGTTGATAAAAGTAATTGACATTATAGACAAATATTGCCCCTTAATGGAGAAGTTAATTTCTGACCCTACACTGAATTAAACAGTCTTAAATCATTCCTAAGAGTCCTGTGAATTGAGCGGATAGATGGGTTTAGATAGATTAGATGGGTTTCTTGTTTGGTCTGTAGGTGCTGGTGGTGCGCTTTACATCCCTGTTCGATGTGAAGGAGCGCACGGTTACATTTCTGAGTGGCAGGAAGTACAGCGTGGAGGCGCTGCGCTCGATGGGTGCTGGAGATCTCCTCAACTCAATGTTTGACTTCACAGAGAAGCTGCAAGCGCTGAACCTCAGTGAGGAGGAGATGAGCCTCTTCACAGCCGTAGTGCTGGTGTCTGCAGGAATTAACGCCATACCATTATAAGACCATAGTTTTGTATCTGAGATGGGGTGGGGCAATTAGAAATTTGACCAAACATTAGAATTACATCATAACACTCTGGTCCTCTTCGTTTGGGAGTCACATTTGGCTCCTTAGTTGTCAAAAGTGACCGGAGCCTTGAAATGTAAATTCTTTTTTTTAAGGAAAATTGATTTAATAATTTTTCTTTTCAATAATATTTTTTTTTATTATTATTTAGAATTAATTCTAATTAGCCAAATAATTCTTATTTTTTAATAAACGGATTCCCAATGTTTTTTATACATAGTGTCTTAATTTTATTAGGTTTTGCTTTTAGATATATATTTAAACATAAAAGACTACTTATTCCTAATCTTTAGCTGAAGCCTTGACTTACTGTGTTACATGAATTGTTTCCCATAGATCGCTCCGGTCTGGAGAACGTCAACTCGGTTGAGGCCCTTCAGGAAACTCTGATTCGAGCTCTGCGCAGCTTGATCACCAAGAACCACCCGAACGAGATCGCCATCTTCACTAAACTGCTCCTCAAACTGCCGGACCTGCGCTCGCTCAACAACATGCACTCTGAGCAGCTCTTGGCCTTTAAGGTCCACCACTGACCACCCATCAACCCCATAACTGTGGACCACACACCCCATCCATCTCCAGAGCCTCCTTCCTGCGGCCCATTTAGCCAGTGGGGAACTGTTATTACTCAGTGCCCCTTTTCTGACACTTCGCCCCATGACTTTCAAAGCACTGCTGGTTAAATATGGAGGTGGAGCGGTGGTACAAGTCATTATACTGTAAAATGCCTGTATTGTACTGTAAAACACCTCTGCTCATGCTAAAGCACACGACTCGCTGACACAAACTGGAGGGGTTTCGTTGTAGATGCTTACAAGAGTTTGTACGATTACTCGGTTCGTGTGTGCGCAGAGGCATCTTGAATTAGTTTTTAGATTTATAAATCTGCCTGTGCAATAAGTGACGCGTTCACTGGTTTTGTGATTGTTCCTTGTTGGTCTTTTAATACTTTCAGAGAAGAGGACGTAAAGGTATCTGTGGCACGTATGAATGCTGTGTGTTGCTAAAGGGAGATTATGAAGGGATATTCCCACAAACAAATGAGAAAATAATTACATAGAGCACAGTTTGGCATTCTTTCTAATTCGGAGAGAAGAAAAAACAAAAAGCACCAACTAAGAAAAAGAAGAATGTGGAAGAAGAAAAGCTGCTAATCTGAGCTTTATTGGCAGAAAGACAGGAATGTTTAATGTATAGATCTATTTTTATAGTCTGTTTTCTGTCTTAAAATCTGTAGTTAAATGCTGAGGAAGCCACACTTAGGCCTGAAACATTATGTAAGTATGTGAACACAAATGCTTCTTGATACAGTGGATGGCTGCGTTCCAAAATGCATTAAATTCTAATGCAGTGCGTGTCACGCTGATGTTGTGTGCAGTAGACACTGACATTGACACTGTCTTTTTACAGTTTTCTCTTCCAGGTAAATGATGGAGCAACAGTTTGAAGAGAATCTTGCTGAGTAATTTAAAGTTAGTTCAGCTGTTGACACATTTATAGCTAGCTACCTGACTAGTGATGCATTTGGTTTATTGGCACAGACATATGAAGTCGACTGTTGTCCGCTTGAGTGTTTGTTACCGACAAGATTCAGTCAGACCGCAGGCTCGGCCAAGCATTTGTATTCTTGCATAGAGTAAGTGTCTGATTGCGTATGGTGCATCTGTGTAGATGTCCTGATTCGTAGGGCTTTTAGTAATGACAAAGTGTGTGATGATGCTTAATGACAGAAGAGGAGTAGGACAGAAGGCGTTTTATCACTATAAGATTTGTGAATGCTGATGGGACTCAAAGCTGTCCACAGTGATGTCATAATGTCTGCATTTATATTTCTTCATTTCTCTTTTCTGAATGATGTTTTTTGTTTTTGTTTTTGGGTAAGTCTGTTCAGTGAATGTTCTTGTAGAGTTATTGTTTCTGTGTGATCAGCTGCAGTAAGCAAATAGTGTGGATACTCAAGCACCGCTGGACCAGACAGGGAGAGGAAACAGGAAATGGCCCAAAACTCCACCGAGTAACACCATCAACACCTCTCATCACCCCGCCAGCTCTGGGCATCTGAAATCCTCTCGGGTCGGTTCTGATATCAAAGCTGCTGTAGATGAATAGTCACCAAAAGAAGTATGTTTGTTTGGTGTTGGTGTTCCTCACTCAGTGTCATTGATGTGTTGCCATAATCCAGTCTGTCAGTTTTCTTCTGTGAAAGTTAGATTTCTATATATCTATATATAAATATATAATATAATTAAATACATATTAAACAAGAAAATAAACAGATAAATGCTAAACTCATTCTTTCCATGCGTTGTCATTTTTGCACCTGTTTGTCAGAAGTACAAATGTACAGACAATCCACTGATTACTCTGCATTATTAATTTCACTTGTAGCACCCCCTGTAGGTATTTTATTTATTTTTTGGTGGGGTTGGGTGGGGGGAGGGTGTTCTGTGATCTACTTCAAGTTCCAGTAAGTGTCGATGTTATTTTTTGCATTATCACTGGCTTATACAGTGTGTTAAGTCGTAAAGAATTAACAACAGCAGAATGTTTAATTTTCTACTAGTTTGGCAACTCTTAACATATCCAATTCTTTTGATTGCTGTCTTGCTGGAACTATGTACAAAATTTGAAGATTGGAAAATCAGTCTGGGACAGAGGTTTCCAATCCTGCTCTCAGAAAACCCCTTTCCTTCAGAGTTTAGCTCCAACACATGTCTGGAGATTTCCAGTGATCCTGAAGACCTTGATTAGCTGCTTCAGATGTGTTTAGAGCTAGACCCAAACTCTGCTGGAAGCTGGGCCTCCGGGAAAAGTAGAGTTTTCAGAAAATTAAAAATAGTTGAAATTAAAGATATAATTTGTATATTTGGGATTTACAGTAGGATTTTATTTCTTGTTCCAAAGGATGCGCTGATTATACCCAAATCTATTTGCAGAACGAACGAAACAATCCTTCGTCAATAAAATCTCTATTAATGTAAAATAAATAAAAATATCCTTAGATGAAGATAAAACAAAGGTGATTGTTTTTTGGCCCAAAGACAATTTGCAGGCCACCAATAGAGATCCAAATTGTGATGGCACAGTGCCTCAGATCTTCAATCTCAGAAACGGTGCACCTTGTGGTTTGTTCAGACGCTGCTGTAGTGAATATGGATCAAAAGTGGTGCACGGATGGCCAAACGACAAACTGTTGTCTACAGCTCACTGACATCGACCGCAGGGACACAGAGCAACAAATCACCAGCAGCTACAACAGTGATGACCAGGACAATGTGTCCCAATCAAAACATGGGTTTGTGCTACATCACCACCACCCCACAATGTATAGGAACCGGAGCGCCTGCATTTAGATTTTTTTAATTATTTATCTTAGATTAGATACTTTTAGAGAGTCCTACATTTAGAAATTCATGATAATATTAGGTATTTGTTGATAAAGATATTTTCAGCTATCATATATATATATATATATATATATATATATATATATATATATATATATATATATATATATATATATATATATATACATATATATGTTGTGTGTATTTTTAACCAGTCTATAGACTTTAAACCTGCTGTAGAATAAAATCAAACAGTGAGATGGTTTTACTTCAGCAGACATCTGTCACTGAAATATATTCAGACGCCTTCATTTAATGTTGCAGTCTAATGCTAAAATCCTTTATTTTTCATTCACATCAATCTACACTCCATACATCATAATGACAGAAAATCAGATGTGATGACTGCAAATGTGTTGAAAGAAAGAACAAACAGAAAAACAGTGTCACATTGACTGAATTCAGTTCAGAAGCACCTCATTTCTCTGAATCATCATCGAGATTAAAAATACAATTATTAAAATGCAGATTTCTGTATTTCAATGTTGAGTCCATCTTATTAAAGCTCTTCTTGTGTGTAATAAGAGCACAGCTGTATCAGATTATGAAAATACAAAGCCATTCCAGAGACAAAGAATTTGACTTATTTTATAATCAATATTAGATTAATCTGATGAAAAAGTATTCGCTCAGTTATAGTATTGTGTGATTTATGTTACTGTCAGTGACAGAAGTTCAGCTCTAGTTTTGTTTTAAAGGGGTCAAGACAGATTTATTTTTTATTGTTGTTTTTTATATATGTACCTTGAGGTTTGCTTATAATGTTTTATAAGTTTATATAAAGTTATACGTTTTTGCACACAAAAAAGAGATAATTATTATTTTCAAGTCCCTCTGTCTAAAACACATATAACTGTACAATGTGTAGATCTCTGTATAATCTAGATAGTTATAATAGTTTTACTGATGATTGATGACCCCAAACATTAAACCCAGGATATAGCGGCTGAGTGAATGTGGTCTGGACTGTGTGGATGAGGTTCATTGAGTCAGAGACGCTGTAGAAGGACAGAGTTCCTGCTCTGTGATCCACATACACTCCTATTCTCCTGCAGCTGGAGGAAACAGGGAGTTCAGTCTCTTTGTTATCGTGACAGAATGAGAAACTAGAGGAAGAGCAGAACAGTCTCCAGGACTGATCATTACATCCAAACACACACTCATCACCAGATCCCTTCCTGCTGATGCTCTTATATGACACTGATATATCCACACCAGTCCCACTCCACTCCAGCTCCCAGTAACAGCGTCCACTCACACTCTCTCTACACAACACCTGACGATAATAATCAAATCTGTCTGGATGATCAGGATACGGCTGAGCTGTGTCAGTGTAAGTCACCAATCTGTTCCCTTCAGACAGAAAGAGATGTTTCTGTGCAGTGTTTGGATCCAGAGTGAACGGATGACGATCTGATGAAGAAACAAAACACTGCAATCAAGAGTTGTAAAAGTTAAGCTTCTATCTTATTCATATCTTATCTAAAATAATGTATTTATTTTTAAAGAGTGTTTTGATCTATCAGAGTTGTGTTATGATGTTCATGAATTCACTTCAAAAACTGTTCTCACATTGAAATTTAGCAATTAGCAAAGATAAGCTTCTATTATATTTATATATTATCTATTCTTATGTATTTATGTTTAAAGTTTGCATCTGGAGTGTTTCATGTCCAGATTTTGCTTCTCTCAACTTACTTTCATATTTATCCCAACTTTCTTTAGCATTTAAGCCAAATCCCTTTTTATTTTTTTTGTGTAGCTGAACTTTAAAAAATATTTGTCCGGATTGAAAAAAAAAAGTGCTTTTATCAAAAATGTACAGTAAACATCAGTATGAATGTAATGCAGAACTAAAGTGAGTGTGATTGTGTTTGTTAGTGACTCACATTGTAGGAAGTCCTCTCTGCTCCTGGGAACAATGTTACTGACTGAGAAAATAACAGATATAAACACTCAGAGAGAAAATGAGACCTGGATCTATTCCTTTGACATTTCTCACATTTTCTTTATGATATTAGATGATGTTTGTCTCGTTACAGAGAGCAGATGAATCTCTAATATTTTACCAGATATCTTTTTCATCTCCTCTTTGCAGAAATCCTCCAGTTTGAGTCTCAGCTGATGGACAGATTCTCTCACTCCATCAAAAGAAAAGAGGAAACTGTTAGAGATGTTTTCTGTAGATTCAGGAGGAGCTGAGAGAGACTGAAGACTCTGCAGGAATAATAACACACACGACTCAAAGACCTGATTATCTCACACTGTCCTCAATAACCTGCTCTACAGTTGGGTTACCTGCAGGAAATGGATGTGATCGTCTGTGTGTGAAAGCTGCTCCAGCTCAGTGTTTCTCTTCTTCAGATCTTCAATCTCTTGCTCCAGTCGCTCCATTTGTCCTTCAGCTCGACTCACTGCAGTCTTTTCCTGATCTCTGATCCGCTGTGTCACCTCAGAGCGGCTTCTCTCAATGGAGCGGATGAGCTCAGTAAAGATCCTCTCACTGTCCTCCACTGCTGTCTGTGCAGAGCGCTGTTAGACACACATCACAATCAGCTCTTACTGCTTCCTCACAGCGGCTTCAGTGGGACTGAAAGAGGAGTCAAACTGAGTCTCAAACTTCTCTTCTTCTCCAAACTCACCTTATGAGACTCCACAGCGTCTCTCAGCTGCTCAAGATCTTTCTGTCTCTGCTGGATTCTCTGCTGGATTTCACTCTGTGTCTCCTTCAAGTGTTTCTGGAGGACACATTCAAAACAGCAAATCACATACAAAGCTATCACAAACTCATGTAAAATTGTGCTTGTTAGATTAAAAAAAAAAAAAACTTCTTTACAGAGTTTCTCAGAGTTTTAAGATCATTAATTGAATTTAGTTTCCATGAAGTCCTCACATATGAAGGAGGGCATATGTTTATTATCATCATTTTTCTGCAATCAAGAATTAATGTGAAGTAATGGACAAAAACAATAACTCTGGTGCATGTACAGTTATAGCAGAAATCTTGAGCGATGTGTCAGAGGTGAGTAAAGTTGAGCTCATGATCTAATGCACAGAGTCATGTAGTAACTCTCAATGGGAGAGTAGATCACATGATGCACTCATGATCAGCTGGAGACTGCAGTGAGGAGAAACACTTGAAGGGTCAGCATTAAATGTGTGATTTCAGTTCATACCTCTTTCTCTGTCCTCTCTGCTGCAGTTGACACAGTCTCGTGGTTTTTATGTTCATCTGTCATACAAAGTACACAAACACATTGCTGGTCAGTACGACAGAAAACCTCCAGAAGCTTCTCATGTTTCTGGCAGATCATCTGCTGCAGTCGTCCAGTGGCATCAGTCACTTTGTGTCTCTTTCCTGAATGAAACTCTTCATGACGCTCAAAGTGAGTTTGACAGTAAGACTCCAGACACACCAGACAGGACTTGACAGCTTTCTGTTTTCTTCCAGTACAGATGTCACACTCCACGTCTCCAGATCCAGCAGGAACAGCAGTTTTTAGTTTGGTCATCTTCAGTTTCTCCACCACTTCAGCCAGCATGGTGTTTTTAGCTAAAGCAGGTCTTGGACTGAAGGTCTGTCTGCACTGAGGACAGCTGTAGACTCTCTTCTGATCCTCTTGATCCCAGCAGTCTGTAATGCAGCTCATACAGTAACTGTGTCCACAGGGAATGGCCACAGGATCCTTCAGGAGATCCAGACACACTGGACAGCTGAACTGCTCCACTGAAAAAACACTGGCTTCAGCCATTTCACTGTCTACAGCAATACAGACACAAACAACAGCTCAACAGAAGAACAGTTTCAGTTTCTTTTAACTGAGTTTCCTGGTTCTGTGTTTGAGAGACGTGTGCAAAACAGGTGTGTCTGTAAATCTGAAAACATACTGAAATGTCCACTAGGGGTCAGTCTCATACAGAAACTCAGTTTAGTGAGAACACAAAGTGGGATAAAAACCTTTTCAGATAATACTGCATCCAAATTACTCAGCATTATTAGAAAGCTAAACGCAGAGTTTTATTAGGGCTTGAGCTAAACTCCACGAGACAGTAGCCCTCCAAGACCAGAGCTGCTCAGACATTTAGAAAAATATCATGTTAAATAATTAGTAACACTTTAGAAACTGTTCCATCATTAATGATGACGAACTGGTCTCGTCAATTCACTTCAGCAGAGACCAAGTGGAGCCCCAAAGTGCATCAGGACTCTTTATCAAATAGGTGAGACTTGCAAGTATCAAACTAAGTCTTATTAATTTATACACTGTGTGCCTTACACGCATGAATCATTCTCGTCGCCTTGCTGTAGGAGTTTGTCTGTACTGTGCCTTTACAGATCATCTCATCAATGTTTGCCCAGAGCGATCCCCGGACCAGGGCCCGGTTCCCCAAAACGTTCTTATTGCTAAGTAGTTCTTAACCTATTCCTTAACCTCTCTCTTAACGTTATGGCACGATTCCTGACACGTTCGTACGCTAAGTATATCTTCTGTAAGTCACAATTTCGTAAGGTTGGTCTGGACCATCTCTCTTAGCGTTGTTTGAGCTCTAGACTCTAGTCGCTGCCACTGTGCAGCAGTCTTTAGAAATCAGCGCAGTGCAATACAACTCAAACTATGCTATGTTCACAATGTTGTGGCTCAACAATGATTTTATGTTATGGACATTTTAAGACTAATAATAAAATATGTTCGCAATGGATACAGGCCTATTTATGAAATTGAATTCATGTGGTATCAGAACTAATATGGTCGTAATTAGCCTAAGCTTTTTCGTAATGTCATTAAAGCATTTAAATTGGCAATCACTTTTGATAATTAAAATCTGGGAAACAATTTGGCTCTAAATGGCTAAGATCTATAAACGGGTAAGCACGGTGGTGTCCAGTAAGCGACCAACTATGGCAGCGATCCAATGTGTCCTTGCATTGAATCAAAGACGGTGCCGGCCGCAGAGCAGTTTAGTCCATGTAAGTATTTTTATTTGGCAAAACTTAAGCCCTTTTGACATTTTAACTGACGTGGCTATATTAAAAAAAATTGCCTCCCAAGCCAACTCATTATGGAGCTGCTGGACCTTCTCAGACCTGCGCTTGCCAGGCTAACGCTGCGGGATTTTGCTTTAAGCCCTGAAGCCCAGCTGCTTGCAGCGCTGAGGTTTTTTGCTACAGAGAACTTCATTGAGGTCATGGAAGAAGGCTATGTCCAAAGCAAGACCTCTGTGTGGAGGTGCATCCACACTGTCACCAACGCCCTTCTGTGCCTTGCCGGGGATTACATCTGGCTGCCAGCAACACGTCCGGAGGTCCAGGAGGTGCAGCAGGGCTGTTATGCCATTTCTGGCATCCCCAGAGTCTTTGGCCTGATGAATGGCACACTCATCCCTATCACCAATCCATCAGTGATTGATCAGGCGTACATATCGTGAAAGGGATATGCGGCCATAAACGTGCAGGTTATAGTGGTCCATAGGGGTGTGATCTCCGACCTGGTGGCAAGGTCCAGCAAAACTTCAAGTTCCTCTGACAAAGAGCTTGGTGCCCTTTTTTTTACGTTGCTTCCCCACCATATTCTGTCTCTAACTCTCTCTCTCTGTTAAAGCTGCAGTAGGTAACTTTTGTAAAAATATATTTTTTACATATTTGTTAAACCTGTCATTATGTCCTGACAGTAGAATATGAGACAGATAATCTGTGAAAAATCAAGCTCCTCTGGCTCCTCCCAGTGTCCTATTGCCATTTGCAGAAACTCCATCGCTCCCGGTAAAAAACAACCAATCAGAGCTGCGGTCCGTAACTTTGTTTGTGTTCAAAATGTAGAAGAATGTATATAATGACACCATGAATCCATTTTCCAAACCGTGTTTTTAGCTTGTCCTGAATCACTAGGGTGCACCTATAATAAGTGTTTATATTCAGACTATTTTAGATTGCTTCGGGGATACCGCGGCGGAGTAACCCAGTACCTTTGTGATTCTCCATAGACATAAACAGAGAGAAGTAGTTCCGGCTACGATGTTCTTCCGCAAGACGCAAACAGTTCTGTTTATTAACCACTAGAGCGTCAAAAGTTACCGACTGCAGCTTTAATTGTATATAGGTTGCTTTTTATTGAAAACATTAACGAATGGCAATCAATACCACATTAAACAGAAGTAACTGCAGCTGCTTGCCAATCAATTCTGATTGTAAAGTACCTTACCAATAATATAAAAGTGTATAACATCATTTTTAGAAGTCGTTAAACCCACATCAAGAAGCGGCACAAGTGGCACAACGGGATAAGGAGGGTGGATGGTTAGCAAGGGATACCTGGTTCGTCTACCCGTCACAACATATCGTGTGAAGATATTGGCCTATAGCTTTTAGGTTGTAGCAGATCCAGATTTGGTTTTTAAGTACAGGCTTAACAACAGCATGTTTAAAAAGAACTAGGAATGACACCAGTTAAAAGTGAAGAATTAAGCATCTCAACAATAGAGGGGCCAGTAGAGTCAAAAACTTAAACAAATAAAACCTAAAAATAAAACTAACATATATAAAAAATAAATAAATAAATAAATAAAAACTTAAAACCTAAACAAATAACACAGTAGGGACAACATCCATAGGACAAAATGATGATTTCATAGAATGTAACAGAGAGGTGATGTCATGTAATGTCGCAGGTGTAAAGGTGGACCAACAATGAGCAGGAGACAAGTCACAGACAAAGTTCTGGGCCAGTGATGGTACGATGTTTGCCCTAACATCACTGATCTTATTAACAAAAAAAGTGGAGGAATTCATTACAGTCAGATTTAGATAACACAGTTGTTTGAGGGCTAGTTGGAGAAATTATTTTATTAATGGTGTCAAATAAAATTCTGGGATTATGCTTATTCGAGGACATAACCTAAGGAAAAAAAGCGAGTTTTCAGCATCTCATTCAAGGTAACCCATAGATCTTTAAGGTGGAGCCTATGAGCCTCAAGCTTAGAAGATTTCCAAAGAAGCTCCACTTTTCTACAATTTCTCCTAAAACTTTGGATAGCTTCATCAATCCAAGGACAGGGTTTTTTTTTGTGGGACATTAATTGGTGCTATTTTATCTAAAATCGATAAGCACTGACCATTAAAAGACTGGATAACCTCATCAACATCAGTGCATCCCATCAGAGAACATGAGTCAAACAAAGCAGAGAACCTCTCGGCAGTGTCATGATTAATAATCCGCCTTTGTGTCATAATTATATATAATTATATATAATTACAATAACTATCTGGGGCGGAGGATCTTGAGGAAAGGCCCAATCTCAATTCTACCCCTTAGCCCTTCCCCTTTACGTGAAGGGGTAGGGGTGTCTCGATTCAATTTTGGTTGGAGGGGTAGGGGTAAGGGGAAGGGCCAGATAGCGAAGATTTTTTGGGACCACACTTCAAATGAAGGGGGATGAATTATCTCGGCAACATGGCTGCTACAGCATAAATGTAAGCTTTTTTGACATTAATAAAGATTTTAACAAAAAGTAATAATTTGTTTAATGTTACATTCAATTGTGAGTTTATATTAACGGTCATGTTACTCAAATAAATGTTTGCTTATATTTGCTAATGTCATATTATTACAGACTGCATGATAGTGCCACAGCATATGTCTGATCAGGGCGATAACTGCCGTAGACATTGATGGGGGCTAATCCCCCCAATAATTAGAAATCGCTAAACCATTTTCCCAAATATTGCCTATTCGAGAGAGAACGAGAGAGAGAGTTTGGTGGAAATATTAATTTAACATTGCTTCTGTATGCCTATATATGCACGTTTTTTCTTAGAATTGCTGTGTGGTTCAGAAGGGTGACACCTGGGGGGAAAACAGATGTCTGAGTATGACCCGAGAGGGTCATTGGGCCATATAGTGGGGGAACAAGGCCTGAGGATGACCTGAGGGGGTCACCTAAGTCCTAAATGTGTGAGAAACCGACCATAGAGAGTGTTCCTTGTTATGTGTGGAAAGTTACAGCTGTTCAGACTGTATAACCTTGGAAGCAGCAGAGCTATATAAGGTGGAGGACTGCCCTCTTCCTGGGTCGGTTTCACTCTGCAGGAACTCAGTGTTGCTGTATGACTGTCTGACCTTCTTTGCAAAGAATAAAAGCTTTCTTTTTAATTATACCTGAATTTGAGTCTGTCTCTTATGCTGACGAGAGTTGATTTAAATTTTGCCACGACAATTTGGTGTCAGAAGTGGATGTGTCTTCTGGACCTGTGAGCGGACGGTGACTGATCATCCTAAACAATAGAAGTTCAGCCCTAACCCCGATAAGATTTGAGGGTGAAAGGGACCGACCGCCAAGGCCCGGAGGAGACACCACTGGAATCAGAAAAGAACCGGAGTGGCAACAGAGCTCTCGGGTAAGAGACAGTTCATGGCGTTCTAAAATTTTGGGGTTTTAGAAATAAGGATTGGAAAATAAATTAGAATAGGGACGAACCATAGCGGTGGGTCCTTCTCTGTGGGAAACACAATCCAGGGGATTCGGATTGTGAGGATACTGCGGCACCGTTAATACATTTCTAAGGGGAATTGAAACTGCTGCAACTGGCGTGATCGTAAATTGAGTTAGAAATTGAGATCAAAGCGATCCAGATATTTCGAAGCGATAAGCTGCGATCATGCTCGAGCGGTTTACATATTTCATATTACATATTTCTAAGAGGGAAAGTGAGACTGTGCGAGTATTGCTTGCCGACTTGGCCGGGACAAGAAGTCGGATCTGTTGGAGACGTCTGACAGATTATAGGCGCGCCGAAGGAAAAAGGTCTCCACAGAGAAGGAAACCAGCAGATATGGGAAAGTCTCAGAGCAAGCTCGTTGAATATGATACAACGGTGTTTAGGCAAGTGAAAAAGGTGTATGGTCAAAAATTAAACCCCCAACGAGGAAACTGAAGAGGAAATAGTGCGCAGAGCACCCCCGACAAAGAAAAGACAAACAGCGAAAGAAGAAAATAACAGCTCCATTGATTGAAGTTTCAGGCCCTGACGGCCCTATTATGGTCTTTAGACCATGGACTATAATGGACATGAAGGAAGCGATGGCTCGCTTGCCGAGCCCTGACGAAGCAGGTGATACATTTTCGACCGAATTAGTCACCTTCTGCCAAGAATTCAGCCCTACCTTGCATGAACTGAGAAGGCTGTTGGCAGTGAAACTGGGGGCTACGAGCTGGCATAAAGTGAGTGGAAAGTTGCAGAAAGAGGAATGTCGGAGAGAACACTGTGAGTGGATGCATCTTAGTAATGCGAGCTACCGAAAGGCCGTTGACGAGCTGGCTGACGGAATAAAAGCAGCATTTCCAGCGCATGTGGATACAGCAAAGATTGGCAACTGTTGCCAGACCAGAGACGAATCTGTTCAGGACTTTTACCACCGCTTGTACCTGATTTTCAACAAACACAGCGGGTTGGAGGAACCAGATGAAAGAGGGGATCAAGCTGGCACATGGGAGTGTCACATGCGGAGCTGGTTTTTGAATGGACTGAGACCTGAAATTGCACAAGCAGTAAAGACCAGCTACATAGAGTGGAAAAGTGGACGGCTGTCTGCTGTTTTGGCACACGCTTTGCATGCAGAGGAGATGCAGATGGCGAAGAAGGAAAGAGTGAAAGCCAAAACCGACAAGGAGTGGCAGCTGGCGGTAGTGCAAGCCGTGTCGAGGCCGGGGGACTATTCTGTGCAGCGAGACCAGCAGTGGAGGAGAGGAGGAAGATATCCGAACGAAACTGAAAGAAACTCTGAAAGATGGGGTTGTCGGATCTGCAAGACTGATGAACATGAGATATTGAATTGCACCAGATGCAGACTGTGCAAAAAGGACGGCCATTGGGCCGAGGATTGCCCGGAGAACCGGCAAAATCAACAGGCAGAATGAAGCGAGGGAGACGGAGAGCAGAGAGGAGGGGTCCAGGGCAAGCAACCAACAGTCACAAGTCAGGGAAGTGAAAATTTTCTAACCGCAAACACATACACATACACTGATGTACTTTCTGCTCTCTGCAATGAAGAAAAAGCTTGCTTTCCTTTGTGTATGTCTGATTTTGTTGAAAAGCATCCTGACAAATGTGCTATTACGTTTAAAAGTGAAGCTTTTATGAAAATGACTAAATATCCTATGCTAGTAGAGGGGATATTGATTGAGTTTTTAGCTGATATATAATATATATATATATATATATATATATATATATATATATATATATATATATATATATATATATGTAGCAGAGAAAGAGCAGATTTGCTGTCTGCAAGTAGAACCAAAATGGGCATACGGAAGGCACATCATAAATTCTGATTGGGCTGGAATGATGTGTGAACTGGCTAAAGAGAGAACAAAACCATTTGATGGAGAAATCATGTAAATGTGTGCGCAGTCTCAGTTTGCCTGACAGAAAAACAGTTTCAGTTTTACTTAATGGAAGATTCTGTGCCTCACTTATCGCTTTCCAAGGACAGGAGCCAGACAGGGCCCAGATTAGACTTGTTTGTGAAAGACTGTGTTTATGCCACAGACTAGAGACAGATAGGGGAGGGAGTGAAACACAGTGAGAGTCTGGGAGCGTTTATGACTGAGTGCAAGCATGACATTGAAACAGAGAGAGTTGTGGTACCCATTGACAAAAGAAAGAGGGAGAATCATTGCATGACAATCATTTGCGCCTCATTAATACATCCAGCATTAACAAAAGTGCCATCAGAGTTATGGGCAAAACACAAATATGATGTGGGTTTGATTAAAGGATGTGAACCAGTTGTGGTCACCCAAAAATCTGATTATAGACCATGTCAACGTCAATACCCTATAAAACAAGAGGCAATTCTTGGTATAAAAACAGTGTTTGAGTCACTATTAAAGGAGGGAATAATGGTGCCATGCAATGACTCTCCAGTTCGCACTCTAATTTTTCCTGTAAAAAAGATAAGGGATGTGGGTCAGCCCACAGAGTGGCGATTTGTACAAGATTTACAGGCAGTGAACGCTGCTGACAGGCAAAGAGCTCCATCAGTACCAAATCCAAACACAATTTTATCACAAATACCACAAGATGCAACATTCTTCTCAGTGGTAGATTTGGCAAATGCATTTTTTTGTGTGCCAGTTGATAAAGACAGCCAATTCTGATTTGCATTTGAATTTGAGGGCAAAGGTTACAACGAAGCCCTAAGAAGGAGTTTGGAAGCTTTGACCCTGACAGCAGGTACAGCTTTGTTACAGTATGTGGATGATCTTTGCTTGTGTGCTGCTCTTGATGAGCTTAAATGTTTAAACTGACACTGTGACCGTCCTGAAGCATCTGGCTCAGGAGGGCCATAAAGTCAGCCTGACAAAACTGCAGTTGGTAAAACAACAGAATACATTCCTGGGGCATGTAATAACACCAAATAGCAAATCACTGTCTGAAAAAGGGGGTTAAAGCTACAAGAAAAGTCCCAAAATCAGTAATAACAAAGAAACAAATGCTTAATTTTGGGGCATGTTTTCCTAATGTAGAACATCTATTCCAAATTATAAAATTTTTGAGCTGCCCCTGAGAGCCCTGAGAAGGGGTTGGATTTATATGAGAGGATTGAGTGGACAGAGAAAGCGGAAGAGGCATTTCTGAACATGAAAGTTCAGCTGTCTGTTGCGCCAACTCTGGGCTTGCAGGTGCCAAATAAACCCTTTGTTCAGATGGTTGATGAGAAAAATGTATTTATGACTTCTGTATTGTTGCAACATCATGGAGACAAATTGAGACCTGTGGCATATTTTTCTGTCTGAGGGCCGTGGCAGCTGTTGAGAAGGCCGTGATGGCTTCTAGAGAATTCGTAGGTTACTCTGATCTGACATTGATGGTGTCTCACGCAGTGTCCATGATTTTGCAGGAATCGAAAACATCACACTTACAGCATGATGGTTAAGATATCATACTATTCTGCTTGATATGACTAACATCACTGTTAAGCGATGCACACCCTTGAATGTTGCTACTCTCCTTCCAACAGAAGAGGATGGGGAAAGCATCATTGTTGTTTAACAGCACTTGAACAAGTGTGTACGCCATGTCCAGACCTGTCTGACGTGCCACTCGAAAATTGTGAAAATGTCCTCTTTGTGGATGGCTCAGCTTTTAAAGATCCACAAACAGGCCTGAATAAGGTTGGTTATGCAATAACAACTGAATCTGACATTGTGGCCTCTGGCTCATTGCCATCAAATTATTCAGCACAAGCAGCTAAGCTTTTGGCATTAACAGATATATGCAAACTAATGACAGACAAATATGTAACGATTTACACAGATTTACTAGACAATATGCATTTGGGGTGACTCGTGATTTTGGGGCGCTGTGTAAACACAGAAAGTTTTTAAAGTAAGATGGGCGACCAATATTAAATGCACCCCTTGTGGCAGATTTGCTAGACGCTATTTTGCTGGCAGAAAAGATAGCGATTTGTTAATGCGCAGTGCATACTAATAACAAAGATGCTGTATCTACAGGAAACGCCAGAGCAGACGCAGCGTCGAAGGCTGCGGCATCGCAGCAGACAAAATCATCAGAGTGTACTTTGTTATCTGAAAATAACCCTGACATTTCTTCATCTTTACAGGGCATGCAGACATTTGCGACAGGGCAGGAGAGAGAGAAATGGAAGCAGTGTGGCTGTGAAGTGGTGAATGGAGTATGGATGAGCAGAGATGGCAAGCCTGGTTTACCTAAAACACTTCTTTCCTCACTATGCTAAGCCCATGCATGGGAAAGACCACGCATCGAAAGGGGGAATGATTATGCAAATTAAAGAATTGTGGTTTACAAAAGGGTTAAAAAATGTACAAAAGGGTTAAAAAATTTATGCAGAAATAATGTAATGTAATAATGTGGCAAGAGGCATAGAAATGTCTCAGGTATCCCAGACAGCACAGATGGATTTCATTGAACTGGTCCCATGTGAAGGGAAGGGAAAATGGTTTGGTATTTGTGGACATGTGGTCCAAATGGGTAGTGGTCTGCCCAATGTCCAAACAGGATGCAGCAGCAGTAGTAAGGGCTCTGCTGACTGAAATAGTCCCGAGATGGGGAAATTCCACGAAAAAGCAGTTCAGACAATGAAACACATTTTGTGTAGGAGCAATAAAAATCTAATTGGCTAAGTGTTTTGAGAAAACTGGATTCACATGGGTTAAGGTGCTCCCAATCATTCTCATGTACATGAGAATGAGAAATCGATCCAGAGTAAACCTGAGCCCTTTTGAAATTCTCTTTGGCAACCCACCATTTGTGAGTATTCAAGGGGGTTAAACAACAGCTGCCATCTACAGGTGTGTGAGCATGACACGTGGAGTTATTGCAAGGAAATGTCTTTTCTGTTGTCTAATGTCTGTGTTCAGGTGAAAGCTGCTCAGGAGGAGGTTGCTGAAACACCGTTGCACAACCTGAAACCAGGAGATTTTGTGATGGTACGAGATCTGAGGAGAAAGAGCAGGAAGGTGAAAAGGTGGCTGGGACCGTTCCAGGTGCTTCTGACCACTCACACGGCTGTGAAGGGAGCAGAGACACCAACGTGGATCCAGGCTAGCCACTGCAGAAAGGTCCCACCTGCATCTGAGGAAGAGGAGCTGAGGGAGTAAAGATCTGGAGACACACGTCAACAAGGCCAAGAATCCATCCTAAACATCAAGCGTCCTTATCAGTGGGAAGAGCAAGGTTAAGACTGAAAAACAGCATTGAAGTAGTCTGCGCACAAGTGAAAAGATAACTATGAGCATCATAGTTGGGTACATCATGTTGTTTTCATATTCCAGACTACAGTCTCACACATGAGAAAGGCCGTAAAAGAGCCTAGCCGTACACATAATGCTGCTAAATGATTTTTGCTGCTATTATGTCTACTATGTATTTTTTTAGTTGATATCCAGCTCAGTACAGAGACTGGTGAAGTTTATCATTTAACATCAAATGGTTCAAATGACTGTGTACAATGAAGACATTATCATGGATTTGAGTAGGGAGAAAACTACTGATGAAGGGACAAACAGTAGTGGAAGCTACAGTGAAATGTGTTAAATGTATGAGATTTATGAGATTTGTTTCTTTGAAGTAAGAAATGTCCAGGCCTATCTGAATGTATGCTGTTTGCTTGAAAAAGGGTCTGTCCCCATATAAAAAGCCTTAGTATATTTTCTAAATTCTTTTACAAACTTAAGAGGGTGATCATTTATGCGAAGATCAGGGATGAATAGTATAAATGTGATGAAATGCCTTAAGTTTGCTTTATTCTGAACTATGCTTGAATTCTTGAGTGTGAATTTTTGATTTTGAATTGTGTTTGTATCTGCGACGTGACTGAGGGTCTGACTCATGTCAGGAATGCAGTAGCAGTGACTTACTCGTTTAGCCCGGCGCCCAGAGCAAACATAATGCTAAGTGTGTAGTGAAAATAGAACAATTAGTAATGAATTTTTATGTTTTATTGATCAATGAATGATAAAAAGGGGGAAATTGTGGTGGAAAAATTCATTTAACATTGCTTCTGTATGCCTATATATGCACGTTTTTTCTTAGAATTGCTGTGTGGTTCAGAAGGGTGACACCTGGGGGGAAAACAGATGTCTGAGTATGACCCGAGAGGGTCATTGGGCCATATAGTGGGGGAACAAGGCCTGAGGGTGACCTGAGGGGGTCACCTAAGTCCTAAATGTATGAGAAACCGACCATAGAGAGTGTTCCTTGTTATGTGTGGAAAGTTACAGCTGTTCAGACTGTATAACCTTGGAAGCAGCAGAGCTATATAAGGTGGAGGACTGCCCTATTCCTGGGTCGGTTTCACTCTGCAGGAACTCAGTGTTGCTGTATGACTGTCTGACCTTCTTTGCAAAGAATAAAAGCTTTCTTTTTAATTATACCTGAATTTGAGTCTGTCTCTTATGCTGACGAGAGTTGATTTAAATTTTGCCACGACAAGAGAGAGAGAGAGAAATGGAAGTTGCGTGTATTCGCGTCTGTGCGTTTATCTTTTTAGAGTGAGTTTACTTAAAAACAGCAATTGTATCCTCTCGTCGCTGAAAAATATAATGTAGCGATTCAGTATTTCAACTGTATTTAATAAAAGTCGTTTTGGCAGCTTTGACAAGTTTATTTTCTCCTGGATGTATGAGCTGTGCGATTTCTGATATGTGTATCTGTAAGAAGCTCATACTATAATAATTAAAGGCTCTTATGCACACCAGCATACATATGTGTGTATTGTAGGAGCTAGACAACGAATGATGGCATGTGACGGAATAGTAGTGGTGTCCCAATCCTTAGGGGCATATTTTCTCCCCTACCACTTGTTTCAAGGGGTAGGCGGAAGGGTAGGGGAAGGGGAAGGGGTATAAAATAGAATTGGGATTGGGCCTTAATATTAAAAAACACACAACTATGGTCACTTGCATGTACATCTTCCACACGTGTATTTACTATATCTAGACAAAGAGAAAAAACAAGGTCCAAGGTGTGACCCTTAATATGCGGTGGTCCAGTAACATGCTGGATGAAGTTAAAAGAGTCTGTAATAGAAAGGAGATTAAGTCAAGTCAAGTCACCTTTATTTATATAGCGTTTTATACAAAATACATTGCATCAAAGCAATTGAACAACATTCATTAGGAAAACAGTATGTCAATAATGCAAAATGACATTGAATTCAGTGATGTGATCTCTGTTCATTTTAAATAGTGTCTGTGCATTTATTTGCAATCAAGTCAATGATATCGCTGTAGATGAAGTGACCCCAACTAAGCAAGCCAGAGGTGACCGCGGCAAGGAACCGAAACTCCATCGGTGACAGAATGGAGAAAAAAACCTTGGGAGAAAACAGGCTCAGTTTGGGGGCCAGTTCTCCTCTGACCAAATTAAAACAGCAGTTCAATTCCAGGCTGCAGCAGGATACAGACTGGATCTGGTGGCTACGGTGACCTCAAAATAAGAGAGAACAGATTAATATTAGCATAGATACAATTAACTAAAGATGTAGCAAGTACATAGGGTGTTATGGGAAGTGTTCCCGGTTCCGGTTTACCTAATTAATGCAGCCTAAAAATCCTTTAACGGATTTGGATATTAAAAGCATATTAGCATGTTATGTGTAAGCCAGGTTAAAGAGATGGGTCTTTAATCTAGATTTAAACTGCAAGAGTGTGTCTGCCTCCCGAACAATGTTAGGTAGGTTATTCCAGAGTTTAGGCGCCAAATAGGAAAAGGATCTGCTGCCCGCAGTTGATTTTGATATTCTAGGTATTATCAAATTGCCTGAGTTTTGAGAACATAGCGGATGCGGAGGATTATAATGTAACAGGAGCTCATTAAAATACTGAGGTGCTAAACCATTCAGGGCTTTATAAGTAATATGCAATATTTTAAAATCTATACGATGTTTGATAGGGAGCCAGTGCAGTGTGGACAGGACCGGGCTAATATGGTCATACTTCCTGGTTCTAGTAAGAACTCTTGCTGCTGCATTTTGGACTAGCTGGAGTTTGTTTACTAAGCGTGCAGAACAACCACCCAATAAAGCATTACAATAATCTAACCTTGAAGTCATTAATGCATGGATTAACATTTCTGCATTTGACATTGAGAGCATAGGTCGTAATTTAGATATATTTTTGAGATGGAAAAATGCAGTTTTACAAATGCTAGAAACGTGGATTACTAAGGAAAGATTGCGATCAAATAGCACACCTAGGTTCCTAACAGATGACGAAGAACTTACAGAGCAACCATCAAGTCTTAGACCGTGTTCTAGGTTATTACAAGCAGAGTTTTTAGGACCTATAATTAACACCTCTGTTTTTTTCTGAATTTAGAAGTAAGAAATTACTTGTCAATTATGGGCCAGGCCAGCTAACGTCAGGTTGCCAACATTAACCAGTTTCAGAAACAACCAGTGGTTCTGACACACCAGCAGTAGCAGCACTGGCCACTCCTGGCTGCTGTTCTGGAGATGAGGCTGAGACTGAGAGCAGAAATGAGGAAAGACAAGGTGAGATCATTGCTCAAAGGGTGAGCTCCCCCCATGCTTCCTAATTGTGAGTTGTTTACCTTTAATAAGTAAGCCTTTTGATTCAATGTGTGTGCTATTGCCTAGTGCTATTGGAGTGGTGGAAAGAGTGGCAGCACAGTGTAAAGTTACTAGCCCTACTATTGCTTATAATGTGTGATATATTGTCAAACTCCTTAATAAATTATCTGCCTATATTTCTGCACATGTAGATGTGCCTACCAATATCACTGTGTTCTCAAGTGCACACAGGTAATATTGATTTGAGCAATAAAGCAAATTATCATTTTTGTTTGGTGAAAAGCCCTAGCATTGGAGCACAGTGCTGTGCTTTAAAGCAATAGCCAATGCTCAATAAATTCATGATGTTATCAAAGCCAATTAATAGGGTTGCAAAATTCTGGGAATTTTCAAAGTTGTAAAATTTCCATGGGAGTTAACAGGAATATAAAGGAATTAATGTTCTCTCGTGTTCTCCTGTTCAAAAATAAATGTTTTTAATTTAAAACTTGCATCAGTATCATGGATCAAAATGTTAGTACACAAACCCGATGTAGCCTAAGGTTTAAAGGTATTTGAGCACAAGTAGGCCAAATAGATTTAAACACTATTTATACTTGTTTATATTCAAATAATAATAAAAAAAAATCATTCAAAATTGAATTTTCATTTTGCTAACCCGCATCGTGCAATGGCATGTGTAGGGGGCCCACTGACATTGAGAGTATACAGGGCCCAGAATTTGGTGCTACGCCCCTGAGTCTCAGTACTATGATACGGTCTAAATCCTGAATGGACATTCTCACCGATACCATTTTTCTCTAAGAAGGAATATAATTGTGAGGATACCACCTTTTCTAGTATCTCGGACAGAAAAGGGAGATTCTAGTTCTCTTAACTAGTTAACTAATTAACTAGTTCTTTGGGGTTAAGTTGTGTTTTTTTGATGAGAGGCTTAATAACAGCCAGTTTGAAGGTTTTGGGGACATATCCTAATGACAATGAGGAATTAATAATAGTCAGAAGAGGATCTATGACTTCTGGAAGGTCTAACAGAGAGGTCTAGTAGAGAATGAGTAGAACTGTTCCTCAGGGGGTCTATAGTGTCTGATGTGATACTGTAGCTGACGGCTGAATGGTTACAATTTTATCTCTAATAGTATCAATTTTAGAAGTAAAGTAGTTCATAATGTCATTACTGCTGTGGTGTTAGGAAATGTCAACACTTGTTGAGGCTTTGTTTTTCGTTAATTTAGCCACTGTATTGAATAAATATCTGGGGTTATGTTTGTTTTCTTCTAAAAGAGAAGAAAAGTAATCAGATCTAGCAGTTTTTAATGCTTTTCTATAGGATAGGTTACTTTTGCGTCAATCAATACGAAATACCTCTAGTTTTGTTTTCCTCCAGCTGCGCTCCATTTTTCGGGCTGCTCTCTTTAGGGTGCGAGTATGCTCATTATACCATGGTGTCAAACTGTTTTCCTTAACCTTCCTTAAGCGTAAAGGAGCAACTGTATTTAAAATGCTAGAAAAGAGAGAGTCCAAAGTTTCTGTTACATCAAGTTGTTCTGAGGTTTTGGATATACTAAGGAAACTAAAGTCTTTTGTGGTAGAAGTGATGGTTCTTCCATACTTGTAACAAGAAGTAGAATTTACAATTTTGGCTATATGAAGATGCACAAAACTAAATAATGGTCTGAGATATCATCACTTGGCTGCATAATTTCAACACAATCAACATCAATTCCACGTGACAGTATCAAATCTAGAGTATGATTTCGACAATGAGTAGGTGTTGTCGCCCCAATAGAGTGCAGAATGTCTATAAATGCTAATAGCAATGCATCTTTTTCATTATCAACATGGATATTAAAATCACCAACTATTAAGACTTTATCTGCAGCCAGAACTAACTCGGATGTAAAATCACCAAACTCTTTAATAAAGTCTGTATGGTGCCCTGGTGGCCTGTATACAGTAGCCAGTACAAACCTCACAGGGGATTTATCATTAACATTTGTTTCTCTGGATAATGTTATATGAAACACCATTACTTCAAACGAGTTATACTGGAAGCCTGCCCTCTGAGAAATCCTGAATCCTGAGATTAGCAGCTGTGTTGCATGTAAAATCACCAATATGCAGGTTAAAGTCCCCATATTGATCAGTAAGAAAGACACCTGCTGGGTCAGGAGGACGGTAAATTAACACACTGAAAAAAGCATTAGAAGTGCCTACTTTGAAAGTTTTTCCTCTTTTGAATCTCAAATGCTCAGAGTTTATCACTCTACATATGAAACTGTAACGCTGCACAACAGCAAGCCCACCACCAAAACATGACATTCGGGGCATCCCAGTAACAGAGAAGCCAACAGGACATGTTTGGAGCTCGTTTAGGTGAATAAACTCATTTTCCCTTTGCCACATTTCCGTAAGGAGCATAAAATCTATATTCTTGCTAACAAAAAGCTTGTTAAGAATAAAAGTTTTGTTAGAAATGGAACGAGCATTGAGCAAGGGATAGTGAAGCAATGTAATGTTCGGCAGACCGGGATCAACAACAGCTGATTGGGATGGAGCAGAATGTGATGGAACTGACCATAAACAGCTGACGCAGTCATGAGATCTCCAGTTACGGCAACTGGTCAGACAGCACAGCAGACATCGGTAATGGCAGGTCCATGATGATCACATCAACAGATTGCTGATACAAAAGAGGTTCACGTCCAACCAGTAGAAGCATCCCGGGATGTTGAAGCTGAGGAGCATTTTCACCCACATTTAGGAGGAAAACCGGTCGCAGTCACCTGAATATTTCTCTGCGATATGGCCAGAGCACCCCCGTCCAGGATTGTCGCCTTGTCTTGACTTGAGTGCCAGCTCTGCAGCCCCTTCTCTTTGGTCTCTTCTTAGGATTCCCAGGATCCCTGGTTGTAAAGAGGAGCTGGTACTCAGGTGACGAGGGAAGACGCATGAATGGGGGTAGAAAAGTTTTCAGAAACTTTCCCAGCTTTCAAAGAGTCTTTCCATAGACACCCTGATGTCCAAAAACGAGTGTCGATCATATGTTCAAGCAGCAGAGACACATTGAGTAAGTACAAATGTAAAAAAGTTGACACAAATGCAATGCAGCAGTGGCCAAGCCAACCACGGGAGCCATCTTGCTTGCGTGAATGAGCGACTACAAGGTGTTCCAAGATGTTTTCAGCAGCAGGCAGCCACCTGTTAACCAGTTCATCGGTCATGAGACTGTGCTATTGACCTGCTGCCTGGAGCTACACTCCCCAAGGGTTGTCCATCCTGGAGTGCAAGACGATGGAGGATCACATCCAGGAGGCTCTCCAGCAGTGTTTCATTCAACCATCCACATCACCAGCTGCTTCCAGCTTCTTTTTTGTGGGAATGAAGGACGTAGGTTTGAGGCCCTGCATCAACTACCGTGCTCTGAACTCCCAGACTTTCTAGTTGTCTTATTAACTTCCCATGATCCCTGCTGCCCTTGAGGAACTACGTGGATTTCTGATGCATCTCCAGAGCAAAGCGGCTCGGGCCCTTCTTCCTGCTCCCCCTCCACTTTCCCCGGAGCAACCGATCCAAATCCAGTCCTGACCACGAGCTGCTGAGCGGCATGGATACAAGCCAGAGCTCAGACTCTTCCAGTGCCACTGACAGCGAGGAGGAGGAGGTCATCGGCACAGTGACTAGAGCGCACCAGGAGACCTTCATGTACAATCAGGAGCAGGCCAGAGTGCCTTCAGAGGGCCCCAACAACTACAGCCATTGCTCAGAGAAGACTCAGGAGGTCTGGAACCAACAGAACAATGCCTCCTCAGAGAGCGAACTAAAGCCCCCATCAGGCAGTGCTCCACGGGGGCCTGAAGACTCGGGCTGTCCTTTCAGACTGCCCAACAGCAGCTCCGCTGGAACATCTCTGAAGAACCTCTCTCTGAGAGCTCATAATGACAATGACACACATGTCAACGGCAGCTGTAGTGTCCCAACATTTGCAAGTGTTAACAGGATGCACCTGGTGAGTTACGTAGAGAACCCATACCAAAATTTCAGTTGAAGTCCATACAAGTACTCATGATTCTCATTCACAGGTTTGCCCCATGAACACATCGCCCTATGTGGATCCTCAGAAGTCAGGTCACAGTATTTGGGAGGAGTTCTCCATGAGCTTCACCCCAGCTGTCAGAGAGGTGGTGGAATTTGCAAAGTGCATCCCAGGATTCAAAGAGCTGTCCCAGCACGACCAGGTCAGCCTGCTGAAGGCCGGCACCTTTGAGGTATGAACAAAATACAACACAGTCTCCACACAAGGGTCAGACTTTAACGAGGGCTTGTGCCAAAAATGCCTCCAACATGAATAAAAATGCCCCATAAATTCAAGACAAAGGGGCAAAAAAATTCCCCTGCACTATAAACAATGTATTACAGCTGTTGCAATTAAAATCATTTGTGAAAATGTATAAAAAGTGTAAATTCAGATTTAGATCCACTCACACACTTTATCAGATTGTTTTTTACACATTGTTTTGTGCAGCATTGAGCCTCATAACCAATCACACAGATTTCTGTTGAACTTAGGAATGCATTGGCCGATCAGAGTCACTGATCTGTGTTAAGTGCATGCTCGCGACTTCCCTCATCATAAACAACACAGTGCAGATACATTAATACTGAAATACATATAATTACAATATAAAGAGCAATAATCTAATGTCATATTAATAATGGTCAATAATCAATAATGTCATATTGCAGCCGGATTCGGAGCTTCTGTATTTTTACATGTATAATTTAGATTTTTTGTTTTTTTTTAATTGTAGCCTATTGTTATTGACAGTTTAAAATGTTGATAAAAGTAATTGACATTATAGACAAATATTGCCCCTTAATGGAGAAGTTAATTTCTGACCCTACACTGAATTAAACAGTCTTAAATCATTCCTAAGAGTCCTGTGAATCGACCGGATAGAATTCAGTTTGATGGGTTTCTTGTTTGGTCTGTAGGTGCTGGTGGTGCGCTTTACATCCCTGTTCGATGTGAAGGAGCGCACGGTTACATTTCTGAGTGGCAGGAAGTACAGCGTGGAGGCGCTGCGCTCGATGGGTGCTGGAGATCTCCTCAACTCCATGTTTGACTTCACAGAGAAGCTGCAAGCGCTGAACCTCAGTGAGGAGGAGATGAGCCTCTTCACGGCTGTAGTGCTGGTGTCTGCAGGTATTAATGTCATACCATTATAAGACCATAGTTTTGTATCTGAGATGGGGTTGGGCAATTAGAAATTTGACCAAACATTAGAATTACATCATAACATCCTCTTCGTTTGGGAGTCACATTTGGCTCCTTAGTTGTCAAAAGTGACTGGAGCCTTGAAATGTAAATTCTTTTTTTTTAAGGAAAATTGATTTAATATTTTTTTTTCAATAATATTGTTTTATTATTATTTAGAATTAATTCTAATTAGCCGAATAATTCTTATTTTTTAATAAACTGATTCCCAATGTTTTTTATACATAATGTCTTAATTTTATTAGGTTTTGCTTTTAGATATATATTTAAACATAAAAGACAACTTATTCCTAATCTTTAGCTGAAGCCTTGACTTACTGTGTTACATGAATTGTTTCCCATAGATCGCTCCGATCTCGAGAACGTCAACTCGGTTGAGGCCCTTCAGGAAACTCTGATTCGAGCTCTGCGCAGCTTGATCACCAAGAACCACCCGAACGAGATCGCCATCTTCACTAAACTGCTCCTCAAACTGCCGGACCTGCGCTCGCTCAACAACATGCACTCTGAGCAGCTCTTGGCCTTTAAGGTCCACCCCTGACCACCCATCAACCCTCATAACTGTGGACCACACACCCCATCCATCTCCAGAGCCTCCTTCCTGCGGCCCGTTTAGCCAGTGGGAAACTGTTATTACTCAGTGCCACTTTTCGGACACTTCGCCCCATGACTTTCAAAGCACTGCTGGTTAAATATGGAGGTGGAAAGGGGGTACAAGAAGTCATTATACTGTAAAATGCCTGTATTGTACTGTAAAACGCCTCTGCTCATGCTAAAGCACACGACTCGCTGACACAAACTGGAGGGGTTTCGTTGTAGATGCTTACAAGAGTTTGTATGGTTATGCGGTTCGTGTGTGCGCAGAGGCATCTTGAATTAGTTTTTAGATTTATAAATCTGCCTGTGCAATAAGTGACACGTTCACTGGTTTTGAGATTGTTCCTTGTTGGTCTTTTAATACTTTCAGAGAAGAGGACGTAAGGTATCTGTGGCACATTTGAATGCTGTGTGTTGCTAAAGGGATATTATGAAGGGATATTCCCACAAACAAATGAGAAAATAATTACATAGAGCACAGTTTGGCATCCTTTCTAATTCAGAGAGAAGAAAAAGCAAAAAGCACCAACTAAGAAAAAGAATGTTTAATGGATAGATCTATTTTTATAGTCTGTTTTCTGTCTTAAAATCTGTAGTTAAATGCAGAGGAAGCCGCACTTAGGCCTGAAACATTATATAAGTATGTGAACACAAATGCTTCTTGATAGAGTGGATGGCTGCGTTCCAAAATGTGTTAAATTCTAATGCAGTGCGTGTCACGCTGATGTTGTGTGCAGTAGACACTGACATTGACACTGTCTTTTTACAGTTTTCTCTTCCAGGTAAATGATGGAGCAACAGTTTGAAGAGAATCTTGCTGAGCAATTTAAAGTTAGTTCAGCTGGTGACACATTTATAGCTAGCTACCTGACTAGTGATGCATTTGGTTTATTGGCACAGACATATGAAGTCGACTGTTGCCCGCTTGAGTGTTTGTTACCGCCAAGATTCAGTCAGACCGCAGGCTTGGCCAAGCATTTGTATTCTTGCATAGAGTATGTGTCTGATTGTGTATGGTGCATCTGTGTAGATGTCCTGATTCGTAGGGCTTTTAGTAATGACAAAGTGTGTGATGATGCTTAATGACAGAAGAGGAGTAGGACAGAAGGCGTTTTATCACTATAAGATTTGTGAATGCTGATGGGACTCAAAGCCATCCACAGTGATGTCATAATGTCTGCATTTATATTTCTTCATTTCTCTTTTCTGAATGATGTTTTTTTGTTTTTGGGTAAGTCTGTTCAGTGAATGTTCTTGTAGAGTTATTGTGTCTGTGTGATCAGCTGCAGTAAGCAAATAGTGTGGATACTCAAGCACCGCTGGACCAGACAGGGAGAGGAAACAGGAAATGCCCCAAAACTCCACCGAGTAACACCATCAACACCTCTCATCACCCCGCCAGCTCTGGGCATCTGAAATCCTCTCGGGTCGGTTCTGATATCAAAGCTGCTGTAGATGAATAGTCACCAAAAGAAGTTTGTTTGTTTGGTGTTGGTGTTCCTCACTCAGTGTCATTGATGTGTTGCCATAATCCAGTCTGTCAGTTTTCTTCTGTGAAAGTTAGATTTCTATATATCTATATATAAATATATAATATAATTAAATACATATTAAACAAGAAAATAAACAGATAAATGCTAAACTCATTCTTTCCATGCGTTGTCATTTTTGCACCTGTTTGTCAGACGTACAAATGTACAGACAATCCACTGATTACTCAGCATTATTAATTTCACTTGTAGCACCCCCTGTAGGTATTTTATTTATTTTTTGGTGGGGGGAGGGTGTTCTGTGATCTACTTCAAGTTCCAGTAAGTGTCGATGTTATTTTTTGCATTATCACTGACTTATACAGTGTGTTAAGTCGTAAAGAATTAACAACAGCAGAATGTTTAATTTTCTACTAGTTTTGCAACTCTTAACATATCCAATTCTTTTGATTGCTGTCTTGCTGGAACTATGTACAAAATCTGAAGATTGGAAAAATCAGTCTGGGACAGAGGTTTCCAATCCTGCTCTCAGAAAATCCCTTTCCTTCAGAGTTTAGCTCCAACACATGTCTGGAGATTTCCAGTGATCCTGAAGACCTTGATTAGCTGCTTCAGGTGTATTTAGAGCTAGACCCAAACTCTGCTGGAAGCTGGGCCTCCGGGAAAAGTAGAGTTTTCAGAAAATTAAAAATAGTTGAAATTAAAGATATAATTTGTATATTTGGGATTTACAGTAGGATTTTATTTCTTGTTCCAAAGGATGCGCTGATTATACCCAAATCTATTTGCAGAACGAACGAAACAATCCTTCATCAATAAAATCTCTATTAATGTAAAATAAAATAAACATATCCTTAGATGAAGATAAAACAAAGGTGATTGTTTTTTGGCCCACAGACAATTTGCAGGCCACCAATAGAGATCCAAATTGTGATGGCACAGTGCCTCAGATCTTCAATCCCAGAAACGGTGCACCTTGTGGTTTGTTCAGACGCTGTTGTAGTGAATATGGATCAAAAGTGGTGCACGGACGGCCAAACGACAAACTGATGTCTACAGTTCACTGACATCGACCGCAGGGACACAGAGCAACAAATCACCAGCAGCTACAACAGTGATGACCAGGACAATGTGTCCCAATCAAAACATGGGTTTGTGCTGCATCACCACCACCCCACAATGTTTGGGAACTGGAGCGCCTGCATTTAGATTTTTTTAATTATTTATCTTAGACTAGATACTTTTAGAGAGTCCTTCATTTAGAAATTCATGATAATATTAGGTATTTGTTGATAAAGATATTTTTAGCTATCATATATATATATATATATATATATATATATGTTGTGTGAAAATGTTTTCTTGAGCAGCCTGCTGTTTGTAACCAGTCTGGAGACTAAACCTGCTGTAGAATAAAATCAAACAGTGAGATGGTTTTACTTCAGCAGGCATCTGTCACTAAAATATATTCAGACCCCTTCATTTAATGTTGCAGTCTAATGCTAAAATCCTTTATTTTTCATTCACATCAATCTACACTCCATACATCATAATGACAGAAAATCAGATGTGATGATTGCAAATGTGTTGAAAGAAAGAACAAACAGAAAAACAGTGTCACATTGACTGAATTCAGTTCAGAAGCACCTCATTTCTCTGAATCATCATCCAGATTAAAAATACAATTATTAAAATGCAGATTTCTGTATTTCAATGTTGAGTCCATCTTATTAAAGCTCTTCTTGTGTGTAATAAGAGCACAGCTGTATCAGATTATGAAAATACAAAGCCATTCCAGAGACAAAGAATTTGACTAATTTTACAATCAATATTAGATTAATCTGATGAAAAAGTATTCGCTCAGTTATAGTATTGTGTGATTTATGTTACTGTCAGTGACAGAAGTTCAGCTCTAGTTTTGTTTTAAAGGGGTCAAGACAGATTTATTTTTTATTGTTGTTTTTTTATATATGTACCTTGAGGTTTACTTATAATGTTTTATAAGTTTATATAAAGTTATACGTTTTTGCACACAAAAAAGAGATAATTATTGTTTTCAAGTCTTATTCTGACCCTCTGTCTAAAACACATATAACTGTACAATGTGTAGATCTCTGTATAATCTAGATAGTTATAATAGTTTTACTGATGATTGATGATCCCAAACATTAAACCCAGGATAGAGGGGCTGAGTGAATGTGGTCTGGACTGTGTGGATGAGGTTCATTGAGTCAGAGACGCTGTAGAAGGACAGAGTTCCTGCTCTGTGATCCACATACACTCCTATTCTCCTGCAGCTGGAGGAAACAGGGAGTTTAGTCTCTTTGTTATCATGCCAGAATGAGAAGATAGAGGGAGAGCAGTGCAGTCTCCAGGACTGATCATTACGTCCAAACACACACTCATAACCAGATCCCTTCCTGCTGATGCTCTTATATGACACTGATATAAACACACCAGTCCCACTCCACTCCAGTTCCCAGTAACAGCGTCCACTCACACTCTCTCTACACAACACCTGACGATAATAATCAAATCTGTCTGGATGATCAGGATACGGCTGAGCTGTGTCAGTGTAAGTCACCAATCTGTTCCCTTCAGACAGACAGAGACGTTTCTGTGCAGTGTTTGGATCCAGAGTGAACTGATGACGATCTGATGAAGAAACAAAACACTGCAATCAAGAGCTGTAAAAGATAAGCTTCTATCTTATTTATAACTTATCTATAATAATGTAAGAGTGTTTTGATCTATCAGAGCTGTGTTATGATGTTCATGAATTCACTTCAAAAACTGTTCTTCTCACATTGAAAGTTTACATCTGGAGTGTTTCATGTCCAGATTTTGCTTCTCTCAACTTACTTTCATGTTTATCCAAACTTTCTTGAAAGTTGAAAGCCCAACAGTGAAAACAGTGAAATAGTGAAGCAAAATCCCTTTTTATCTTTTTGTGTAGCTGAACTTAAAAAAAAAAAAAAATTTGTCCAGATTGAAAAAAAGAGCTTTTATCAAAAATGTACAGTAAACATCAGTATGAATGTATTGCAGAACTAAAGTGAGTGTGATTGTGTTTGTTAGTGACTTACATTGTAGGAAGTCCTCTCTGCTCCTGGGAACAATGTTACTGACTGAGAAAATAACAGATATAAACACTCAGAGAGAAAATGAGACCTGGATCTATTCCTTAGACATTTCTCACATTTTCTTTATGATATTAGATGATGTTTGTCTCGTTACAGAGAGCAGATGAATCTCTAATATTTTACCAGATATCTTTTTCATCTCCTCTTTGCAGAAATCCTCCAGTTTGAGTCTCAGCTGACGGACAGATTCTCTCACTCCATCAAAAGAAAAGAGGAAACTGTCAGAGATGTTTTCTGTAGATTCAGGAGGAGCTGAGAGAGACTGAAGACTCTGCAGGAATAACAACACACACGACTCAAAGACCTGATTATCTCACACTGTCCTCAATAACCTGCTCTACAGTTGGGTTACCTGCAGGAAATGGATGTGATCGTCTGTGTGTGAAAGCTGCTCCAGCTCAGTGTTTCTCTTCTTCAGATCTTCAATCTCTTGCTCCAGTCGCTCCATTTGTCCTTCAGCTCGACTCACTGCAGTCTTTTCCTGATCTCTGATCCGCTGTGTCACCTCAGAGCGGCTTCTCTCAATGGAGCGGATGAGCTCAGTAAAGATCCTCTCACTGTCCTCCACTGCTGTCTGTGCAGAGCGCTGTTAGACACACATCACAATCAGCTCTTACTGCTTCCTCACAGCGGCTTCAGTGGGACTGAAAGAGGAGTCAAACTGAGTCTCAAACTTCTCTTCTTCTCCAAACTCACCTTATGAGACTCCACAGCGTCTCTCAGCTGCTCAAGATCTTTCTGTCTCTGCTGGATTCTCTGCTGGATTTCACTCTGTGTCTCCTTCAAGTGTTTCTGGAGGACACGTTCAAAACAGCAAATCACATACAAAGCTATCACAAACTCATATAAAATTGTGCCTGTTTGATAAAAACTATCTTCTCTACAGAGTTTCTCAGAGTTTTAAGATCATTAATTGAATTTAGTTTCCATGAAGACCTCACATTTAAAGCAGTACATATGTTTATTGTCATCATTATTCTGTGATCAAGAATGAATGTGAAGGAATGGACAAAAACAATAACTCTGGTGCATGTACAGTTATAGCAGAAATCTTGAGCGATGTGTCAGAGGTGAGTAAAGTTGAGCTCATGCTCTAATGCACAGAAACACTTGAAGGGTCAGCATTAAATGTGTGATTTCAGTTCATACCTCTTTCTCTGTCCTCTCTGCTGCAGTTGACACAGTCTCGTGGTTTTTATGTTCATCCATTGCACAAAGTACACAAACACATTGCTGGTCAGTACGACAGAAAACCTCCAGAAGCTTCTCATGTTTCTGGCAGATCATCTGCTGCAGTCGTCCAGTGGCATCAGTCACTTTGTGTCTCTTTCCTGAACGAAACTCTTCATGACGCTCAAAGTGAGTTTGACAGTAAGACTCCAGACACACCAGACAGGACTTGACAGCTTTGTGTTTTCTTCCAGTACAGATGTCACACTCCACGTCTCCAGATCCAGCAGGAACAGCAGCTTTTAGTTTGGTCTTCTTCAGTTTCTCCACCACTTCAGCCAGCATGGTGTTTTTACCTAAAGCAGGTCTTGGACTGAAGGTCTGTCTGCACTGAGGACAGCTGTAGACTCTCTTCTGATCCTCTTGATCCCAGCAGTCTGTAATGCAGCTCATACAGTAACTGTGTCCACAGGGAATGGCCACAGGATCCTTCAGGAGATCCAGACACACTGGACAGCTGAACTGCTCGACTGAAAAAACACTGGCTTCAGCCATTTCACTGTCTACAGCAATACAGACACAAACAACAGCTCAACAGAAGAACAGTTTCAGTTTCTTTTAACTGAGTTTCCTGGTTCTGTGTTTGAGAGACGTGTGCAAAACAAGTTTGTCTGTAAATCTGAAAACTCACATACTGAAATGTCCACTAGGTGTCAGTCTTATACAGAAACTCAGAGTTAGTGAGAACACAAAGTGGGATAAACACCTTTACAAATAATACTGCATCCAAATTACTCAGCATTATTAGAAAGCTAAAGGCATGAGAGTTTTATTAGGGCTTGAGCTAAACTCTACAGTAATACTTTAGAACACTGTTCCATCGTTATTGAATAACTACACTATAGCTGTTTTTGACATACGTTTTACATTGTCCCTCTGTCTTTGATTTTCTTTGTTATACCAGGCCACCATACTGACGTGTGCTCTTGCCTCAATGTCCCTGATGTAGACTTCTTCTTGTATATTGCCAGGTATCACATCATCCAGCAGCATTGAGCCTAGCAGACTAACTAGTGGCTTGTGATCAGTCTTGTACACAAAATCTAGTCCAAGAAGTTTGGAATCTTTCACCGGCCCAAGTGATTGCAAGCACCTTCTTTTAAATTCTTCAAGTTTTCAGCTTTAAGCAGGTCAAGAAAACACTGTAAAGGTGTCCACTGATTAAAAAATATTTTTGTTTGTTTGGGTGGCAGGCTAATATTAGGTCTATTATATTAATAAAGGGGGGCCCAACAATTTGTTTTGCCTATGTCATGAAAATTACTCCATCTTAAAGATTCAGCCGTTCTAAAAATGTTTTTTTTTATTACAACAAATCTTAATCTAAAACTTCTTGAGGCTTCAAACAGTCAGGATTATTAATTAAAGGGTTAGTTCAGCCAAAAATGTAAATTATAACATAGTTATAACATTTTTTGTTTTTGATATTTCAAGCTGTTTGATGCAACTCAGCGGGTGTTGCATTGCATTGGTCCATGAGAAGTTTAATAAAAAGCTCATCCATTTAAAAAAAAAAAAAAGTGTCTCACATGGCTCTGGAGGATGAGCAATGGCCTCATTTAGCGAATTAATGTGTTTTTGTATGAAAAATATCCATATTCAGAATGTAATAATCACTTTAATCTAGCTTGCGCTCACAGTTGTAAACGAAGCAGTTCTGGGGGAATGCATATGAGGTCAGATTAAAGTTGTAAAAAAATACTCATTTACAAAAACAACTGTTACTTACGTACTTGCTACATCATTAGAAGAATGGCATCTACGCTAATATTAGTCTGTTTCTCTCTTATTCCGAGGTCACCATAGCCACCAGATACAGTCTGTCCATCTGATCCATTTTCTGGAGCAAGCTTTGTCACCAAAACTGCCTTTCTGAGGTTCCCAGACTGCCACCAAACTCGGTCAAGATTCCCATCTGTTCCACGCTCATCGAAAGTTTAGAACCTCTGGAGAAGCCAACCATTCCATCTGACTACAGGGCATTCCAGGATGTTTTCAGCAGCAGGCAGCCACCTGTTTACCAGCTCATCGGTCATGAGACTGTGCTATTGACCTGCTGCCTGGAGCTACACTCCCCAAGGGTTGTCCATCCTGGAGTGCAAGGTGATGGAGGATCACATCCAGGAGGCTCTCCACTAGAGGTTCATTCAAACATCCACATCACCAGCTGCTTCCAGCTTCTTTTTTGTGTGAAAGAAGGACGTAGGATTGAGGCCCTGCATCGACTACCATGCTCTGAACTCCCAAACTGTCAAGTTGTCAAGTTGTCTTATACCCCTGGTCCCTGCTGCCCTTGAGGAACTATGTGGAGTTTGCATATTCTCCAAGCTGGATCTGCGGAGTGCTTACAACCTTATTCAGATCTGGGAAGGTGATTAGTGGAAGACAGTTTCATCACTCCATCTGGCCACTATGAGTCTCTGTTTTACGGATGGACAGAACAGTTGAGGCTGGTAAATCCAAAGGTGGAGGAGTGTGTTTCCTGATTAAAAAGAAATAGTGTGACCCCAGGAATATCTCCACTCTGTTGCGCTCCTGCTCACCTCATCTGCAACATCTATCCATTACTTGCTGCCCATTCTATCTGCCCAGGAGTTTTCATTGAGCATTGTTACTGCCATTTACATCCCACCACGATCATTGCTACTCTCAGTTTAAGAATGCCTACAAAGCTCGCTCACTACCAGCTCTCGAAAAATCAGACCATACCGCCATTTTCCTCAGACCAGAATATAAACACAGGTTCGTTCAAGAACCCCCGGTGCAGAGGGTGATGACAAGCTGGAACATGAGTGAGTACAAAACATCAAGCTATGCTCTCCGACAGGCAGTAAGAGCCACCAAACACCAATACAGGGAATGCATAGAGTGACATTTCCAGCTAAATGACTCCCGACACGTGGCAAGGACTAAGAACCATCTGTGCCTTTGGAAACAAATCATCTGCAGCTGTGATAGCAGAACCATCGCTGGCTGATGTTAAACTATTTCTGCGGGCGCTTTGAATGCAACGTGAGTCTGCCGATCAGCGCATCAGGAAGCGGCAGTACATCTATTTTTAATGAGTCCCTTGCTACCTCAGAGGTTTCCACCTCCAAAAAAATCTGTCATCATCCCTGTGCCTGAGAACAATATCCCCTCTTGCCTAAATGACTATCGTCCCGTTGCCCTCACGTCAACAGTGATGTAGGTCTTTGAGAAACTTACAAAGAACATCTGCTCCTCCATCCCTGATACTTTGGACCCTCTTCAGTTTGCCTATCGTCCAAATAGATCCACTGAAGATGTCATCTCTCACATCCTGCACTCTTCTCTCAAATACATTGACAGCAGCAATGGGAACTATGTAAGCCTGCTATTAATCGACTACAGCTCAACTTTCAGTACTATAACCCTCATCAAGCTAGCTTCTAAACTCATAGACCTCGGCCTGAATTCTTCACTATGCAACTGGATTCTTGATTTCCTCCGCAGCAGACCTTAAGTGGTGAAAGTAGTCCAGTACACCTCCAGCTCCATCACCCTGATCCATCACCCTGAATCATAGAAAGTGTATTGACTCGGTGTATCTCAGTTTGGTATGGGAACAGCTCCAGTCAAGACTGCAAAGTCCTGCAGAGAGTTGTGTGCTTCTCAGGCTCTGCTCTCCCCTCTCTGCAGGACATATACCTCAAATGCTGCAAAAGCAGATCTTTTAAATTCATTAAGGACACAAATCACCATGGTAACTCTCTTTTCATTTTTCTGACATCTGGTTAGCGCTTGTTGCCTGATGGCAAAAACTGAGCGACTTAGGAGGTGCATCTTCCCTTTTGTACATTCCTGCTCATCTAAATATTTTTAAGTCTAAGGTACACTGTCCTGCAAATTTTATTTTATAAGCTTTTTATTTTATTCTTATTTTTTTGTTTACTTTTTCCATATCTTATTTTTTGTACAATTTTCTTGTGTTTGTATTCTTTAATAATTGCACTGTTCATTGAGCTGACCTGATTTACATTTCACTGCTGATCATATGCTCTCCATATAACCATGTATGTGACAAATAAAAATATTGAAACTTGAATCTTGAATCATGCCGTATGGGCTAGCAACCTCTCCATCAGACTTACAGAGGTATTCCGGAGGTATTCCAGAATTCTAATCACTCATTCTAAAAAACCTGTCACTTCTCATTTAGTCTCATTTAGTCGACACACACATCTCCCGGAAATCCTGTATAATTCCAACAATCCGATGACGACTTTGACACTCCTGAAGTGTTTCCACTTTTGTCCATCAGACGTTCAGCCAACGGTCCGTGGGCTTGACGTCTGAGGCCGAGACTACTTCACATTAAGCTCCCTATACCCCTGCACTCCTCCCACTCTCTCATCGTCTGTTCTACAGTTCACATGGCTATTAGTCCTGGTTCCTCACCTGCTGCTTACTGGTGATGCCTACCTCTGAGAAACTCCAATAGTCCACTGCTCCTCTGTTCCTCTGGAAAACCTGCAATAGACAACCGTCGACCATTATCAGCTAAGAGACTATACATATTATGCCATCTCAAGTTTACTAGCCCAATTTCCATCCTCTCTCCTCGGCTTTGCAAAAAAAGCTGGTGTTGAGTGCATTTACCTCTGAGTCCCAAGTCTGCATGCTGACAGTGTCTTATTTGTTTATTTGGATATTTATTGTGGATTTCGATTCAGTTCTATCTTTTAAATTATTTAATAAATAAAAACAGCTAATTGAAAATGAATAGAGCAAGCTAGTTTTAAAGGCCTTTTTCTTTTCTTTTTTGCTTTTGTTAGTTGTATAACAAATAGAATATAAAAAGATATGTGTATTGTGTTAGCCCTTACGAAAGGAAAATATATTTACCAATATATTTTAAATTCTTAAAATATATTGTGATATATTGTAATATATTATTTTCCCTTTTTATTTTCTAAAATTTTATATATTTGAATACATTTAATAATATATTGATGATACATATATTATATAATATATTGCAAAATATACATTTGATTGCCGCTTTCAATATATTGCAATATATTGGAAAAAATAAATATATATAAGAATACATGCCTAATATATTACATGATATTTTTCAATATAGTGCAATATATTTTTGTTTCATAAGGGAGGCTTAGTGAGACTTGACATAGCGCTTGCATTTCATTGCTGTTTTGTTGATTTTTGATTGCTTCTGTTGTCTTCATTTGTAAGTAACTTTGGATAAGAGCGTCTGCTAAATGTAAACGCAAACAAATTAATTTTTGTAGTGCTTAGTATTTGTTTTCTTTCTTTCTACTTTCCTGGGTTTATCTCAGTGACAAAAGACCACAGGAGGGCAGGATTGAGCTGGTTATGTTCAGCAGTTAAACACTATTGGTGGATTCTGTAGTTTTAAGTTCAGTGTATTATTTGGTAGGCTATACAGCAGCCCAAAGGCAGTGAAATGTTATACATTTACCAGTAAGTACATGAGTAAAGATGGCAGCATGCAGGCTATATACTGACCTGTACAAGTGGAAAACATATCTGAAAATGCCTGTGTCACTCACACAACCTAAATGGTATCTAACAAGAACTGATTAATTTACATAGAGCAAACAGTATTATTAGTGTTACATTCATTTACTGGCATCAACTTTTTATTTATTCAAGTCGGCTGTCATAAAATTATTTGAAATAACTGCAATAGCCAACCATAAGAAAAAAAGATCTGGAATTAAAAATGAAATACTGTATGTCATAGGGGTACATTTTTGAAATTGAGACTTTTATATAATCTGAGAGCTGAATAATGTATGGTTTGTTATTATAGGACAATATTCGGATGAGATACAACTATTAAAATATCTGGAATCTGAGGATGCAAAAAAAAATAAATAAAAAAAACCCTGAAAAATTAAATTAAATTAAATGTATGCATTTAGCAGACACTTCTATCCAAAGCGACTTCAGTGCATTCAGGCTTTCAATTTTTATATATCATATCATATCATATCATATCATATCATATCATTTACTAAATATCTTCATGGAACATGACCTTTACTCAATATCCAATTATTTTTTTTATTTTTATTTTTTTGCTTATATAAGAAAAATTTATAATTTTGACTATGTATTTTTGGCTATTGCTACAAATATACCCCAGTGACTTAAGATTGCTTTTGTGGTCCAGGGTCAAAAATATATGAGTTAAGTATTTTCCTGTTAATAACACACGAGCTAGCAAAAGCCATATCACACAGCTGAGCTTACATTCTAATTCAAAAGAACCAGTGGACTGAAACGGATAAAAATTTAATTTAATTACTCTTGTGAAACAGGCTAATTAGGTTTCTGATAGTAGCAGTCTGTTGCTGTATGAGTTTTTAACATGAAGTTATTATTTTCACAAACATTAGCTTTTTTCCTTTATGTCTGTTATTTCATGTACACTGAATCAGTTGGGTTGAAGTGTAAACTAGGTGCCCATACAGTATTTCCAAATACTGCCGCTTCCTCATTATATCTAAAATCATCTCCATCAACAACTATAAACACCTTTAAATGACGAGAGCAGGTGAGAGCCGGAGGTTAGTTCACACTAATACACTCTTACACACTCCACTGATCAGCCGATCTGCTCTGATAAAGATCCAGGTCAGGAGAGACTCTCAGACTCATAGGAAGAGTTTTTCCTAGAGTAAAAATATTTTCCTTTTCTTTTTTTGTGCTCTGATCATAAAGATATTTACAGATATGTTTTTGGCAGGTACATTTATCCCAAGTGACTTAAACTGTCATTCAAGGCATACATTTTATAAATGCATGCATTACTTGAGAATTTAAACCAATGACCCTAGTGTTGGATTTGGCTCAACTATCATGTGTTTATAGCTGCTGTATTTTAAGCTTTAGAAACATTATACTTCAAATGGGATTTTAAAGCAAATTTGGAAGCAAATCTGCTTAGATTTGATTTAAGATTTGATGATGAATGATTGATCGTCATTAAGTTGAAATAAGCAAAAAATGACATGTTTTGGTAGATGGATTTTAATGTGCAGCATTATTAATAAAGCGGTGAAATCAACTTCATGAAGATGTCATACCAGTTTCGTCCCCCAGGCAATATACCTCATGAACAGTTAAATGTTCCCCACGTATGCAATAAAAATGTGCAATATCCTTATATTTATTTGTTACTCCTCCATCCTAATACATCCCTGCATCTTACTCAATTGTATTCCATTATCATATATAGTACAATTGTTATACACTTATTTATTTGCCTAATTTATTTATTTATTAATTTTTTGTCTCTGTGTTGTTGTCTCTGTGTGCTGGAAGCTTATGTCACTAAAACAAATTCCTTGTATGCACAAACATACTTGGCAATAAAGCTCTTTCTGATTCTGATCCAATTGTACTATTTTTCTGTCATGTCTTAGCATTAGTCAGTGGTGTTTTATTTTATTTATTTATTTTATTTATCCTTTATTTTACCAGGATAGTCCCATTGAGAAATAAAATCTCTTCTTCCAGGGCGTCTTGGCCAAGATGGCAGCACAGAAAGTTTCACATAAACAACATACAAACATAAAACTCAGAATCTTTCATAAAATTTTGTCCAGCATTCAAAATAACAACAAAAACTACTTAACCAAACATACACACGTTCCCTTAAATTGGTCAGTAAGAGAACCTGGGAGCATAAGAAGAGAATACAGTTCTACCAAGCTCTGAACATACTCTAGGAACCTTTAAAAGCAATTTAACTCTAGATCTAGTGCTATAAGTACATGTGTAATATGATAAAAGACGACAAATATAAATTGGTAGTTTTCCTAACATCGCCTTAGCAATAAACATCAGCATGTGTATTTTTCTCCTTTGAAACAAAGAAGTCCAACCCACCAATTCGTACAAGGTACAATGATGAGTGCGTGAAGAGGCACTCGTCACAAAGCGCAAGGCAGCATGGTATACACAATCTAACTTTTTTAGAGAAGATGAACTTGCATGCATATAAATCACATCACCGTAATCTAATACGGAGAGGAAACAACTTTGAATAATTCTCTTTCTAAGTTTTCTTAGTATCTTTCTAAATTTTTATAACAATTTACTCTTTCTACAGTCCCCGTCTAAAGTTAAAATCAAATCGGGCAATCAGTTTTAATGGAACCATGGGTGAAAAGCATATAATATGTATTTTTTATGTTTAAAACCAGTTTCAAATTTGACAATACAGTTGCAAAGACCGAAAAGAATCTTGCAGAGACTCCATGGCTTGGTTCAAAGAATGTGCTACTGTGTAAATGATTGTGTCATCAGCATAAAGATTAATTCTAGCTGGGGTTATCCCACAACCTATGTCATTTATATACAGGCACGTGCACAGGTAGGGCTCAACCTGTGCAGAGCACATGCCCTTTTTGCCCTTACACCCCGAAGTGCCCTTTTTTTTTTTGGTGGTGTTTTTTTTTTTTTTTCTTTTTTTTTTTTTTTATCAATGCTACTGGTCACCCTTTACGTCTGTCTGTCTGTTTTACAAATACAGCCGCACAGTAGACAACAGCTGAGCTGAACAAAGTTTTGCGAAGGGTAAATAAATATCTTGTTGTTTTAATAAGTACTACTAAACACTATGTCTATAAAAGCTCATATTTATTTATTTGATGTCTAACTGACTCACTGACTGAGATGTGGGACGTCGCCTGAGAGAGAGGGCTAGCATTTGCCATCTAGTCATAGCCAACACTTAAATAGCCTGTGCATACAGTTGCATTTCATATTTTATAAAATGCTATTTTGGCCAAATGCATTTTACTACAGGAAAAACTGAGCGCTACGTCTATATAGCTACAAAAACTAGTTTGTAACCTGTAACGTTAGATGAAAATGTAATGTGATGCCGGCAGGGGCAGGCGCCGTCGCCGTTTTAATGACGGACAAAAAAATAAAAATCACATTTGCTGGCCAAAAACAATATATTGATAAGTAGGGATGCACGATAATATCGGCACAATATCGGTATCGGCCGATAAAAGCTTAAAATGACCATTATCGGTATCGGCCGATATGAATATTTCTGCCGATGAGCCAAACCGATATTCTCCAAGTGAAATAATTGACCTGTTTTTCAGATGTGAATGTCTGTCTACATTTGTAAAATAATAAATTTATGGTAGAATCAGTACAGAAGAGATACATGGATTTCTCTTCAGTAAAATTAAAGTTTAAATATATCAGTATATATTTGTATATATATCGATATCGGTATCGACATCGGCCAAAATTATTTTGAAAATATCGGCATATCGAATATCGGCCAAAATCCAATATCGTGCATCCCTATTGATAAGTAATACAACAACATATAATTTGTTTGTACCATCGGAAAATCATAACAGGTGCGCCACCGCGCTGTTTCGTACTGGAACTTACACAAAGCGACGAGTGATCCTCGTCACCTAGATAACTATATTTCTAAGAAATTTCTTCTATGATTTATGATTGCTGATCCACTTAATTTATTAACATTTAGGCTAATCACGTGATGGTATACTCTCCGCTCGTCCTCACATGTATAAAATGTTGTAAAACATGTTTTTACTACAGTAATGTAGTAAGTTAGTAACTAAAAAAAAAATTACAGAAGATCACTGTGAAATCGTTATATTTTATCATGCAGAATGTAATTCATGATTCATTCCAAGGGTTCATTTATTTGATCCAAAATACAGCAAAATCAATAATATTGTGTAATATTTTTACAATTTTAAATAACTGTTTTCTATTTGAATATATTTTAAAATGTGATTTTATTTTTGTGATCAAAGCTGAATTTTCAGCATCTTTACTCCAGTTCAGTACTCTTCAGTGTAACGTGATCCTTCACTGCAACTGTAGTTTTCACACTATTTTTATTTATTTTTTTATTGCTGGCTTATTTTAGGGAAAGTGTAGTGAATAAGAGACCTTCAAGAGACCAACATCCCTGGTCCACCACAGTGTCAAATTTTGCCAGGTACATGGCTCACAGAAGGTTGATGTTGTAATTAGGGTTAAAGAAGCCCTTAAAACCCTGTTTATCTATATTATCTAATTAACTAATATTATTATTATGGCTGTTATTAATCGTGAATAAATCTAAAGCTTTTGAGACTATTATTTTGTGTTATTGAATTTGTCATGAAGATGTGACCATTTCTTCCTTTTATGCAGGCTTACTAAATAATCTTGATATAAAAAAGGGAGGGGGGTGCCCTTTTTCAGTTTCAGCACATGCCCCTCAAAAGGTTTGTGCACGCCCCTGTTTATATAAATAGAAAATAAAATTGGTGCTAAAACAGAACCCTGTGGAACACCTTTTTAAATTGTTTGTTCTGCAGATATACAATTTTCAACTGAGACACATTGAGTTCTTTCAAATAAGTAATTATTAAACCAATTTAGAGCTGTTTCACTAAAACCCACACAACTAAGTCTCTGCAACAGTAGTTTATGATCTACAGAATTAAATGTAATTATCTATGAAGATTCGGGAGGAGCGCGTCAGATACTTAGCCTAATCATCACAGGTGGACCACAATCAAGTAATCAATCCCACAGTATAAATATCGCTGACTTACCTCTATCCATTGACGGTTTATCAGCATGCTGGTTCGCCTCGTCAGTCACCTTATCACAGACCCAATTTTCGTACCAACGAAGAGTGCTACACAGGGGATTTATAAGACCTGCTGCTTTTGCCGGACCCGAGATCATTTCTACCCAGCCAAACACGGCCGTTGAGCAGCATTAAGCGTCATCGCGACAGCTGCTATCCTCGCCAAGCCACACATCGTGGCCAATAGACCGTGCAACTCCGAGCTTGCCTGCTCGATACACGATCGCGCCGCCCGAGACCGAGCTCTCGTCGAGCGCTGGATTGCAGCAGAAAGAATCCAACCACGGTTCAGCCTTTCACCACGGCGTTCCGGCCGAGTGGCAGTGTGAGGCCGCTTCCTCTAGCGGCGCGCAGACTAATACATTTCCAGGCGAAGACGCAAAAAAACAGGTTCTTCTTTTTCTTCATTGGATTTTTACGGCAGTTTGCATTCAAAGTGTTGCATCTAAAAGCAGTTTTGCGGCTAAAGTTTTGTTCCGTCTTCTTCTAGTAGTGTTTTACGGAGGTTTTGGCAAACCAACGTAAAGGTGCATTACCGCCACCCGCTGATCCGGGGTGTGGATTCCGCATAGATTTGGACTACAGATACACCGTTCCGTCGGATGATGATGCCACTTTTTAACCACGAAGCCAAAGGCATTAGGTTAGATTATTGTAATGCCTCGTTCTCAGGCCTTCCAGCTAAATCGTCGAGCAAGCTTCAGTATACAAATTCTGCCGCACGCTTGTACTTCTCCTCGCGAACACATTACACCGGTTCTTTCACAATCACACGGGCTTCCCGTAAACATGAGAATTGATTTTAAAATTCTTATCTTAACATACTAGGCACTTCATGGGACTGCACCTGAGTATTTTTGTGAACTCATCAGTCCTGATATTCAATCACGCTCCCTTCGCTCTACTAACTCTTCACTTCACCAGCCATAATGTGAGCTAAAGACCATGGGGGAAAGAGCCTTTTCATATAAAGCCCCTACGCTATGGTACGTACTTCTTCTGCATGCACCTATGTTGGGCGATTTTTGTTGATTAAGTCACATTTATTCAAGACCGTCTGTCTTTAATGAATTATTGTATTGCTTTTGGCGTTTGTTCCTACAAATAAAATGCATTATTATTATTATTGTTACATTCGCCTTACCGCGCACGTTTAAACCTCGCCGAAATGATACAGACATAAGTTTAAAAAAAAAAAAAAAAAAAAAAAAAAAAAAAAAAAAAAAAAAAGTCTCTGGATAAAAGCGCCTGCTAAATGCTTAATTTAATTTAAAAATTTTCATTTGCATGCAAGTCTTCTGGTAGGACCAAATCATTTAGGGACCTATTTTACCATTCACTGGCGTGATCACTCAAAATTAATCTAAAACGCATCTGCCCTCGTGTTTTGATGCAGGATAGCAAGCATGAGTAAAATTACCATCGCCTTTTAAGGACCGTAATACGGAAAACCGGAAAGTAAGTCTCTTTAGAAACCACTTGGAAGCAAATAGCACATAACTGCCGTTAACCCATTTGCTGCAAGCATCGCCAACGGCCCCAGTCTATGTTTCGTTTTCACAGCACGTTAAACATCACTCTCTTACTTGATCTGGATAAGCCGCGCATCAATTGAAGTCCAAAGACTTTGGCTTTTATATCTGACCAATATTTCGATAAAACATAATTCCAGTGATTAATTTTCCATCATGTCAGGAAAACTATTCCTATTCCTGAACGGTAAACGTCAAAGTGTTAGCTCGTGGACAAATGTTGATCATGGATCTAGTCAGAAAGAATCATGAACAGAAACATCTTTATTTTGGGTATATAATTTCTGCCTCCATGCCAAAAATGGGGGGTATCTTGTAAGGGGTTAACGTTACTGCTATAATCATGTCTTTCGGTACAACGCCTTACAAGACTAAACATGCTCAATCGTTTCCAAAAGCCTCTGTTTCCACAGTCCATAATACAACGTGAAAACAGCGTTCCAAACGTATCCACTCGGGAGTCCGTCTAAAGAGCCCGGAGGCCAAATGAGAGGAAAGATGCTTTTCCAACAGGAACATAATAAGGTGGACAAGGCCTGAGGAATCGTCAAATCAGGCAACAAATTGCTAAGCTGGTAACACAGTAGGCTACCCATCCATTTTTAGCTTGCCCCATCAAATATTACTAACACTTTTTACTCTTCCCACAGCCAACATCTACAGCAGCCGAAGCAAGTAGCCTTTCATGTACCTCCTCACTGCCGCAGCAGTGTCTGCTCCCGCAGGGGCCTTTCCTGTACCTCCCCACCGCCGCTGCAGTGTCTGCTCCTGCAGGAGCCTTTCTTGTACCTCCCCACCGCCGCTGGAGTATCTGCTCCCGCAGGAGCCTTTCCTGTATCTCCCCACCGCCGCTGCAGTGCCTGCTCCCGTAGGAGCCTTTCCCGTATCTCCCCACTGCCGCTGCAGTGTCTGCTCCCGCAGGAGCCTTTTCCGTATCTCCCCACTGCCGCAGCAGTGTCTGCTCCCGCAGGAGCCTTTCCCGTATCTCCCCACTGCCGCAGCAGTGTCTGCTCCCGCAGGAGCCTTTCCCGTTCTCCCCACTGCCGCAGCAGTGTCTGCTCCCGCAGGAGCCCTTCCTATACCTCCTTGTCTGCTCCCGCAGGAGCCTTCCTACACCTTCTCCCTGCTGTGCAGCGTCTGCTCCCGCAGGAGCCTTCCTACACCTCCTCACTGCCGCGCAGTGTCTGCTCCCGCAGGAGCCTTTCCTGTACCTCCACACTGCCGTAGCAGTGTCTGCTCCCGCAGGAGCCTTTCCCGTTCTCCCCACTGCTGTTGCAGCGTCTGCTCCCGCAGGAGCCTTTCCTACACTTAAATATATATAAAAAAAAAAAAAAAAAAAAAAAAAAAAAAAAAAAAAAATACCACACATCACCTCCGCCTAAAGGCATGCCATGCATCTGAGGTTGCGGTGATAGCATCATGTATCGACAATAGCCAAGACGATATTAGGCCCATTCTCCAACCAACGTTTTTTATAATAATCATTAGGCGGCCTACCTTAATTCGGCCTACCTTAATTAATCAAACCGCTCTGTTATCCCATCTCAGCACTGCATTTCCCGCTCGCCCGTGCCCTCAAAGGACGATGTGAGCCCGTAGGTAAAAAAAAAAAAAAAAAAAAAAAAAAAAAAAAATCATTGGACAAGCGAGATGATCGTAGTGCCGACTACATGAACCAGCAGTATTTAAATATAGTATTTATACTTAATACCAGTGTATCAGTACTTCCGAAAGTATATATATATTTTTTTTGATTATGGGCGATTCCATAGGCTCTTTTCGTGCACCTGCATGGTCAAAATGGTAAATAGTAAGCTCAGACAGTATAAAGAATCTTTCTCTTACTCCACCCATGCACGATTACATCGTCGATATGTACCATCGATCTCACGTGCTGACAATGACCACATCGCCGATACATGGCACCCATTTGGGGTACACTGGCACAGGAAATCCTAATTTATTTTTGCACGCTTAATTTCGGATACTATGACTGCACCAAGATTTTTTCGGACTCATTATCGGAAGCAGCTCATTGGATGTGCTAAACAATTATCCAAGTAAGCCTCACAGCGTCTACCCTCGTAGACAAATAAATCATCCTTAGTATCGAACTCCCTGCCAGGCGCTGCAAGAGGGCTCCCGGTTGAACCAACCTTTGCCTTCTCCATTCAACTATTATAAATCATCCTTAGTATCAAACTCCCTGCCAGGCGCTGCAAGAGGGCTCCCGGTTGAACCAACCTTTGCCTTCTCCATTCAACTATCAGCAAAGCTTACTCGTTTGACAACGCAAATATTCAAATCCTGCCAGATGCTTTCCCACTTAATCAATCTTGGACTTTCCATCCAACCACCAGCGAAGCTTACCCGATTAAAAAAGCAAAAAAAAAAAAAAAAAAAAGCGACATTTACCTATCGAACACCAATGAGTACATTGCAGCCCAAATAAATTTTCCCTTCGATGGCAAGATGTACCCATTCAATACCGCAAGTTACGCTTTCGCCGAACACTAACGGGCTCTTCGCAGATAAAACAATCTCAATTTTCCCTCCGATGGCTGGAGAGACTACCCATCTGGTGTCGCAAATTTTAATAAATATAATAAATGAAAATACAAATAAATATAGAAAATAAATAAATAAATAAATAATAAATAAAAAGACACCGGATGCTGGCCATAGCCTCCCGACCAGATAACCTTACCTTTTTTCAATCCTATGGCCGGCAAGGCTTCTCTCTTCGATGCCAAGAGCTTGAGCTCCCATCGGATGCTGACGAGAGCCTCCCGGCCAGTCAACCTCACCTTTTCCATTCTGCGGCCAACAAGGCTTACCCGTTCGTTGCCTGGAGCTCACACTCCCTTCGGACGTAGGTGAAAGCCCCCGGCTACCTGCTTTTCCATTTCTGTCTTTCGTACGGAGAAGTTTACCCGCCCAACGCATGGAGTTAAGGCTCCCATCTAACGTAGGCGAGAGCTTCCCGGCTAGACAACCTTACCTTTTCCGTCCTTTGGCCAGCGAGGCTTAACCGTTCTATCCGGGAGCTAAGCTCCTGTCGGACGAAGGTAAGAGCCTCCCGGCCGGACAACCTTTTCCGTCCTTCAGCCAGAGAGGTTTACCCGTTCGATTCCTGGAGCTAAGCTCCTATCGGACGTCGGTCCGAGCCTCCTGGCTAGACAACCTGACCTTTTCCACCCTTGGCCAGCGAGGCTTACCCGTCCGATGTGAGTGCTCCCATCGGACGCCGGCGACAGCCTCCTGGCCAGCCAACCACGACCCTACTGTGTGTTTCAGGTTACTAACCTACAAGCAAGCTGCTTAAATGCTGCAAGTACCTAACACACAATAAACTCTCCTTCCTTCCTATGGTCACCAAGGCTAAACCGTCTCTTGCCAGGAGTAGCAAACTCCCTTAAACGCCGACGACAGCCTAACGACCACGCAAACTTACCTTTTCCAACCTACGGCCTGCGAGGCTCACCCAGTTTGTCCCCGCCGGACGCTGGCAAGAGCCCCCTGGCCACCTATCGTTACCTTTTCTGTCCGCCATCCGGAGAGGCTTACCCGTTCGATGCGCGTGCTCCCTTCGGACGCCGGCGAGAGCCTCCCGGTTAGACAACCTTACCTTTTCCTTTTCTATGGTCAGCGAGGCTTACCCGTTCGATGTGTGTGCTCCCTTCGGACGCTGGCGAGAGCCTCCTGGTCAGACTTGCTTTACGTTTCCACCCTACGGTCGGCGAGGCTTACCCGTTCGATGTGTGTGCTCCCTTCGAACGTCGGCAACAGTCTCTCGGCCACACAACTTACCTTTCCATTTTGACGGTAGGCGAGGCTTAACCGTCCGACGCCACGAGTCTCGTCCTCTCGCCAAATCCTGCAAAAAAAAAAAAAAAAACAAAACAAAAAAAAACAAAAAAAAAAAAAAAAAAAAAAGCTACCCTCAGCTACTCTCACATCTTTTAACCCCGTCTGGCGAGGCTTACCCGTTCGATGTTCTGAGTTTGAGGCCCCATCGGATGCTGCGAGAGTCCTCCCAGTCGGGTTTTCCTTTCCAACCCTCCCCGTCCGCCGAGGCTTACCCGTCTGTCGCGTGCGCTCCCTTCAGACGTCTGGCGAGAGTCTCCCGGACGGGCCTATGCTTGCCAGCCGCAAGTGAATCTCATCCAGCCGATGCCGTGAGTCGGGATCTCCCTTCGGATGTTGCCAGAGTCCTCCTTGTCGGCTGGCCCAAAAGCTTTTTATCTGCCTAACCGAGAGGACCCAGACGTCCGTCATCCTGAGTCTCAATCTCCTGTCGGAGGCTTCATGGGCCCTCTCGGTCAGCGTTAGGCCCTTCACCCACTGAATAGCAGGGGCTATCAGCCAGTAGGGCCCGTACGCCGACACCGTGACCTATTCCGGTCGAGGCAACTCGGGTCCTCCCGGTCGGGCACCACTACCACGCCGCTCCTCCTCATCGGCCGGCAGGGCTCACCGATCCAACGCCAAAAAACTCCAGTTGAGCATCGGCCCGAGCCCTACCGACCGGGCGCCAACAACCACGTAGTTCACTAGCTGCAGCTGGTAGGGCCTACTCTCCCAACGCCCAAGTCGCTCCCTCCGGAGTACGTAGGCCCTTCCAGCCTGCCAACGAGATAACTTCTCAGAAACCAAATCAGCCCCCGCCAGTACTCTGCTTTTTGGGGGGCATTCTTTAAACTGGCGGCTGTCCTCCTGTACATTTGCCTTTTTGGGGGGTACTCTAGCTTCGGGCAATTCCCGAGCTCGGAGCCCTTCCCCGGACAGCACGCCAAATACGCATACCATACCTCAGCTAATTATATGTAAGCGTGAACTAGTGAAATGTAATTATCTATGAAGATTCGGGAGGAGCGCGTCAGATACTTAGCCTAATCATCACAGGTGGACCACAATCAAGTAATCAATCCCACAGTATAAATATCGCTGACTTACCTCTATCCATTGACGGTTTATCAGCATCCCTCCTCCACCCCATCTCCTCACTTCAAGTTCACTTTACAATATACGGGGAAGGGGGGGTACTCTAGCTTCGGGCAATTCCCGAGCTCGGAGCCCTTCCCCGGACAGCACGCCAAATACGCATACCATACCTCAGCTAATTATATGTAAGCGTGAACTAGTGAAATGCTTTGGAGAGATCTACAAATAAAGCTGCACAGTGTTGCTTGCTATCCAAACATTTAATAATATCATTAGTGACCAGCATAGCTGCAGTTATAGTACTTTGACCTGATCTAAAGCCTTATTGAAATTAATTTAACATTTTATTTTCAGTTATAAACTGTTTTACTTGATCATTTATAAAAGATTCAAATACTTTTGCCATCACTGACAACCTTGAAATCGGACGGTAATTATTCATCTCAGATGGATCACCACCTTTTAACAAAGGTAGAATCATAGCTGATTTCCATGCACGAGGAATAACATTTGATTTTAAACTTAAATTCAAAATTGAAGTGATGGGCTCTGTTATAAGATCTGCAGCAATTTTTAAAAAGTAAGACTCTATTTTAACAGATCCCGCTGATTTTTTACAATCCAAGTTAGATAAGGCTTTATAAACTTGTGTAGCTAAAATAGGAGTAAAAGTGTACAGCTGAGAACAACACAAAGCATTTGCCACATTGTCTTCTACATTATGTTCCTTTAAATTACTAAAGTCTGTAATTAAGTCAGCAGTACTAAAATGGTTGTTAAATGCTTTTACAATATTTTCTTTGTCCCGTATTACACTCTCATTTATTTTTAAACAGTCCGGCAGACTGGTGGAGTTTTTTTTTTTTTTTTTTTTTTTTTTTTTTTTTACCACCAATTGATTGAGTCAACTTCCAGAAAGTAGTCGGATTGTTAAAATTTTCATTTAGATTTTTTTTTACCAATTTTGTAAAGTTATTTCTTATTGTCCTATAATTTACCCAATCCATATTATTATTTGTTTTCTTTGCTTTAGCCCATGCATTATCTCTATTTTTTATAAGAGAAGATATTGACTCATTAATCTTCTTACTCTAAACCTTTTAAAAGGTGCATGTTTGTCACATATAGTCAAAAAAGTACATTTAAAATACTCCCATGCTATATCAACATCGGGTATCTGTGAAACGACATATAAATCACTATTATAAATATCTTGCAGAAAGGCTTGATCATTAAAAATTTTAAATTGTCATTTTAAAATAAAACGTGGTTTACTCTTTGGAATCCTACAATTACTTACACATACTATTGCACAATGATCACTTACATCATTACAAAAAACTCCAACCGCAGACAATCTATGAGGAGCATTGGTTAAAATAACAGCAAGTAGCTTGGATTTAACTAGATCTTTACGATTTAACCTTGTGGGTAAATGTATCAATTGATCCAAACAAAAAGAGTCACAATACCCTTGAGTGGGTCAGACATTTGTGATAAGCAATCCCAGTTTAAATCCCCGAGTAAAATAAGCTCTGATTTAGTCCAGTTATGGAGAAGGTCCGTAAGTGAAGTAATAGCTTCAATTGAAGCTGAAGGTGGACAATAACATTCAACAACGATGATATCTGGACCATTACCAAAAACTGTCTCAGGTTACGTATGTAGCCATAGTTCCCTGAGTAGGGAAAGAGACACTGCGTCCTCTAGGGGGTGCTTTGGGGAACACCTAGTCGTGACCCGTGTCTGAAGCATACATTGAAAAAACACCAACTTGTTGGCCAGTGACAGCCTCCGACGTCACTACCGGCGCGACTATAAATCAGCACCGGGAGAGCACGTCATTATCTTCTTCGTCTGTAGCTTGCGTCCGAAGCATGGCAGGTAGCTAGAGGACGCAGTGTCTTATTCAGGGAACTATGGTTACATTTGTAACCTGAGACAGTTCCCTTTCGAGGGAACTTTGAACTGCGTCCTCTAGGGGGTGCTTTGGGGAACAGTATACCCACGCCACCATGCTGAGGGGAATGCAGGCCAGAATCATTAAGCACTAAGTACCAACTCTACCATTTCCATGGGAGTTGCCCCTGGGACATTTAGACGGCTGTCTGTGACATTACCCCTTACGGCCAAAAGACCTAAGCTACATACCCAACTTAGTTGTTAGGGCCTCTGCCCAGGGTAGAGCTGAAGGCTTGGAATCAGGAAAAATTACTTTAAAGGGATACGGCTAAGAACCTAGCATTTGTACCAAGTCTTGCCTGTCACACAGGGGCTACCGCAAGCTTACGAGAGCGGAGCTTTTTTCCACATAAGCTTGCTGAAATAGCTGTCTCAACAGTTCTCTAGTAGCAACACCCTGTTTAGATAGGTATCCGAGGATACATAGGTGGAGTGGCGCCCAAGATGAACGGGGCTTTTACCAACTCAAGAAAGGGCACGAAGCAACTGCGCGAAAGCCCTCACCATATAGGATTTTAGAAAGAATGCAGAATACTAGCGTGCAAACTTACCACAGTGTGGATTTCAGAAAGTGTGCAAAGACTACACGTGCACACTTACCATAGCATGGATTTTCAAATACTGTTCTAAGGAGGGGCCCTCGTGGCCCATAGAGCAGCTCATAGATGGAATCTATGCATTTCAAAACAGTATGATCGAGAGTCATCAACTCGATCTATGGAAACAATACTGGAGCGCTCTGGGCCCAAATAGCCCCTCATGTTGAGGGAAGCGATGCTTGAGGTGTATAAAAAATACACACTGGCTGAATGGAGCCCTAGGAACCAAGGTCTAATCATCTCAAGAAAGGGAATGAAGCGGAGCATGTAACCCTTATCGTACAAGATTTCAGAAAGTTTGCAGAGTCTTGCGTGCAAATTTACCACTTGTGTATTTTTAGAAAGTGTTCACATGCACACTGACCACCATGTGGTTTTGAGCAAGTACACAAAGCTTATCCTGTGTACTTAAAGGTTCCTAAGCATCGCAGAGGTGCTCACGGGAGAGGCAGGCTCAATTTTACAAACCTCGGTCGAGGGGAGCATCACCTGAGGCAGCATATACAAGAAGAATTCTGTAACTGCCACCTCCACTTCCCGGTAGATGCGACAGCACCCCTAAGCGGCCAGGAGACCCCTCGGGGTGACCTGGCCAGACATCCATGAAATTCCCTGCAGTGCTGTGCCAGGCCTGATGATCAAGGTGGCTCCCTCAGAAACCTGTGATCTCAGCCGCCTAAAACCGGAACATGAAGCCGGATGGCTGCTGCTGGCGAATGTTTAGTAAACACTGTAACTGAGCACTGCAAAAGGAAACTCACAGAGTTTATTAGTAGACACCAACAATTAAATACACATAAGTATATACAGAGAGGGTTACATTTACTCACCCACCCTCCTACGCCGGAGCCCCGCTCAAGGGAAGGCCTCCTTTTATTCTGGACCATCAGTCAGGTGGTTGCCTTGGACATAGAACCATAAAAACATTATAGGTCCAGCATAGGAGACTGTTATGCGAGAGGTTTCCACCTAACCTCGATCAGTTGGAGAGCTGGTGGTTACAGGGGAATTAGGAAGGGGAGGATAAAGGCAGAAGTTAACCCTCCGAAGTCGATTAACATATCTACGTATTATGAGGCTATTTTCTCCTGATAACCTCTTAGACTCCAGAGGGTTAAAAATCCCCAAAGGGAACGAGTAGATACTTCAGTATCACTCCGATTCGGATGAGAATGTTGCCTCGTCTAGATCAGAGGTTCTGCTTAGGTTCTGCTTACCTCCTCGTGACCCACAATTCCTCTAACCCCTGCCCGCAGGTGGGGGAGGAACGCGAGTTGCGACACTAGCCTTCTGTGCCTGTCTTTGATCCTCAGATCGAGACAGACCAGGACCCCTATTTTGTTTGGGCTCAGACCTGGACCTTTGTAGAAGAAAGAATCTGAAAGCAGCAGAGCGCGCTTTCGTCTCCCTGAACTTCTCAAATCGCCGTTTCAACGGAAATACCAAAAAGTTCAGAAGGCGAAGCCTGAGCATCGAGCAGAAAGCATTTTCTTTCGTCCCGATGTCTGTTCATCCACAGATGTCTCTCCGCTGCCCCCATGGCTGCCATAGGCCTGCTTGGTAGCACGGAGAGAGATCCGTGGTGCGGCGCAGCTCAGCTACCTGATCAGAAAAACGCCGCTGCCTCTATCCAGGTCTCTTAGAAGATCAGTCTGATATGCTTGAAGCACCAGCATTGTGTGTAATAAAGCCACAGCCTGACCTCCTACTGCGTACTCCTTGCCATTTAAGCGAGATTATTTTCTGAAGGGGCTTAGATGGCAAGGAGGGAGATTAAGAGAGGATGTTTCCCCTGCAGAAAGAAAACATTTTCACAGATAAAAATTATTTATAAATTATTTATAAAATGTTTAGCTCTTTCTACAGGGGGCATTCCCTCCTAGCCGCTTTTGCGCATCACCTCGATGTCGGCAGATTACTTTAATGCCGAAACCGATGGATACGAGAAGAAAACAGCATCTTTCATTTCTTTTTAATCTCTGTATGGAGATAATGCACAAATTAAAGGCTCACCTTAGCTGGAGGGCTATGGTCAAAAGGTAATTTTCGCTCAAAAACCTCCAACAGCTCTACATACGTAGGGCAGGAGAATTGAGAAGGCTCAGACTCAGCTTCTTCATCATCCTCAAATATCTCCTGTTTTCCTGGGTAAAAACCCAGCAGAGCACTAACCTCAGTATCAGAAAATGTTAAAGATATAACATCATCCTCCCGAGGCTCTCTTTCATCCGCCGCCCCCTTTTTTTTTTTGAGTGCGAAAGGGAAAGTCCCTCTTTAAACCATTCAGACAGATCCACCTGTATTCTCACGAGCTCATTTTCTTCCACGCCTCAGTGTGTACAGATCCTGAACCGCGGGAAGCAGATGGCTTGAAATCCAACGTAAGCCTTAAAACAGTCATTGATGACCTTTTAAATTGGAAAGAAGCAGAGATCAACAACACACACACTACATACAGGCAGCCATCTTGGAAGTTTTCCCCATCTGGGGCCTGTTCTTCGTACATCGCTAACTCAGTTAGCTGGATTTGAATGTTGACGATTTGGAGTGATCTTGGATCGTTTGGTTCTTTGAAGCTCATCCTGGAGCTGCTGTCATAGCAACAGGTCTGTAAGCTTAAACCTGCTTGGGAGAAGGCTTATTTCATGTAAACAGGATTAGATACCTTCTTTTCAACCAGAACTGATACTCAAAATATGTCTGCTACCACCGCTACTTTATTACAAGAGTATCATACTGATCCAGGGACAATAATTTAAAATAATAATCATTAAAAAAAACTATTAAAAAGAAAACCCTTAAGAAACTTTCATTAATGCTGTCATGTAACAAATCTGTCCAAATATAAAATGAAATGAATAGATAATTTCTACATTGAAATAAAAATGTAAAGACTGCACAACTATTATAAATTACGAATCAAAATAATTGGGAATCATGAAAAAAAAAATCTAATAAAATAAAAACATGTATCTATTATCTGTTTCATGTATCTATTATAACATTTATGTAGTTTTGTTTGCTTGGCTGTTTCCTTATAAAAGTCAAGTTTTTCGTCGGGTGTCATTTTAAATTATATGACGTCATTACATTGCCGTCTTGCCACCAGCCAATCGCTGCACTGCTGATCATGGTTTCGAGTATCGATACATATCCCCTTTTAAGCCAACACATGAACACGCAATTATCTCAGATAACTCAATCCAGCGATACTAATCATACACAACAGGTGTGTTCGAAGAACCCAGTTAGCCAGATCATGATTAGCACGATGATATCATCTTGGATGTGTCATTTGATCTCGGATGTAATAACTGACGTATGAAGAAGGGGCCCCTGGTGTCTAACATGCTATTCTGAACTCAGCTCGAGTCATTCTTTCAAATGATTTTAAACAGCTGATTAATTCAGGAACATACCAAGTGACTGTCTTAAAAAAAATAATTGAATTATTGACTCACTTGTTTCATTCCATCATGTGTTGTTTGGAGTGCACTATCAAAAAAATAAAAATAAAAATAATAATAAAAATAAATAATAAATAGATAAAATTTTACAATATTATCTTCTTGTTTATGTCTCTCTGGGTGTTTGCACCTTGTGGTGAAGTCTGTGTGTTTCGCATCTGCACTGATTAGTTTGTGGGCGTCTCCGTTAATTGTCATCAGCAGCACCTGTCACTCATTACTCATCCCCTATATATTGGTTTGTGTCACGTCTTGTGTTTGTGAGATCGTTGTTTAATGTCGTTTACCCTGTTTTTTGGCTTCAGTGTTGTCTGCGTTGGATGTTCGTGTTTTCCCAGAACCTCATCCTCTCTACACACTTCCACTCAGCCACAGACTTACCTTTGGCACTATTCCCCGCAGTTCCTGTGCCATCCTCTCCTGCTGCCTTCTCACCGCCATCATCCGGATTCCTCACCTCATCACCACCATCTTGGATTGTCATCTTCCCAGCATCATTGTCCCTTCATGTTTGTTTGTTTGTTTATTTCCATTACAACTGTTAACTCACATTTGTTTCCAGTCTTTCCTTAACCCCACCGTCACAGAATGATCTCACCACTATGGAACCAGCGAGCACCAACACTCTAACAGACTTTATGCACCACAGTGTCAAATGCATGGATCAACAGCAGGAGAGCATTTCTAACACCGGACGCGCTATCCGAGCGCTGGTGGCACAGGTGTCTGAGCTCACCCTGTGGATCCATCAGCTCACCTCTCCCACTGCGCCCATCGCACCGCCTCTGCTGCCTGGGAGACCCCCCAGGATCACTTCCGTAACTAAATGTTCAATACATTTCGCTCTGCAGCCCCGCACTTCCGCGCCGAGGAATCTAAGTGTCGTCCTGTCGATGACTACGAGCCCATGCAGGTGGGTAGAGCTCGGCTGTCCCGGAGGGAGAGGGAACGCCGGAGGTCCCAAGGACTATGCTTATACTGCGGAGGCTCAGCTCATAACATCAGCTCATGCCCGGTTAAAGGAGCCAGCCCGGTAGTAAACTTGAGGCTGCTATCGGGTGGGATCTCCGCTGGGAAGTCCTCAATTACATCATCGACCCTCCTTCCGATGAAACTGCGGTGGAGGAATCAATCTCACAATTGTCACGCCCTTCTGGACTCTGGAGCCAAAGGTAATTTCATTGATTCTTCACTTGCACATCACTTGAACATTCCTTTCCTTCCTGTGTCTCTCTACATCCAAGTCACTGCACTCAACGGTCAGGAACTGTCTCACATCACTCACCATACAGAACCCATCACACTGCTCATGTCTGGAAACCATCGCGAAACCATATCCTTTTTTCTCACGGACTCCCCTGTTGCTCCCATTGTGTAAGGTCACTCCTCGTTAACCAAACATAATCCTCGAGTGGAATGGGGTTCTAACACGGTCACATTGTGGAGTGAAAGTTGTCATGAGTCTTGTCTGGTATCTGCTTGTCCTGTTGTCCCTGTTTCTGTCTTTCAGAAGGAGAACATGGTTTTGCCAAACGTGCCCGTAGAGTATCTGGACCTGAAGGAAGTGTCGTAAGCAAGTCCCGTGATGCTTCTCTTCCTCCGCATCATCCCTACGACTGTGCCATAGATTTAGTGTCAGGTAAGTCTCCGCCTTAGGGCAAGTTATACTCTCTGTCTATTCCTGAGAGGGAGGCCATGGAGAAATACATTTCTGATTCCTTAGCATCTGGGTTCATCCATCCTTCCTCTTCTCGAGCGAGGGCGGGATTCTTTTTTGTGGGTAAGAAGGATGGTTCTCTGTGACCTTGCATTTATTACCGAGAGCTGAACAACATCACGATAAAGAACACCTATCCTTTACCACTCATGTCTTCAGCTTTCCAGAGGCTGCAGGGAGCATCCATATTCATAAAACTGGATTTACATAATGCTTATCATTTGGTCCGCATCAGGAAGGGGGATGAATGGAAAACCGCCTTTAATACCCCTAGAGGGCACTTTGAATTCTTGGTGATGCCATTTGGGCTCTCCAACTCGCCTGGGGTTTTCCAAGCACTCGTTAATGACGTGATGAGAGATAAGGTAGATCAGTTTATATATATCTACCTGGATGACATACTGATTTTTTCTTCATCTCTCCAGGAACACGTTCAGCACGTCAGACGAGTGCTCCAGAGGTTACTTGAGAATGGGCTTTTTGTCAAGGCGGAGAAATGCGTATCCATGCACAGTCTGTTCCCTTCCTAGGATATATCGTCTTGTCCGAGGGAATATGTATACACCCTGACAAGGTTAAGGCTGTGATAGATTGGCCATCTCCAGATTCCCGTAAGGCCCTACAGCTATTTCTGGGGTTCGCCAATTTCTATCGCCGTTTCATTCGCAATTTCAGCCAACTAGCCTCACCTCTGACAGCCTTGACCTCCCCCAGTCTTCCATTCAGGATGTCAGGTGGGCTAACCTCAAGATCCGCTTCATTTAGGCTCTTATCCTTGTGGCCCCTGATCCCACACGGCAGTTCGTGGTGGAGGTCGACGCGTCAGAGGTGGGGGTAGGAGCAGTGTTGTCCCAACTTGCTGCTTCGGACAATAAGGTACATCCTTACATCCTATTCTCTCATCGACTATCTCCTGCTGAACGTAATTATGACATTGGCAATAGAGAGTGGTTGGTTGTCAAATTAGCCTTAGAGGAGTGACATCACTGGCTGGAAGGTTCAGGGGTTCCTTTTATTGTTTGAACCGATCCTAAGAATTTAGAGTACATTAGAACTGCCAAAAGTCAATTCCAGGCAGGCTCAGTGGGCACTTTTTTCGGTCGCTTTGAGTTTACTTACCACCGCGTACCGCCCCAGTTCCAAAAATGTTAAACCAGACACTTTATCATGTCTTTTTGATCCCTCCGCCTGCCTGGTGACTCCCGAGTGTATTTTACCTTAGAAGTTAGTGGTCTCAGCACTCGTATGGGAGGTCGAGTCGAAGGTCAAGACGGCCTTACAAGGGGTAACGCCTCCGTCCGGTTGTCCACCGAACCGTTTATTTGTGCCGGAGGAGTTAAGGTCTGAGGGGTTCTAATGTACCTTGTCACCCAGGGATAAGTAGAACTAATGGGAAGGTTAGACAATTATTCTGGTGGCCACGTATGGCTCGTGACATCCATGATTTTTTTTTGGCTTGCTCAGTTTGCGCCAGTGGTAAGTCATCTAACCGACCTCCTGATGGGCTTCTTCAACCGCTGTCTGTCCCTTCGAGACCCTGGTCCCACATCGCTCTAGATTTTGTTACCGCCCTCCCGCCCTCTAATGGCATGACGGTCGTTTTGACCGTAGTGGACCGGTTCTCGAAGGTGGCACATTTCATTCCCTTGCCCAAATTACCTACAGCCAAGGAGACAGCGGTCACTGTCCTAGATAACGTCTTTCGGCTTCATGGCCTCCCGATAGACATGGTTTCTGACAGGGGATCTCACTTCATATCCAAATTTTAAAAAGAGTTTTGCAAATTGCTAGGAGCGTCAGTTAGCTTGTCTTCGGGTTATCATCCCCAAAGTAACGGACAGTCTGAGCGAGCCAACCAAGATTTAGAGAGGACGTTGCAATGTTTGGTCTCCAAGAATCCTTCTTCTTGGAGTCAACAACTCTCTATGGTGGAGTACGCCCACAATTCTTTGCCAGTGTCAGTTACGGGCCTTTCTCCATTTCAGTGTAGTGTAGGGTACCAGCCACCTGTCTTTCCCAGTCTGGAATCTGAAGTCGCGGTCCCCTCCCATACGCATTTGTCAAAATGTGTGGCTTTCTACTAGTAACATTCCTCTGCGTTCCATTTCTAATAAATTAGCTCCCAAATTTGTTTACTATCACCAAGATCATTAGTCCGGTGACAGTCCGCCTCAAATTACCTCCTGCGTACAAGAGGATACACCCTGCCTTTCATGTGTCCAAAATTAAACCCGTGTTTTATGCACTTATTAATCCGCCTACTCCGGTTCCCCCGCTGCCGCGTCTCGTAGATAGGGAACCGACTTATTCATTAAATCGTATTCTGGACTCGAGACAGAGAGGACGAGGATTCCAGTACCTGGTGGACTGGGAAGGTTACGGTCCGGAGGAGAGGAGTTGGGTACCTGCTAGGGACATATTGGATCACTCCCTTATTGATGACTACAATCAGCAGGTAGGCCCTTCTGGGAACTACAAAAGGAGTTCCTGGGGGGGGGGGGTCTCTGAGTGTTTGCACCTTGTGGTGAAGTCTGTGTGTTTCGCATCTGCACTGATTAGTTTGTGGGCGTCTCCATTAATTGTCGTCAGCAGCAGCTGTCACTCATTACTCATCCCCTATATATTGGCTTGTCTCACGTGTCGTTTAACCTGTTTGTCAGCTTCAGTGTTGTCTGTGTTGGATGTTCGTGTTTTCCCAGAGCCTCATCCACTCTACGCACTTCCACTCAGCCACATACACTTACCTTTGGCTCTATTCCCTGCAGTTCCTGTGCCATCCTCTCCTGCTGCCTTCTTACTGCCATCATTCGGATTCCTCACCTCCTCACCACCATCTTGGATTGTCATCTTCCCAGCATCATTGTCCCTTCATGTTTGTCTGTTTGTTTATTTCCATTAAAACTGTTAAATCGCATTTGTTTCCAGTCTTTCCTTCACCCAACCATCACAGTTCATTTGTTAAACGTCTCTAACCTGTGCTAGGAAGCTGTCTGAAATACAGAAGGTCAAAAGAGTTCAGAACATCTCCAGAACATATGAATTATTATTAAATCTATCTATCTATCTATCTATCTATCTATCTATCTATCTATCTATCTATCTATCTATCTATCTATCTATCTATCTATCTACACTTAATGTTGTCACATTTTCCTGTTTAAATATTAAATAAAAAAGAACAAATATAATTCTATTTTGTATTTTATTAATATTATTTTTTATGTATTATAATATTTTTTTATTTGTGAACTGATGTTCAGCTGTGGTTTTTAATAATCAAATTATTTTGGCTCATCATCATCAAAACTTATAGACACACAAAGATATATCTTTCATTTAATCACGCTGAATGCTCACTAAAAACTAATGTAGTCATCACATTTTCAGCCCATTTCAAGTTTTACTCTGGTGTGACACAAAATAGTGATATCTAAGCATGTGCATTGTTTACTTACTTTATAATTAGTCAATAACACCATAATTTTTCTTCATTCTGGCCGAGAGGCTGGATTTTTCGTATAACCCAATCATATTCAATCATAACCGATCAAACAAACAAACAATATCGCGATGGAGACATTGCCTCCTCTCACATGCCTCCTGCTCTGAATAAGTGAGGGCCGTCGACAGGTGTGTGAGACGTCAGATGTGCTAGATAAGAGGATTGTTGAGAAGCACATGCTTCTATAACAACTCAGGATCAACTGTTAGGAAATCGGTGGTAATGCCACCAATACAACATATTTAGTAGGTAAAGGTATGGCTTCATTTGAAATGTGTGTGTGATATTGTCCAGTAGATAATATAATCAAATCAAACAGCAAATCAAGCTAGTTTTGTTTCTCAACAACAACAAAAAAAGGACACATTTTTCACAATTAATTGTAAAAACTTAAATAGAGGTTATTTCATTTAAGTATAACTTTGGGGCTAAAATTAGCTTTTGAGTTGTTGTTTTTTTAAAGCTTTTTATTTATTCTATTTGTGTCATAATATCCTAACTATCAGAGGCTCTAGCACACATCAAATATTAATGCAAAATTCTGACACCTTTACCCGAAATTCTGCAGCGGCTGATATTATAATTGTTTTGCATTTAAATATAGGTATTTATAGAGTTTCATCTTTACCAGTGTGTTGTTTTGATTAAACACTTTGGTTGTGATCATAGTGTTGCGGTCTGGTCATATGTTATGGTCATAAGGACAGATGAACATAGCTGTGACCAATTACATTCTGCAGAAATTGTCATCATCGGGGCATTCACTGAAGGTTAAGTTAAAATATCTGAGTGCAAACTGATTGGCTTGTTTTGCAAAATATATTGACAGTCTAAATGAAACTCGCATTTATTCTATTCGATATGACTGCTATATACAATAAATTCATTAAGGCCAAAAAATGCATACAGAGTCTAACAAAGAACAACAAATATTTCAGGGGTTTCTCAAAACCATCTTTATTCTCCTATTCACCCTAGGTGCATTTGTCATTGCTGTCATCATCATCATCATCATCATCATCTTTTACCAAATCCAGGATTATTTTCTAGTGCAATGTCTCTTCCAGGATATCCAAATCACATCCTGATCCAAACTCTAATTCAAGGCTCTACTGTCACACAGCAGGCTTGTGCAATATGTTCGTTTTGGTAAAAAAAAAAAAAGAGAGAGAGAGAGAGAGAGAGAGAGAGAGTAAGAGTAAAATACATTTTATGTTGGACAACTGATTCACATTCAAAATTCACTTAATCATCCCACCAGCATACTGTGGACACACAGAAACAGAAGTACATGTGCTTTAATTGTTTCAGTTCAGCTTGGTGAGATCTGGTCAGATTTTTTGTTGTAATTATTAGATAGCATATAGTAGTTGTCTTTACCATGGTTAAACAACGAATTTGGAATGATGAAACACACACTCTAAAGAGATCATTAAAGAGAGATTATTAAAAAACAGGTCTCTGGTTTCTATTTGAGGATGGTGAGAGATTTTTGAGAAAAGATAGTCTTTTGTTTCCTTATTGTAAAACTGCTCAAAAGTGTTCATATTGTGCATATAACATGTCAAAAATATCTGCAGTCTGAAAAAAATACAGCCTCTTTCCTTCACACCATAAATATCTTTATTTCTGTAGTGCGTTTGTGTATTTTTTCACCTATGCGCTCCGAGGAAATAGTATTGACTCCCAGCGTGTCTGTGCATGCATGTGTTGATCTGTGGCCAGGGTCCAAAATGGGCATTTGCCAAGTGCTGACACAAAGAAAAGAAAAGGAAACTTGGCTTTGTCAAGTACATAAGACAATACACATAATGCATGATTTAAATCAAATTGTAAAAACAGATATTCTGAATCTCACATGTGTGTGAGAGATTAAAATCAAATAAATATAAACTACAAAAAAATAAAATAATAATAATAATAATCTGTCACAGACTGTGATTTTCATGTGTTTATTTTTTGCAACTAAATTCATATGTGTGAAAGCTGTAAATGAACTTTTACACAATTACTTAAACACAAATGTTTGTACGGTACATTCTGTAAAGCTTGTCTGAGCAAACAACCATAACTAAAGTGGTGAGGAGCTTGACGAAGAGTAAACTGACAGGTGTGGCAAAACATTCATTTTGGACCCTGGCTGTGACCCTTTTACTCCCCTCTTTCTAAAACACTCTCTGTGAACACATTGATTGTCTGTGCAATGACTTTGAGTCTGTTTAATATCTACGTTGGCCTGTACGTTTGTATGTGTAATTCAAAACATGAAAAACCACTGGAGCGATTCTATTGCTTACAAAAGGCATCACTATAACAAAACACTGATTGAACATGCTCCGTGTTTTGAGGTGAGAATCTGAATTCATGTCCATCTTTCAACAGTAAAAAAAAAAAAAAGAAAAAGGTCTGGCGGTTCCTGGTAATCAGTAGAGGTATGCGAGATTCAAACTCTCTTGCAGCACACAAGGACATCTCTAGAAAGATTGAAAACTACAGTAAAAGAAGAAAACCAGAACAGAAACGGCTGAAACAACAATCACAGACACATCCGAAAGCATCCCTGTTTGTTGCAGGGTTGACCACTGACCTCAGCGTTTTGTGTATTTGCGCTCGTCATCCTCCAGACGATTCGGAGGTTAACTGACAGCACTCCCGGAGGTATAAATCGGCAAACTCATAGCACCAACAAGTTCAAGCAGAAGCATTGCCCTGGTCTGTCGTGTGACAGCTATAGAAGAGAAGAAGCGTTCAACTGAACAGAGTTGCATCCCTGCGGGTCAAAGATCTAGAGACAGATGGGTAAAATATCATGACCTCAAGCTCCCCCGATCAGCTTGACACAAGACCAAACAGAGAACGGATGTTTTATGGAGGTTTTTGGCACCTTAATAGAGGCATAATGAGCTAACTTTAGTGGCTGCTGGCTGGAGGCTATCTTCTTCTATTCTAAATTCTTTAAGAGCTAGAGTTGATGGAAAGCAAAAAAAACAAAAAAATATTATTTGTGAACTCTAACTGCGGTATCATGTAGGTTTGCCTTTCCAAAAGCTTTTAGGTGCACTAATAAAGAAACAAGATTTAACTCAAGGGCACAACCACCATCAAGACTGGCATTTCACCTTGCCATTTAGATTTTTTGTTTTTTTTAATCAGTTCTGATTCAAAAACCCAGTGAGCTACTTTGAAAAAAGCATATGTATGCAACACAACAAAGGACGTATTACAAATGCAAAACTGTCTTTTAATTAATATATATATATATATATATATATATATATATATAGATATAGAAGGCATTTTGACTCGGTTCTCTGGAGATCACTGAAAGAAATCTGAAATGTGAGTCAAATCAGTGCTTGATCACATGAGTGATGATTGCATAGTGTGTTATCAAAGATATGATTTTAGATAAGCACAGATTTATTGCCAATGCCCAAAAATGTTTAGCAGGCTAATTATCTGGACCTGTCTGTGACTCAGACTGTGTTCCACTCCACTTTTAGACATGCACTCGGAAACTTCCCTAAGCACGTCCCCTCGGGGAACTCATACAGAGCAGTGGGCAGCCATTTTATACTGCAGCACTGAGGGAGCAGTTGGGGGTTCGGTGCCTTGCTCAAGGGCACTTCAGTCGTGGCACTGAAGGTGGAGAGAGTGCTGTACATTCACTCACTTCACCTACAATCCCTGACGGTGTGAGACTCAAACCCACAACCTTTGGGTTGTGAGTCAGACTCTATAACCATTAGGCCACGACTTCCTTAAGTGCCCTCAACCACTTGATTTTGACCGAGGGAGTGAGTCTGCTTCATTTACATACTTCACAGAGACTGACTTGCTGTAGGGAGATGAAAGGGTCTGTATGGAGAAAGCATAGTAGTCAACTTGAATCACGTGTGCTTTCATAACCAATCACATTACAGCCCTGACGTCATTGAATTTCAGTCAGAGTTGTGCGACACTCAATCGCCATTTACGGATCCCACAGGAATCAATGAGAATTGCTATAAGCCGAATCCCAGCTGTCGCAAACAAAATCAGTGACTACGATTATAAAACAGCATTTTTTTTCACTGTAAGGTCTACAAATCGTTAAATAGTTACAAAGTATTGTTTAGTGTAAAACATGCTGAACATTAGCAGATAGGCTGTTGATTTATTAAATGATAAGCCGTTTCCCTTAAAAAATCTGTTTATTTAGCGGAGTGAAGACTCTCCTCCATTGACATCCATTCATTTAAAAAGAATGGCCTCTGGTCTCTTTTCCCACATACTGCTAGAACGGACGTGTTAGCTTTAGCCTTTACACTTTTTCGGCTAATAGTTGCAGCCTTGACTTCTAATGGATTTGACACTCCAGGCCGCTCCAGAGAAAACAATGCAACACGATCATGACGTCATCATAGATCATGTTTAATTTAGAGAGGGAAGTTAATGAGTGAAGGGCATAAAAATTGAACACGAACGCAGTCTTGCCACGTGTTTTGACTTGAAATGCATCAGCCACGACCTACAGCCAATTAGAGATCATACTCTGTATCACTTCTCATGTACGCATTTTGTAAATGATGAGCTTTGTTGGAGATTCTTCCTAATGAAATATTGTGCAATGTGTGAAGCCAGCAAATGATACAAAAAACTGGTGTGTAGTGTGAAAGGAACAGCGATCTGACAACTTTGAAACTCCTGACATTAGAAGGCAGTATAATTTTATGCCTACTGTTCACATGACCATTTTTTTTTGCTCTGGGGTGCCCTAAAATGTTTCTCCTAAAATGTCAGAGAAAACACGACATACGAATAAACAAGAGTACAGAGCAATCAAATGAATGTGAAGAGCAGCGAGGAAGATGAGATATAATATTACTGTGAATTCACTCTCAAGAGCAGCAGAAAAAAAATTCCCTGCAGGCACACAATGTCATAAGTGGTTAAATTTTGATGTCAATTCAATGTCTAATGCCAATGTTTATTTGATGTCCAGTACCGACATCAGCTGACGTTAATGTTTGTTGTTTTTAGGCTGTGTAACCAAAATCCTGCGTCAAGTCAACATCAAATTGGAGTCAAACACTAACATCAACTCAATTTTCATTCTCAACCAAAATGCAACGTCTGTCCGACATCAACCTGACATTATATTGATGCCCAGTGCCTGCTGGGTCAAGTCAAAATTTGCTTTCCATGTAGTGATCTTATCTAGAAAACACAATTGTGATATTTCAAGAGCCCTCGTTTGCTTTTTTACTGTCTCAATATAAGGATGCTCCTATTTTATCTTGAAATGTTGTCTAGGTAGACAGCTCACTGGGGTTTGGACCAGAACTAAAACCAATCTATGGCTTAATGTGAGCATGAAAAGACCCTTAGACCAACAGATAAAGGATGTGAAAGGAAACCAAAACATTGCTGTCCTCCTTCGCAGTGTGGTGTTCTTTTTTTTTTTCCTTTCTGAGGCCTGGCGTGTGACATAAAACCCAAATGCATATTTCATATATCTCTGTTAAGTGGCATCAAAGACTATGATCAGAAATGAAACAATTTAACATAAAAAAAACTAGAGTAACAGAAAGTTGATTTTAGTTTTTACAAAGAGTTAAAAAAAAAAAAAAAAAAAAACTGTAACGCTATTCACATGTACCCGCTTTGTAAGAGGAATGGTTCCATTCAAAATAGGCCAGAGAGCTACTCCTAAATCTATGGAATGAAAGACGCTCAGTAGTGCTAGAACAGAGTCATTTGACCGGAAACAGGGAGACGGAGTCTGAGGGAGGTCAGATCTGTGGAGGTTGGGTTGGTGGGAGCAGCTTGGCCGACTGGTTGGTTGTCAGTCTTCGAACACTTCCAGGAAGAGGGGCGGAAAGAGCTCAGTGGGACACTCCACCTTCATGTGCAGGAAGCGGCTGGCATGGCAGGCACCGATCATGCGCAGGTCTGTCACCTTCATCAGCAGCTTGGGCCAGAAGTGAGACACCTTGTGCTTGCGGTAGTTGATGTAATGTTCGAAGGCCAAGAGGAACTCCTCCTGACAGCGCTCGATGCGTTCTACGCTCGTCAAACCTGGACGATCTGTTGGTGAAATAAAGGGAAAAGATGAAGGGTTTCATTTCAAAATGCATTCAAAACATTTAAAGGGATAGTTCACCCAAAAATGAAAATTCTGTCATTAATTCCTCATCCTCATGTCATTCCAAACCTGTAAGACCTTCATTCAACTTCGGAACACAAATTAAGATATTTTTGATGAAATGTGAGAGCTCTAGGACCCTCCCATAGACAGCAAGAATTGTAAAACGATCTAGACTCAAAGACGTAGCATGGAAATCATTAAAATAATCCATATGACATCAGTGGTTCAATCGTAATTTTACAAAGCTACGAGAATACTTTTTGTGCACAAAGAAAATAAAAATAACGACTTTATTCAACAATTGGTCTCTTCTGCATTACCCTTTAGTGCCATTTTGGAGCTCCCGGAATTCATAAAAAATATCTTAATTTGTGTTTTCTGAAGATGAAAAAAGGGTGAGTTATTAATGACAGAATTTAAATTTTTGGGCCCACTAACTCTAAATAAAGTAAGGGCTAGAAGGTGATGCCTTGTGATATTATAATTCTTTTTCCTAGTCATTTAACTTCCAGAAGAAAAGTATGTGTAAAGACCAGCCTGCTGATAGCATTTATTTACATTCTGTTTTAAAGGGGTAGTTCACACAAAGGTCGAGAATAACTTCCATTGTATGGACAACCATAACAAACAAAACTCTAAGACATTTCTCAAAATATCTTTCTTTTTTTTTCCACAGAAGAAAGTACTGAGGCCGAGTAGATGAATAAAAAATAAATGAAAATAATGGGGTGAACTAACACTTTAAATATCACCTATTATGGCCCTTTTTACAAGATGCAATATTGGTGTTGGGTGTCCCCAGAATATGTCTGTGAAGTTTCAGCCCCAAATACCCAACAGATCATTTATTATAACAGCTGGAAAATGTAATTTTTGGGGATGTGTCTAAAAAAAAGATGTTTTGGAGTGTATCGCTATAAATGCAAATGAGCTGTATATTCCCACCCAGTCTCCAGAAGCGGGCGTTCTCTCTGCATTGCATATCTACAGCAATTAACAGCCGGTAAACACAACATAACTCAGAGTGAGAGAACCGAGTTCAGCCGTAAATATGGGTAGCCAAATACACTGAAAGTGGGATGAAACAGCACAATGTTATAGAGCTTGTGCCACGCTTATCTGTCATTGGCGCAGATCAATTGACCGAGCCGCGTAACCGTGCTACTGAATTAATCTCATGCTGCGAAGAGACGGTCCTCACTGCAGAACACAAGACCAAGGGGGTATGGTTGGATCCAGATCTAACTTCTGGATCCAACCACACCCCCTTACATAAACCTAAACCTACCCTCGTCTCCACCCCCGATCCCTAGACCCACCCACCTCGACCCCTAAACCTACCAATGTCCACCCGCTGTTTTGTGGATCCAACCACGCCCCCTGGATCTTGTGTTCTGCTGTAAGGGATACTGGCTACGAACAGCATGATCTAAATCTCACAAGCAAGGTGCTGATTATTTAAAAAATGCTTAATGTACGCACACAAATATGGTTAAAACGCTAAGCACTATTTAGGTAGCTTTTGAGGCATCCTCAGCAGCTCAGATGTTTGGAGAAAATTATTATGTTCTAAACTGGTGAAAGACAGCACAAATGTAAAATTAGGCAACTCTAGATTTCTGTACACAAAATTTTAAAAGCCAGTCTAAAATTACTGCTCACATAATGACAATTTCCCCCCTATTCATAAAACACTTTTGACTGCCAGCACATTCTATAGTTAGCTTAAATGGCATAGAAAAGAGGGAATTTGGCCAGTAAACAACAACATTTTAAATACTAAAAACTATAGTGGAACAGCTGTTCCATCACCTGACTGCAAACCTGTGCCACTAGTGTGCTATAGAAATTGGACATTTGAAAAAAAAAAAAAAAAAAACATCCATGTAGATTTACAAGACACTATTGGAATCTAGCTATTATTGGTTTTTGCATGACCAATAAAAACTGATTTTCTACAGTACTAGAAACATTCTGTGTGTTAATGCAAAAAAAATAAATAAATAAAAAAAAAGATTTACAAAATAATTACACTATAGTCTTTGCTCAGGTTCCCCCAGCTTTAACACTGGACAATCTGTTTAAATGGGCAGGAATCGATAACAGATCTGTTCAGGACTGGACATGGGCGCTGAAGTCTTTACCTAGTGATTGTGACATTCTCAGTTGAAGTGTAATCCTGTTTTAACAGTGTTATTAAGAGGTTTCCCCTCAGTGGCCTGTGTAATCCTGGGTAATCACACTCAGGAACAGCCTCTGCAGCTGGCCTAATAGCTTTTAAACAGACTCCCGGTGGAAGTCACGGCTAGTATTGATAACCGGCATTAATCACTCATGAAGGATAGCAAAGACCCTGCTTTGTGTGATCTAGCAGTTCATAATATTTTTTCACTGTTCAAAACTATAATTTTAGTTATAGTATATCCTTCTTTAAGACACGCATTTGCATGCATAAGGATATTCAGAAATACTTTTAAGTACAGGTACCAATTCTCACTATTAACTAGTTGCTTATTAGCATGCCTATTACTAACATATCAGCTGTTTATTAGTACTTATAAAGCACATATTCTGCATGACCGTATTGTACATCCCAAATTCCACCCAATGCATTCAAGATTTGTATTCGTCACATACACGATTATACGGAGAATATATAACCAGATTGAAATATAGAGTATGAAAGCATGAAATAAAAGGTAAACCATACAAATATAAAAATAAAATATAAAATAAAACTATACTGTTGACTTAAATATAGATTAGAAATAAAATGTGCATGGAAGTATACAGTATATTGTCTTAAATATTAAGATACACAGGAATGTATAAGAGGCGAATGTGCAAACAGGTTGTCAATATGAGGTAGAGGATGATGAATATCTTACTGATTAAGTGATTTTTAAGTTGAGACATTCAGATGTTAAGAGGTTGGGTCTGAGTTTAGGAGCCTGGGGGAAGAAACTCCTCCTAAGTCTCTCAGTTTTTGCCATCAGGCTACAGAAGCGCTTACCAGACGGCAGCAAACTGAAAAGACAGTTACTAGGGTAGTTGGAGTCCTTCATGATTTGAACAGTTCTGCTTTTGAAGCGTTTGAGGTAGATGTCCTGCAGTGAGGGAAGAGCAGATCCTGAAATACGCTCAGCTAAGCACACAACTCTGCAGGGGCTTGCATACATAAACTTAACAACTACCTTACTACAACTACATTTGGCTTTGTTTCGATTATGAAGGTGCCACATAAATGTGCTTTAAGCCCATTTACCATTAGCTAATATTTTGTAAGTAGAAATCCAAAGACGACAACTATAAAAGCTGATTTCTGCTACTGAATAAAAATAAAATTGTGACCTTTTATCTCACAATTCAGACTTGTTTTTGTTTCCTTCTCTCAATTGTGAGTTTACATCTTGTAATTCAGAATTGTTTTCTCAGAATTGAAAGATATATACGCATAATTGTGTTATAAAGTCATGATTGAGGTATAACCGGATTTTTAACTTTATTATACATAACGGCCTGTTTATATCAGACAATTCTGAGAAAAGTGTCAGAATTGCAAGAAAAAAGTCAGTATTGTGAGTAACTATATTAATGGTCTATTTCAAGAAAAAAGTCGGAATTGTAAGAAAATAAGTAATTTTTCACAATTGTGAGTTTATATCACACAATTAAGATTTTCCAAGCAGTATCTAGCAATTCTGCCTTTATATCCTGCAATTCTGACTGTATAATTCGCAATTGTGTATTTATATATTGCAATTCTGAATTTATAACTCAATTATAAGCAGAGATGTATAGTAACGAAGTAGAACTACTTCACTACTGTACTTAAGTACTAAAAGGCGGTATCTGTACTTTACTAGAGTATTATTTTTTTCTCCTACTTCCACTTTTACTTCGGTACATATTTTCGCTGAGTTTAATACTTTTACTCCGATATTTTTTTTATGTGCTGCATCGTTACTCGTTACAATTATAATAATGTTACGAATCATTCCATTACAAACCACTGCCAGAACTGTAGATGGCAGGTTTGATGAAGCTGGCACATCATTAAGCGAATCAAGCGAGACTGCGCGTGCTGACTGAACTGCTGTGAAGAGAGAGATGAACACCGAGCCGAGCCAGATAATGACTCGTTCACGAACCGGTTGCATCGGTTTTCGGATGACCAGTAACGTTAGTTCTTTCTGACAGTTCGATTCAATAAACCAGTTGAAGAAAACAGTTCACCGATTCTTTTGCGCTCGATGCAATGGCGTCATTGGCGTTGACTGCACATGGGCTCATAACATTTACACAGAATCAGTTCAGAATCAATCACCAAAAGAATCAGTTCGGTTCCAGACGCTCTGTGTGTCGGTTTGCTTCACGCTAAATTAGACATCATCATCAGCTATCATCAGCTCCTCGGTTCACGAATCGGACGCCTCTGACACAAACGGTTCTTGACTCGTGAACGAGTCATTATCTGGCTCGGCTCGGTGTTCATCTTCAGTTCTCTCTTCACATCAGTTCAGTCAGTGTACTGTTTGAGTCAATGAATTACTCCGGGATATTGGTTTGTTTTAACTCAGAGGGAGTGTCAGACACATTAAACAAGTTAACAGCTTAATTCATCTGTGGATTAATGCGTATTGGAGATGCAAACTGTTTAAAATGATTCAGTTCGATTTGGTGGACTGTTTCAAAAAGATCCGGTTACATCGAATGATTCGTTCGCAAACCAGATATCACAAACTGCTTTGTTTTTAACTGTCTAACAACACACACGGAAGAGAAGACAATGCTGAATAAAGTCATAGTTTTTGCTATTTTTGGACCAAAATGTATTTTCGATGCTTCAAAAAATTCTAAATGACCCTCTGAGGTCTTACGGGTTTGAAACAACATGAGGGTAAGTTATTAATGACATCATTTTGCAAATTGGGCTAACTAACCCTAGTAACCGTTTTTTTGTTTACAAGAAGTTACAGTCAAAGGAATTGTGATTGTCCTTTAGGTTAATCATTTGAAATAGTAAAAACAATATGTTCAAACTTTTGACTACTTTCTTTAATAGCTACATAACACAATACTTCTACTTTTACTTTCAGTACTTGAGTAGTAAATTTTAAAATAGACTACTTGCAATACTTAAGTACAAAAAATGTTGAATACTTTAGTACTTCTACTTAAGTGTGGTGCTTAAAGAGCACTTCTACTTCAACTCAAGTCACTTTTTTGATAAAGCACTTGTACTTTTACTCAAGTATGGTTCTCTAGTACCTTATAGATCTCTGATTATAAGGTTATATCATGATGTCCTGAGAACACCCCCCCCCCCCTCTTTTTTTCCATTCATCGACAGTAATAGAATTCAACATACAATGACATTTGCCTGCATCAGCTGAAATTGGAACAAAAACTCAAAGGAGAGCAGAGAGATGGACATTTTTGCAATTATATTTAAAAGTGCTGGTTATTGTGTGAACATATTTTACCATAATATGACAGACAAGAAAAAGAATGAATGATTTGGTTGAAAGATGTAAGATAAAGATGTAACTGACCAGAGGAAAGCAAAATCACGGCTTGTAGCAATGCCACCTCCGAATCATCCAGGTTGAAGGAGGACAGCGAGACACCCAGATCAAAGATGGCGTCAGAGACCACACCCAGACCCCCATTCTTGAGCTGGCCCCGTGTGACAGCCATCTCCCCGTTCAGTGTCAGAGTCTCGCTCTCAGGATCGTATCGCACTGCTGCTCGCAGAGACATGATTTCCATACAGCAGCCCTTCAGCAAAATGATCTGGTCCTCACAAGGCAGCTGAACAAGGACACAAATTACACATTAATTAGTCATAATGTGTACGATTGTGCAACCGAACATGTAATCTCTTCTTTAAATTATATAATTTCCAAATTTGTATGCATTTCAGTCTTGATAAATAGAATTTTATACAACACATGCAAATATAAATAGCACCAGCAAATTGAGAAAACATCATCAGTTTGACAGAACATGTGCTGCAAATGCTCACAACTGTAGGGGCTTTGCTATTTTGAGCCCAATATCCTGCAGAATAACCACATTCCAGAAGAATCTAAGGATTCCCCCTCCCAAACCGTCTGCAACGCCAATAACGACACCTCCTTGTCAGGAGAACACTCTGCATTATCTTCTCAAAAGATACATAAAGCAGTGTTAGACCTAACTCAATCAACAGGAGAGAGAACTTCCTCCATCTGGAAAAAAAACTTAAACCACCAAAGGGGTGATTGTCATCAAAAGACACAGGAAAAGAGAATTTTATGGGACACTCTTTTGTCCATTTTTAAATGATAGTTTAATTATGCTATGGCATGACATGGCATACATAAAAATTTATTTATGCCAAGATTTAAAAAAGGAGCTTTAAAAGTATTCCGTTTAGGCTAAAATTTTGTCACACCAGGGGCGCTATTATTTATTACTTTGAATTTGCTATAAGAAAATTAAATACACTGCTGGAAGATAATCAATCATTTGTAATCTATAAATTAATCTATTTTTTCCTAATGTAAATTTTATTATTGTTTTTTATATTACAAACAATTACTTCAATTTTCTACACAGAATAAGGTAGACAATAAACGTTATAATTTCTGTACTGTAATAAATTATATGTGAATTAGCACTGCATCATTCATAAATTGTATTCATTTATTGTGTTTATTGTCTATTCTGCTTTTTAGAGATCACTTAACTTTTCCTATCCTTTGGCAAATTATGATTCTGAAAGAACACACGCCGATGTTTGTTTACTATAGCAACAAATGTTACTTTCATGCATCTTATTATAAGATAACTCTTGCATTCTTATTTTAAGGTTGCATTTAATGCTGTGGTTATTTTAACAGTTTCCTTTGTACATTCGGTTCAATGACATTGTTCAAACACATTTATCATCCAATGGAACTGTGTGTATTCTTTAAACACTAAAATTTCTGCTCCACCCCTGCAATAAATACACAGATTTCGACTGCTCAGGTACTGTCAACGGTAAGATGCTGAGAGCCATTGAAAAGCTACAGAAAAGTAAAACAACTTAATTTTAGCATTAATGGCCACATATCTATTTTCCTTTTTTCCTAATGAATGTTGTTCAGTTGCTTTGACGCAATGTATTTTGTTTAAAGCACTATATTAATAAAGGTGTCTTGACTTGACATATCAGCTGTGTCAGACACTAACGGATCCTGTGAGTCACTCCAAATAGTGGAGTACGTGAAGGAGAGATGCGAGGTACACTGTTCAAGGTCTTCATTTATTCTTGCTTGTAGTACAGTAATTTAATGTGTATATATTTTGAAAGCACTGAACAATTTCAGAAATGGTGATTCATTAAATTTTTAGCGTATTAAATCAGTTACTGTTTGAAATCGGCGATCGATACATATGCATCATCAGGGTTTGTAATCGATACATCGATAAAACAAGTGAATCAATGGCTGCATCTGAAAACTGAAAAATGCTGCCTTCGGAGGACACATTCCAAGGTAGGAACACATCAAGGCACGTCCAAATTCAATGTTAGCTTCAGTTTCTGTCTCCTGAGATGCCTTCATCTGGCCGATTTTTGAAGGCAGCACAGATGTATCCTTCGCTGCCTTTAATATTCCATCAGGTGCATTAAATCAGGTCATTAAATCAGATGCATGATTTCACATAGAGCAGCTGTTACTACACAGAGCCATTGTTAACTGAGAAGATTCGCAAATAAACGCTGAAAATGAATGTGGATTAGTGCAGCTTCTCAGTTAACAATGACTCTGTGTAGTAACAGCTGCTCTATGTGAAATCACGCACCTGATTTAATTTACCGCTGATTAGAGAACCGGCTTTACTGACGAGATGCGCATAACGATCGGCCGATCGTGATCGGAGCAGATCGTGATGGAGAGTCTTTATTAATAGGACAAAAACACTGATAAATCAGAGGTAGATGGGACTTCACTGGAGTTTAGGCACCAAGCGGAGAAAATAGACCACTCAGTCCTGTAGAGGCATCTTGCAAACTTTGCATGTAATAACCTAGAACACTGTCTAAGACTTTATGGCTGTTCTGTCAATTCTTCGTCATCAGTTAGGAACCTAGGTGTGATATTTGATAGCAATCTTTTCTTAGAAAAGCCATGTTTCTAAGCGTTTGTAAATCTGCATTTTTCCATCTCAAACATATATCTAAATTACGGCCTATGGTCTCATTGTCAAATGCAGAAATGTTAATCCATGCACTTATAAACTTCAAGGTTAGATTATTGTAATGCTTTATTGGGTGGTTGTTCTGCACGCTTAGTAAACAAACTCCAGTTAGTCCAAAATGCAGCAGCCAGAGTTCTTACTAGAACCAGGAAGTATGACCATATTAGCCCGGTCCTGTCAACACTGCACTGGCTCCCTATCAAACATTGTAAAGATTTGAAAATCTTGCTTATTACTTATAAAGCCCTGAATGGTTTAGCACCACAGTATTTGAACCAGCTCTTGTTACATTATAATGCTCCACAGTCCACTGTGTTCTCAAAATTACGGCAATTTGAAAATATCTAGAATATCAAATCAACAGCAGGTGGCAGATCCTTTTCCTATTCAGCACCTAAACTCTGGAATAACCTACCTAACATTGTTCGGGAGGCAGACACACTCTTGCAGTTTAAATCTAGATTAGAGACCCATCTCTTTAACCTGGTTTACACATAACACACTAATAAGCTTCTAATATCAAATCTGTTAAAGTATTTTTAGGGTGCATTAATTAGGTAAACCGGGAACTGCTACGTCATTAGAAGAATGGCATCTACGCTAATATTTGTCTGTTTCTCTCTTATTCCGAGTTCACCGTAGCCACCAGTTCCAGTCTGTATCCAGACCAGAGGGTCACCGCAGTCACCCGGATCCAGTACGTATCCAGCCCAGATGGTGGATCAGCACCTAGCAAGGACCTCTACAGCCCTGAAAGACAGCAGAGACCAGGACAACTAGAGCCCCAGACACAGATCCCCTGTAAAGACATTGTCTCAGATGACCACCGGGACAAGACCACAGGAAACAGATGATTCTTCTGCACTTTGCTGACTTTGCTGCACTCTGGAATTGAACTGTTGGTTTCATCTGGTCAGAGGAGACTTGTTCCCACGACTGAGCCTGGTTTCTCCCAAACTTTTTTCTCTATTCTGTCACAGATGGAGTTTTGGTTCCTTGTCGCTGTCATCTCTGGCTTGCTAAGTTAAGTTGCTAAGGGACGCATTTACAGCAATATCGTTGACTTTATTGCAAGTGATTGCACAGATACTATTTAAACTGAAATGAGATGATGACTTCAGTGAATTCAATGATGGACTGCCTTTAACTGTCATTTGGCATTATTAACCACTGTTTTCCTAAATAATGTTGTTCAGTTGCTTTGACGCAATCTTCCTAAATTATGTTTAACATGCATTCTGGAATGCTTGCAGGCTCGCGTTGAGTGGTCAATGGTGCAGAGCCCACAGCTTGGAAGAACCACAATTTTTCCAATGGTCGAAAGTCGGTTTGCCCTCTCACAACGCCCCCCCCCAACCTGTGTTGGAGGCATCTGTTATGACAGCCTTTCTCTTGCTAACTGTTCCCATGTCCATGCCCTGTTCCATCCAGTGAGAGTTCTCCCAAGGGAGCCAGGGCTGTTACACAGTAGGGCGTGTGCCATAACCTTGTGAGCTCATCGTGGAGTTCTGGAAAGAATGGCTAGGAACGATGGCGAGGAATGCTGGCGAAAGGCCTGACGGTGCCCCGACAGGAACCATTCGTCCAGACGGCTGTGAGAGGGCTCCTCTGGTGGAGGCCACTATAATCTGCTTTTGAGAGGATTCTGAGAAGTTCAGCACCCATCCCAACTTTGGCGGTGCTGGGTGCGGTCAGGCAAAGGGGTTGGGGTCAGCTACCATTCTGCTTCTGAGGCTGCCAATGACATGTTGTTATCGGGCAGCTCATCGTCACTTCCCCCAAATAACACCAGATCGCTCGCACTAGCATAGGGATGCTGGTCAGCCTTGGTGAATGGGACAGGGGAAACCTCTCTGTGTGGCAAGGGTGAGGCACGCGGGATCTGAGCCGATGTCCGCTTATGACCAAGTGCTGAAGTCCTCTGTCCTACTGTTTCTTCCTCAGGTTCTTGGGAGGAAGGAAACAGGAGGGTGCGAGGGATGGATTCGTTCTTTGTAAAGAAAGTGATCCGCAAGTGCAGAGGGGCTAGATTGATGTTGACGCAATGAGAACAGTCCATAGCCGCAAATGTGGGATTTCCAAAAGCAGGAATCGCACTCGATGTGGCCATCATCGGCTTGCATGAACCACAATAAATGGTGCAGCATTTGAAACTACACCAAGCTCTTTTTGAAGTTTAATTAATTTTAATAGTAAAATCATAGACTATGGTTAATTTTTGTAAGTAATGTGATTGCACCTTTCTTTTCTCTACAAAACACAAAAGAAGATATTTCGATGAATGTTGCCATAACCAAACCATTTAGCTCCCATTGACTTCCAGTGTAGTTAATGGTAACTAAAATTGTTTAAATCTTAAAATTTCTTCTTTTATGCTCCACCGAAGAAAGTGACTGAGGTCTAGAAAAATGTGAGCTGAAAAACGTAAATAATTTGGGTGAATAATCTCTTTAAAGCTCATATAAATGTTTAAAAAAGGACCAGGACAAGCTTAGTTACTACATGCAATGAACCTATCATCTCCTGGCCACAGCATGCGTATTGCCTGCTAATGTTTCACATTTACAGTAGCCTAATTGTGTATTTCGTCAACTTATTTAGGCTAACAATATCCACACACGAAAAAGCAATTGCAAGGAATTGTATAATGGATGTCAAAATAAATGAAAAACTCACCTTTAAGAGCAAACATTAAAGAGCCAGTAAGATGAAAATTCTAAGCTTCCTTTCACTGTTTATAAGTCCTGTACAATAGGTTTAAATCCATCCGAGGTTAAAAAACATTGTCATTTTGTCAAAATATCATTTTAAAATTACCTCAATTCTCAGAGATCCCCAAACGGTTCGCGCAAAGCTGTTCAAAAGATTCAGTTTCCTTAAACCCCACCTTTCGGCAGCATACTGTGTTCTGATTGGTCAACTAACATAGTCAGTTTTGATTGGTTGTTCCGCACACAACTTCATGGTAAACTATGCGTTAGCATCTATTTGGAGTGAATTATGTCTTATTCCTCTTATCGCGAAGCAAACAGTAAAATAAAAAACTTTAACAGTCTCGCTGCTTTTTCTTCTGTGTGGGCGTATTCAAGCCGCGCGCTTCAGTTTGAATCTGAATAACGCGTTCAGCGCGGGGGCGTGGTCACATTAGATATAATGAAGGGAGACGTGAAAAACGGACATCACGTTGTTTTCATATGGACTACTTTATCACAGAAAATCTGTTAGCAGCACTTGTTACACTTCATTTTAATGACGTGTTTGTAAATGAAGATCAGCGCAAACAAGGGCTGCAGACAGCACAAATACTGATAAGACGCTCGGGAGAAAACAAACACATAACTTCATAATCATACTTCGCGTTGTGATTCGGAGATGCTTGTTGGTCTAAATAAAGTTGGTAATGAACCCTCTTTCATGGCCAAACGCTTTGAAAATCCCGCCTTGTACTCACCAATAACGACTCGTTTCAGCGATTCAGAGTCGACTCCTTACTTTAGAAGCCAATAACTAATTTTTGGTTTAATTACTTTGCACATTGTTTACACTGATGGACAGCTACATCATACACTGTAATACAGGTAAGTTTTGATTTCCCATCTGTGTGGCTCTTTAATAAACATGTCCCAGTCATGTTTGTCATTTTGGGGTTCCCTTAAAAATTTCCGAAGTGGTCTCTGCCTATTTGCAGCATGCTCCTTTTATGGTTGTGTTGTGAGCATTTGCAGCCTGTGTGCTGTCAAACTGATGAAGATGTTTTCTTAATTTGCATGTGTTTTTCCATTTGTAGCATGCTGATCTCTCCCGGCCACTGTACATCGACCCACATTTACCAACCACTTGGTTGGATGCGAGCTCATTTTTATTCCCTGTTTTTGATGCATGCTACAGTGGGCTGAGGTGCCATTCTTACCTCACAGAACATGGGCAGCTTTTTGGCAAAATCCACTACTCGAGTGATGGCGGGGGTGATAATTTTTGTAAACTGACTGAAGGCTTCTATGTCCACTTTGCTCCCCTCTGGTGCGTTGACGATGGGTGCAGAACCGATGTCCTCAGGCTGCAATGACAGGAAGGGGAGGGGCATCGTGCTCAGTAACACAGGCACTTACAGGAAGTGGACAATCACAGAGACAAAGGTCTGACACAGCAAATCCTCATTCCCCTCTAAAGCACAAAGAATGCCAGAGATACAGCAAGACACATCATTGAAACGAGTGGAGCCCAGTTATTAAGAGGGAAAAGAGGAAAGATGAGAAACTTAAACTAGAAGATCAGAGCAGAGAAGCGTATCTCCTTCTGTGGGGAGTGTATTGACTAGGGTTATCCACTGATATTTGAATGTTATTTTTTATTATTTTCTTTTCTTCTTCTTTTTTTTTTTTTTTAGATTTGTGCCCCTTTTGACCAGAAAAAAATGTGATGTGAAAGACAGAGCAAAAAAACAAAAAACAAAAAAACAAAGCCAGACTGAGGGTCAGATGAAGACTGGGAGCTGAGTACAGCACAAAACCAGCCTGATTTTCCCCTTTGACATTAGTCAATTATTCAGCTTTCCTCTTCTGTGTACTGTACACCTTCATTCTGACACAGCGAGCAGAGAGCTACACAAACACACCAAACAAATGCCTTAAGCATTCAGCACATCGATTTGTCCGCAAAAAACAAAAAAAAACAAAAACACGTGACAGAAATGGAAGCAGCTGAGAATTTGAGAGAGCGTTTGGTTTGGATAAAAACATAATTAAATGTGTTTGCTCTGCTGGTTCTTACCTTGGCTTCCTTCACCCCCACTGCACTCTGGTCAGAAGTACAGAATAAATTACATGTTATTTCATTAAGTAGCATTGCTTCCTCGACCTGTTGGGCAATCAACAGGGATCGTGAAGTTTCAATGAAGAACCCGAGTCAAGTCAACTAAAAAGAACAAGTTTAAACTGGACAGGTGAGAGTGCAGACAGAAAGTGACAGTGAGATATTAAGTTAGTGTGGAGTTTCCATGGATTTCCAGGCTTTAAAATAATCGTGCAGCACGCACGGAATAACTGCACGTAGATAGCTTTGATTTTTTACAGTGAAATGGTTTAGGAAGACAAATTTGACGTTCTACTACACAGTATATGGAAATTAGGACTAGGTGATTTAGTGTTTTAGTAATTTAAATAGTTATACTTTTAGATAGGGTCAATTGTAATCTGTAACCTATAAAATTGCCAAAGTAATCTTCCTAACACTGGCTATAAGTTTTGTTAAAATCATTTAATTCAATCCAACAACTTGTGTAAGATAGTTTTATGAACAATTAACACAGAAATGTATTCTGTGTCTGTGTTTCATGAATGAGCTCCATTTTCGCTATATATTTAACATTTTATTCAAAAAGTAAAAATCTAATTATATAGACCAATGCACTTTAATGATGAGTAATATTTAAATACATCAATTTTTACATATACTTCCGAGAACATTTTTCAGCAATGTTAACAAATCTCTGAATCAGAAACAGAAATAAATTGAACTTAACTCAAATGCATTTTTTCCCACTGAGGGGTAAGTGAAGTTTAACTGAACTTGTAGTGTTACCGAACACACACACACAAAATGTCCTTATGTTGTTGTGTCTTGCTGCAATAATATCTAGTCGTTTAGAAATTACATAATTCAAATCAGAAAATATATTAAACCCACACTTAATGCTGTAACTTGCAGAACTTAAAAGTAATGGCGAAATGAAACGTTATTGCAACCATTTTAAGAAGACAACTAGACGTCTCATGGAAACCCACAGCAGTGTTAAAAGAGTCCTCAAACAGAACTTCAATCTGTAGAGGAGAGTTAGATTTAAGAGAACAGAAGAACAATTAGAAACTGGGTTAGAGAAAGAAAGAGAGAAGAAGATCAGAAAGAAACAAACATGAGATAGAAGTTTTAGTTTAGGAAACAGAGCTTGAGAAAAGAAGGACAAAGGTGTTCCATTAAAGTTAGTGCTGCTGCCTTTGTGGTAGAGACTCCAGCGTCCATCTAACACTCCCCACTCTACAAGGAGATACAAAAACACATATTAACATAGGAACAGCGGTGAGGAAGGGCTTGGGAATTGTGTGGGAAGGGTTGGGGAATGGGAATCTAGGGTTGTGGTAGGGTAAAATAAAGAAAAAAGACAAAAACAAAAAACAGAATCCCACCCAAAATAAAGAAACATCCTTAACCACAAGAAACATCGCTGCGCTCGTCAGGGAAGAGACCTCTCACCAGGAACTTGCGCTTCTGTTTCCAGTGGTTGCCTTGGGCGTTTGTGGCCATATGGGCCTCAGTGACGACCCGGATCAGCTCCCACTCCTCCTGCGTGGGCTCGGGTCGCTCCCAAACCGTCTTCTGCAGCTCCTCGCGCCGCCGCCGCTCGCGGTTCTCCTCGATCAGCTTCCGCTTGGCCAGACGCTTGCTGTCATCCAACACCACTGGAGGACGGACAACAACATGTGTGCAATAACTACGCAGAACTGCTAAAAGTTACAAATTAAATGCAAAATTGGATGCAAAATGTAAAACATTTGTAAATATAACACCGTTTCCATCTAATGAATTAAAGAGAATAAAAAATAATCTCTTTCTGATTACCTTGCGCTAAATATCTCAAATTAAAATTACATTCGCTGCAGTAGGAGAAGGCACTGCATATAATCATTTTTGTATACAATAAATTATGAGCAGAGGATGATAGTAGCGAAGTATTTTTATTGTTAGTTATTTTGGTGGGCTTTTTCATGCCTTTTTGTAGTGAATTATTTTTTACTTTACTCAAGTAAATAATAATAATAATAATAATAATAATAATCTGTAGAATGTTTTTCTTTGGAAAACTTTACTTCACTACATTCCAAAGAATAATGTTATACTTTTTACTGCACTACAAAAAGAAAAGTTGGTGTTTGTTTTACCTTTAATATTTAAGTACTTACTTTCTTGTACTTAAGTTAACTTCTGAATTACTTTTACTTGAGTAAAAGGAAGAACGTAATAGATTTAATTAAGTATTAAATCATATTTAATATGAAACATAGTGCAGTAAAAAAACAATATTATGTTTTGGAATGTTGTGAAGTAAAGTTTTCTAAACCAAAACACTCTGATAAAGTACAGACACTTGAAAAGTACTTTTAAAGCAGAGTAAAAATACTTCACTACGGTCCGTCCTTGATTACAAGGAACTTGTTTTAGTGAAGCTCCACAGTGCAACAGAATGACAGTGACAAGACAAGACAGAAAATAAAAAAATATATATACAAATATACAAAATAAACAATGTACAAAATAGCAATAACACAATATACAAAATAGAGCATTTATTATTTACAGGTATGTTAGGTGCAAATTTGAAATGTAATACATTTTTAATGCGCATTAAGGAATTATTTGGTATTTTTTCTTACTGGATAATAAATGTAGTTTTTTTATGTGCATTTTTAGAATTGCTGAACATCTTTGCGTTTCCATCCAGCGTTCTTTATGCAATATCCCAAATTGTGCATAAAAATAGGTGGACAGAAACATAGCTAACATCTGTCTGTTTATCTACCATTCAAACACAAAATCAACTTTTTGGCGGCTGCTGAGACGGTAAAGTGCCTGTATTTGCAGAAGGTGTGTTACTCACAGTCTGTTGCCATGCCGACAGCAATGCATTTCTTGAAGCGACATTCTTGGCACTGGTTGCGCGTGACTTTGTCAATGACGCACTTTCCCTCGTACTTGCACGCGTATGTCGGGTTCAAGTTCTTCTGAATTGTGCGTCGAAAAAAACCCTTTAAAAACAAGAATTCATTTAATTACCAAGCATGAACCTTCCTCGAAATATCATAAATTAGTTTAAACAGAGTTTGATAAATATGACATTTAATTAATGTAATTAATAGTGTACTTAATGCACTTTTAAAAAGAGTATGTAAAAATAGGGTCCAGTTTACTGTTCGTATAAAGAAATCTTCCATGTTTTTTTATTATGCATTGCATTGTGTTGTGTTTTAGGGTTTGGGAAATATCTGTAAATTTAACAGAAAATTACCAGTGTGCTTTGCTACAGATTTTCTTACAGTGTGCTTTTCTATAGCTGAAAAACTCACTTTGCAGCCCTCACAGGTAATGCAGCGGTAATGATATCCAGTCGCTTTGTCCCCGCACACAACACACAGCTCATCCTTGTCCAGATAACTTGGTATGTACCCTAGAAGAAGTTACAGCTACAGTCAAAAACAAATTACAATAAAATAAGCTAATTTAACCTGAAAATATCTGCATGAAAATAATTAAAATTGTTTGTAAAGTTTTAAAACTACAAAAAACTCAAAAATACTCTAAATTTACCATCATACAGGTTTTGATTTCCAATTATAACATCTACATTGTGACTAAAACTAAGAGTCTGCAAATAAATAAAAGTATAGGAGAAAACAGAGCAATGTGAGAAAGACGAGAAATAAAAAAAAATAGAGGAAAAAGGATCATTTTAACCGAATGCTTTTATATTGAGACATAAACACAAGGAAATACAAGTTTTAAGGCACACATATGTTTAGGCAGCTTGCAGCAGCTCACAAATCAATCTGAAACCTTTAGTGGAGGTCAAGAGGAGGACATGAGCTCAAACCTTCTGTTCCTCTGTCTGTGTCCTTACAAATCAATACAACACACAATACCCCAAACCTCCATCCTACACTGAAGATCAATACACTACACAATGTAGCTCCATGAGTATCTGCAACAGGTCTTTAAAGGAGTAACTCTTCAAGTTCAGTCCAGAAGACAGCAGCAGCTTCACTATACTGTAATAAAAGCTTTTCCAATACTTACTCACAGTGTTGGGATAACGCATTACAATTAACACAAGTTATAAAACCGGATTACTCATTTCAAGCTACTAGTAAAGGAAGACATTTACAAGAACATTTCCGAGGTACTATTTCAAATAAGTTTTCCCTTTGTTTTCTCATGTATTGACAGACACATGGCTCTCCGGTCCACATTTTGAGGGACATCGGGAGTTAGTGCATTGGCCTTGTGTGAACATGATGTTAGACTAGATCTAGACTAAATGTGAACATGTATTTACTCATCTCAAGCTCACACAAATATAACACACAATATTCCTCAAAATGTTTAAAAACAGTAAAATACTGACTCGGAATGTGACGCAAACCTGCAATAACTAAATATGTTAAGTGACACAAATACCCTTTTGGAATAATCCAATTACATTAAACAGAGTCTTTGCTGCTGACCTTCAATTATCCAGTTACCCATAAAAAGTAAATTAGTAAGTAACACATGTAATTCCTTTTCTTTTTATGGAGTAACGTAATATTGTAATACGTTAATTTTAAAAATAACTTTCCTCAACTCTGCTTGCTAACATTGATTTTTTTCGAGTGGCACAAATTAAGGATATAACGGAGAACACAGACATACAATGGCAGCAAAAACTATTCAGACTCTTAAGCCACACTTAAAAAGTGTTGCATATAATTGCACTAGAATTAAGTTATTGTGTCAAGCCAAGTTGTTCAGTTATAAAAATAAATAAAATCAGAGTGTTTTCAACAATGTTAATAATAGTTTTAATGTGATGAACTAAACGTGTGTGTTACTCAGCTAGAACATCTGAGGAAAACATACTTCACACATCTCCTACAAAAACAAATCACCAAAACACAGCTGATTACAAGCCTTTGAAAAATGTCTCGGACAAATGAAGTTAGTCCTGAGGAAAGTCCTTCAGCTTGTCTTCAGTATCGACTGCAGTGACACATTTGAGAAGTATCCACTGCTGTACATTTAATCAATCCCCAAACGCCAGACAATAAAATACTACATTAAAAGTTGTAAATCAAAATGAAGAGTTCATTTGCAAAAGCAGATTTTTTTTTTTTTTTTTTTTTTTTTTTTACAATTTTCAAATATCACACTTTTTCATTGTGCATTCCAATTAATCTCAATCAAACTGCAGTTGCTTATTTGGATTAGATTAAAAAACAACAACAACAACAATAAAAAGTAAATCTTAACACAATAAAACATGATTTTTGAAAATATATTTGATCTGTTTTTTGCTAATAAACTCTTTAAATCTTACTTAATCCAATCTCACATTTAAACACATCATTTACTGACTATAATTGCTGAGTACATTCTTTTTGGACTGAGATATTAGACTATTACGCATGTAAAAACATGCCAATTATAAGCTTAAAAACAGCTCAAGAAGAAAACTCTGGCACTCAATAGCACCTCTATGCTTCTCCTGGAGCTTGCGATACCTTTCTTGTGTGGCCCCTGCATCCACTGCATCTGAGAGAAGTCTGGCCTGCCGTCGCAGTAATAGTCTGGTTGGTGGTAGTGACTGAGAGGCACCTCCATAGAGCACAACTCATTCTTGAACACAGGGTTGCCCCCAGTGAACGGGCACCCGTAGGGCTGGCTGGGCGGCCAGGCCTGCTCCATGCTGGGAGGATGGTGGTGTAACGGCTGAGGCTCACAGCGAGCGAAACCTGGCCCTTCTCCAGCATACATGCAATACTCTCCTCCGGGAGGCCCCGCATATCCCCCGCTCACACCGGGGCCTATGTCATACATGTCTGACATGCAGTAATTCATTACGAAAATCTTCAAAGGCACAACCACACACAAGCACAAAAAAATGATCTAAATAAAAATCTCAAGATAACGTGACAGAAATGTCTGAGCTTAAAGCACTTGAGCAGAATGCGATCGGCAGTCGCATTGGCGACATGAAGTCGTAAAGCAAACTGCGTGAAAATTCCCTGGAGGACACTGGCTCTTATATATGGAGAATCCACCCGCCCACTCGCCCCTCGCCCTGCCAAATTGGGTGAATTGAAGATTTCTAAGCACGCGCTCTTAATCTGACACCGGACAAATCCAAGAGGTTGAACAGCCGGGGGACACATCCTCGGACGGAAGGCCATCATACATGTGCATGACGCACCTTCAAACAGATCCCTGAATGCTAATGTCGCCATCAGACCCAGCCTGATGCGGAGATTACAATCACAATCCCAAAAAGCTGAAGTTTATTGATTTCAGATGTGAGGCGCTTCATGCGCTGGTCTTAAGCTCTGATCAGTCTTATTGATTGTCATTTGGCCTAATCCTAAACGGAGCGACTCGTGACACATGTGAGGGTTTCAGACATTTACTAATGCATAACTTCATGCAAATGATCATGCAATGAATAAAATGTGGACCGGTCCTGCCATCAGTCCATTTACTGTCCTACAGAAAAACACACTTTTGTCCATGAGCACTAATGTCTGCAGAATCCAAATGCTTTTTTACAGAAGATTTTTTTTCTTTTGAAGTATTTGTTCGTACAAACAAACACAATGTGCTGATAGTTGTGCACTTACAAATTGAAGTATACTAAAAGACCACTGTATGCCTGTCATTTAACAAACATATCTTGGTTTATTTCAAGGTGTCCTTGTTACAGTGTAATTATACATTTAACTACTGAGCAATATTGATTAACTACATGCACTTACTATATACTGTAGTTAGGGTTTGGTTTGGAGTTACTAGCAGAGTATTTTTTTTGTTGTTATACGTAAGTAAATGTAAGGTGTAACAAGGACACCTTAAAATACAGTGTTACCCATATTTTTCATCTGAAAAAAAAAAAGAGGAGCAACACATAACAGAAAGGTTCCATTTATTAATGCCTTAATTAACATTAACTGATAATAAGCAATGCATTGCAGTATTTATTTTTATTTGATAAAGTTAGTTAATAAAATAATTTTAATAAATACAAAACTTTTGATTTTAATAATGTATTAGTAAATGTTGTAATAAACCTGAACTAAGATTAATAAATGCTTTAGAAGTATTTACAGTGTTAACGTTAACAAATGGAACCTTATTGAAAAGTTTTACCAAATTAGTTCAACATTCTTTTGTTATCTTCTATAAAACCTTAAATACAATTTAAAGCAACATTTAAATGTGTTATGGAACCCAACTGCCACCACACAGTCCATTCAGCAAAACCACTGTCTATATACTGAAGAATCATTAAAAATACTGAGGTCTTTATTATAAATCTTCAGGAACATACTATATAACAGTGCCTTGGATCAAGATAACTCGGATGTGGAAACTGGGTTATGACGCTCAGAGTTAAGACAGCCAAAGTTAGCAGCAGGTAACAGCTGTTTTTAGCAAGGACTCCTGAGGCAAAGCCCCTCCACAACACAGCCTGATACCAGTTTAACTTTTTGATGAGGTGACCGTCTCACATAAGCCTAATCTTCACAGGGATTTCATAAAGATTTAACCGCCAAAAACAACATTCAGACACATTAGCACACATCTGCTCTGTGCTTGAAAAAAGAAGCAACCCCCAAACATTTACAAGATATATTTTCAGTATATCTGATCTATACTATGATATAGAACACATTAGAATGCCACAAAACACATGTAAGAAAGCGTTTTCAGATTAGAAATCTTGAAAATGTGGTAATTTAGCATAGGGACCAATTCTCACTATTAACTAGTTGATTATTAGCATGCCTATTATTAACACATTGGTTTATTATTAGTTTTTAGAAAGCACATAATCTGCACGATCATATTCTAAATCTTGTATCCAAAACATAAACGTAACAACTAACTTCCTTACTATTAATAATCAGCAAGTTAATGGTTTGTTAATAGTGAGTATTGGACCGTGGATGCTTTATTGATTCGCTTAATTTATATTATTATTTATTAATTTTTTTAACCGAGCAGGCGCACAATGCTCTAGATCATTATAGGTAAACTGCATTAAACATCAAGCACTCTGGATTAGAGCCTGTGGCCTTTAACAGCCCTTCGCCACTTTGGGCATTTCCACCTAATTGCATACAGTGATTATCCAATTGCCCAGTAATTAAAATATCCAGGACTGTTAATGTTCTTGACATTGCAGATGTCAACATCCAAACCCAATACATCAGAACAGGTTTAAAACAAACACATACAGTTACTTTGGACTGCAGTTATCATAAAATATAATCTTACTGAAGAAACATGACAAACTTACCAAAAATAACACTCCTAGATTTAAGGAAGAAACATCCTCCCACAATCCCAACCGCAGCCTCCTCAACACCTCGAAGATGACTGATTCATCACAGAGCACTGGAGATCCTAAAGTTTCCCAATAATCAGAAACACCTCCATAACCCTACTGCTCACTCTCTGAGTCTCAAAAGGCGGCTCGCTGGTTTATGTAGGACCCGTGTGCTCAGTTTGGCAGGTCTGAGTGATTATGCACTTACTAGCGTGTTTTCCACCAATTTATTCCCTCCGGGATCAATCACTTGAGGTCCCGGGGTTCAAGGCTGGTCATGTTCAGGTTTCGGATGGTGGCCCTCACAGCACTGGGGATAGGGCCTGGGTTGACATGGCTTCCTGAGCCAGATGTCCCCAGCCTTACCTGAGCAGAGAGCTTCGCTGAGGCCACCTTAAACACACGGCAAGGGTGACCTGAGGAAAGACCAAAACAATACGCTCTCATCCCTACAAGACTCACCCATGACTCCCAACAGCACAAAGACAAAAGACCCACAGTGAGGGACTCGTGATGGCTCGATGTGATTTACAAGAGAAGCCAAGCTACAAGCTGTCATGGCAAGAGGCCTTGATCAATACTATTAGTGATCTAGACATAACTGATCAATATGGTTACTGATCTAGACATAATTCAGCCCCTGTTGAGAGCAAATCAAGGGCAGCGATCAATTAACTAATCATCTTAATTTCATAATCTGTGGAAAATAAAGACCAGCGTCAGGTTAGGACTGCTGGCAGGATATACTGATTCAGCGCACTAGTAAATTGGAAAAAAAGACTTACAAGACTTGTAATAAAACAAGCTTAATCTGCAAGAATGTAACTTTTTAGTATAGGGAGCAGTTCTCACTTTAAACTAGTTGCTTATTAGCATGCCTATTATTAGTGCTTTTAAAGCACATATTCTGCATGACCATATGCTACATCTCTAATCCCTCTCAACACCTAAACTTAACAACTAGCTTACTAACTTTTAATAGTCAGGAGTTTATTGAGGCAAAAGTCACTGTTAATGATTTGTTAAGAGCGAGAATTGGACTAAAATAAGACCTCATATTACCCCAAATCTTAAGCAGCACTGCATATATACTTTGTAGAATTAATTTTAGTTTTCAATAATAAAGTCTTGGTACAAAAACTGGGTACAATGAGGTGACATTATTTTACAAACCTTCAACCATCGATCATTAAAAGGAAATTTGAAAGTTTAACCGCATTACCAAATTACTTTCAACATATCACTCCTAAACTCCTAAAGATCCTCCTACAAGCCGCAGCAAAATTACGGATGTGTTAAATATCATTATAGTAGTATATGTCTGTATTTCACAATGCCATAGAAGAACCTTTTTGTCTAAATGGTTCCATGAAGATCCTTTAAACATCTGAAGAAACTTTCTGTTTTACAAAAGGTTCTTTTTAGCGAAACAAGGTTCTATAAACAGTAAATAAAGAGACGGTTCTTTAAAGAACCTTTGAATGAACGGTTCTTTGTAGGAACTAAAAATGGTTCTATGGCACTGCTGGTTAAGAACCCTTTAAGCACCTTTATATTTAAGAGTGTAGTTTGACTCAGCACACACACTTAACCAACGATAAATTAGGCAGTTATGAAATACTTTCCATATAAGTTAATCAAGTGATGTTATCTAAATATCCTCTCTAACGAGCTCCATAAAGGCAATCAAATCGTCGAACCCAACTGAACCAAAGAAATCATTTCAGTTTCAACCACGCAGGGTTGATCAAGTTTGAACACACTCCAAAACCTGCAGGACCCAGATGAAAAAAATAAATAAAAAATTGTCTTTTCAAAGAAATATACATCTATAGCCACATGTCACACACTGTTGGAAACAATACTTTGACAATGAGGTGATGATACTTGCAAGCAGGGGATTAGAAGAAAATTTGAAAATGACACTTAGTGTCAAAAGGGTTGCTCCCCTTGCTTAACTCCTATCCCTAAAGACCAGCAGGGCTGTGAACGGGGCAGGACAGAGGATTAGGAGGTTAATTAGAGGGTCAGAAGTAATCTCTATCTCACAGGATCAATAGAATGCTAACCAGATGCAGATATGTGGACAAGAACCTGAGTGAACTGGTTAACAGCATCTGGGATCTGCCATAGCAATACTGTGTTGACTCTCTTCAGATTGTCCTGCCAAAAACATCAGGATTAAAGTCTATCCACCTATTAATAAATCTGGGTAACGCTTTATTTTATGGTGTCCTTACACATATTACATGCACTTACTATTATAATGACCATACATTATTCATAACTACATGCAAGGCACCATAAGCCAAACCCTAACCATACAGTAAGTACATGTGGTTAGTTAAAGGGTTAATTTGTGTCGTTCCAAACCCGTGAGACCTCCGTTTATCTTCTGAACACAGTTTAAGATATTTTAGATTTAGTCCGAAAGCTCTCAGTCCCTCCATTGAAGCTGTGTGTACGGTCTACTGTCCATGTCCAGAAAGGTAAGAAAAACATCATCAAAGTAGTCCATGTGACGTCAGAGGGTCAGTTAGAATATTTTGAAGCATCTAAAAAACATTTTGGTCCAAAAAAAAAAAAAAAAGAAAATCTACGACTTCGGCATTCATCATTGTCTTCTCTTCCGGGTCTGTTATGAGTGCGTTCAAGTGTAGTGATGTTCGGTTTTCGTGAACGAATCATTCGATTTAACCAGTTCACCAAATCGAACTGAATCATTTAGATGGTTTGCGTCTCCAATACGCATTAATCCACAAATGACTTAAGCTGTTAACTTGTTTAATGTGTCTGACACTCCCTCTGAGTTAAAACAAACCAATATCCCGGAGTAATTCATTGACTCAAACAGTACACTGACTGAACTGCTGTGAAGAGAGAACTGAAGATGAACACCAAGCCGAGCCAGATAACGACTCGTTCTCAAGTCAAGAACCGGTTGCATCATTTTCGAATCACCAGTAGTTCTTTCGGACAGTTCAATTCAATAAACCGGTTGAAGAAAACGGTTCTCTGGTTCTTTTGTGCTCACCATAATGACGTCATTGGCGATGATTGCTCTTCATTCAAGCCCTCGGTTTACCCGCGCTCATAACACTAGCACAGAATCAGTTCAGAATCAATCACCAAAAGAATCAGTTCAGTTCAGACGCTCTGTGTGTCGGTCTGCTTAACACTGAATCACAAATGCACAGTATCATCAGCTCCTTGGTTCACGAATCTGACGCGTCTGACAGAAACGGTTCTTGACTCGAGAATGAGTCAATCTTTTGTTCATTATCTGGCTTCACAGCAGTTCAGTCAGTGTACTGTTTGAGTAAATGAATTACTCCGGGATGGATATTGGTTTGTTTTAACTCAGAGGGAGTGTCAGCCACATTAAACAAGTTAACAGCTTAAGTCATTTGTGGATTAATGCGTATTGGAGATGCGAAATATATTATCAAAATTCTTAATGTACAAAAATTATTAATTTACGTTTATTCAAAGCATAAGAAAAAATGACTGTGAAAAAAGTGCATATTTTTAAAATAATGTTTACAAACTAATTATAATTAAGTAGCTTAAAGAACTATAAACAAAACCGCATTGTGTGCATGCATAGTTTAATACAAAGGAGTGAAGCCAATCACACAGAGTACAGTTTTCATTTAAACATAAGAGGCAGTGGGATGGGGAAAAAACCCACCATAAAGTGTCAAGACATGTTTTTGAAAAAATTTAACCCAACTTAATTTTACATTGCTGTCTAAACATGCAGCTCTCTTGTGCGAGACGGGAGTGCAACGGTAATAGAAGATATCCCTCTCTAGAAAATGCGTGAAATATGCGTTCTGTGTGAATGGCTTGGTTTCAGTTGACGTAAATAAGATCTTCTCCACATTCTCTTTTTCCACAGTATTTTGAATGAACATCACAGCATAGCTGCATCTAGCTGCTTCAGTTGTATAGGTTAACAAAAACATTATAATGAAATGACAGTTATATTATAAGACCCATGTGGTCTTACAAAGTGCCTGCACGCGGACGGGGTGAGCGGCTGTCAACAGCCCATACACGAGATGAATGATGACAGAAGTGCTACTGCTCGTCGAGCTCTTCCGCTTCTGAAAGCTGTGCGGCCTGCGGACAGAAGCTGTGTGAAACGGAACAGAACACAGAATGTGAAGTATACCCGGGGCGGGCCTTAAAGCAGCCTCCTTAACGGACACCTAAAATTAGAATGCAATATTTTAATGTGGATTTTTATTTTAAATTTGACGAATATTTGAAATTATTTATTTTTTTGACAGCCAAAAAAAAGAAGACAATGCTGAATAAAGTCGTCGTTTTTGCTATTTTTGAACCAAAATATATTTTCAATGCTTCAAAAAATTCTAACGGACCCTTTGATGTCACATGGGCTACTTTGATGATGTTTTCCTTAACTTTCTGGACATGGACAGTATACCATACACACGGTTTCAATGGAGGGACTGAGAGCTCTCCGACTTAATCTAAAATATCTTAAACTTTGATCAGAACATAAACGGAGGTCTCATGGGTTTGGAACTAGAGGTCTTCACAGTGCACCCGAGACCCGTCGACCCCGGACCCGACCCGGGACCCGTACGGGTTCGGGTCTATATTTTAAATCATCAGCCGGGTCCGGGTCGGGTCCGAATCTATTACCTCAGGTCCCGGGTCTGTTTAACATTTTGTGTAATACCCGTGCGATCGCCGATCGGAGTCATAGGACTCGGAGAACATCCGGCCGTTATCAAAGACTGCTTGTGTTTTTTGTAACTTGCAACTTGTAAAATTAGGAAAAGAAAAGAGTGAGCCAAAAACAGTGATCTCTCTCGCTCGCAGACTCGAGTTAATACAAGTGCACACATGGTAATGCTTGCAGACTTGACACACTCATGTTTAATATATTTCAAATCAGCAACACAATCTGAGGTGAACTGTCACATTAATGTTTTCTATTACGCTCAAATTGCGTTAAGGCATTTTAGGTTGATAAAGCTAGCACGCATGTGCAGTCATGTTTCTATGGCAAGCAGTGAGGGACACTTCGACCGCCAAACCGCATTTACATTTTCTCCCATTTTTATAATATTATAAATGAACCGTTTAATCTTAAAGTTTTAGTGGTTCAGATTCAGACTCGATGCAGAGCAGAGAGCACAGACAGAGATCAGATGATAGTAAATAAATAATGTCAGCGGCCATGGCATTGCACGAGCGATCGTTATTATAGTTCAAAAGGCAAACAGTGTAAGTTATTATGCGAATTAACTCGAGTCAGAATGCACAGTAGCATTTGTCATCCGTCACCGTGACATCAAGTGGACTTCTGAAGCTGAAATAATGAGTGGATTCAGCTTGGACTTGGAATAATGAGAGGAATAACATGAATAACTTTCTTGACGGAGGATTGTAATGCATCACAGGCAGTCAGGTACAAGGAAGAGAGACCACGGCTCTTTAAATTAGGTAAGACAAAAAGCTGTATTCTTCGCAACAGGTTTATTGACTTGTAATAGCAATTTAAGGTGGAATATGTCAACGTCGGGTCCAGTCGGGTCTGTCTTCCCGGCGGGTTCGGGTCTAGATTTCAAATAATATACGGGTCCGGGTCGGGTCCGGGTAGGCATTTCTCGGATCTACACGGGTCTGGGTCCAGCTTTTGAAATAATAGACGGGTCCGGGTCGGTTCGGTGTAGTACATTACGGGTCTCTGTTGGGTTCGGGCAAGAATTTTTGGACCCGTGAAGACTTCTATTTGGAACAACATGAGGGTGAGTTATTAATGTTTTCATTTAGATTTTTGGGTGAACTAACCCTTTAACATTGCTCCGTACTTAAATGTATACTTACACTGTAACAAGGACACCTTAAAATAAAGTGAAACCTAAGTCAGACACAAAATTGTATCAACACCAGCTCTTTAGTAATGAATCAAAGGAATTTAAGACGAAAGCCTCATTATAGGGACATCAGTTTCCATAAACACAAAATACATATGTGACATTATCAGCAGACGCAAAAACAAGCAATTCCGGTTTATTATTAGATAATACCTGAGTCGTCATGGGCTGGAAGAGACGGCTGATTCTTAATGAACACAAACAGCATCTCATTAACAAAGCAACTCAAAGATACAAAACACAAACACGCTACAAAAAACCGCCTACTGCATATTTTCTGTGGTGAATTTACAAGCTTTCTTGGAAACCCTTTCTATGAAGCCCGTATTTATAATACATTATAAGGGTATTCTTAAGTCATTATAATGAGTAAATAATGCATTATAAAAAAACTTATAATATGTTATATCAACTGATGAATAATCATAACAATTATAATACATCATAATACTTGCGCATTTGTGGTTATAAGTTTAAGATGATGATTATTTATAACACACTATGAACACTATATTAAATCTACTTCATTTACAGTATAATGGACATTGGCATTGTTTAAGATCTGCACAGTATCTTACTACATCTTGTGAGTGATGTTAAGTGTTATTTGAGTGTTTCTGTGGAGCTAATGTTATTAATTTATGTGGGATTAATACTCCAACTAAAAAAAAATGCAATGATTTATATGGTTACATTTTATTTTGATGGTCCCCTTAATCAATCGACTGTAAGCAACTTTGCCACTACATCCCAACTAACTGTCATTAGAGTACTAGTATAAATAGAATAAATAATCAAACTGATATTACAATAAAAATAGTTGAAAGCAAACGTGTCATATTACACATTCAACTTATCTGATATCTGATCTTATGGTTGTTTGAGAGAAGAAAATGCTATTAATTATATCATTATTACTACTTTTTACTGACTTAAGTGGTATTTGACAGCTTTAAGTAAAGTAGCATCAGAAAAATGGCAAGATATGAGATGTATAATCCATTATAACTATGAGAAATATAATCCATTGATAAAGTGGATGTAATGTGTTCATTGTGTTATAAATAATCCTACTCTTAAAAGCAATAACCACAAATAAGTAAATATTATAATACATTAAAACTGTTCTTATGAATATTCATGAGTTGATACAACATATTATAAGGTTTTTATATGCATTCATTATAATGCCTTAAGAATACCCTTATGATCTATTATAAAGACAGGCTTCGTAGAAAGTGTTACCGCTTTCTTTGCTGCAGTGCATTGTGCAATTTACCCTGATCACATCACCATTAAAACATGCTCCATGCAGAACATCTGACAAGCGATCATTCACAGAGAAGACGGGCTGCATGGGCAGAAGCCAGGATCAGCGTCACATGGTCTAGATTACACATCTGATGCAATAAAATGATTTGATTTTGTTTTTCAATATGATGCTGCATCTGAACAATAAGATGCAAATTTACTAGCACTATCTTCTAATGTAAAAGCCTGCATCTTACCTAGTTTAAGAGCGTGCTATTAGTAATGTTTTAGCTCTACACAAAGAGAAGTTAAATGAAAGTCAATGCCATTCTTGCTCAAACTCTCAGTAAAAGCAACAGTAATAGTGATGAATAGTGATGCAAACACCACTAATCAGAAGTTGTGTGCTGGTTTATTTCTTTCCAGTGACAGGATGGAGTCCACAGTAACACACGTTGACCTTAACATGGTCTGACACTCTTTACAATAATGGCACACAAACACAAAGGCCGTTATCACGCTGAAGCGGGAGGATGTGTCACTCTCAATTAGCATTGGTGGGACGGCAGAGGCCCGTCCCGAGGGGCCCATCATGCAACAGATGGCTGGCAAACAGCATCATGATATCATGCAGATCACACTCGTGCTCACACACACACGGAGAAAGAGACACACTGACGTCTCTCATAATCTAAAAAGTCTTTTATTGTTCTTCCAGCACGGTCTATGCATTGAAAATGAATGTATTAAAAACAGTTTTACATAGATATGCTAAAGTTCAGGATCGATGAGATTTTTTTTATGTTATGAAAGAACTATTTGATTAGAAATACAGTAAAACAGCACATTGTTGAATACTAAGAGGCTTTCTATGGGAATACATGTTAAAATTTAATTTATTTCTGTGATCAAAGCTGAATTTTAGCATTATTACTCCAGTCTTCAGTGTCACGTGATCCTTACGGCTCAAGAAACATTTCTGTTTATTATGTTGAAAACATTCTGGTGAATAACTGTTTCATTCAAAAGCCCAATGTGACTAAAATATGTCACTTCTAAAACATTCTAAAAGCTCAATGAGATTTTTATAACAGTGTGTCACTGAAACTGGAGCGATGGCTGCTTAAACTGTAATGCCATTTCACATTATTACTGTTTTTACTGTATTTCTTATCAAGCAGATGCAGCTTCGGTGAGCACAAGAGACTTCTTCCTAATTACAAAATAATATACAGGCCTAACCTTTTTATGTGTATATTTCAGTTTATCAGAAAGATTAACATCTGTGAAGATGTTCAAAAACTCAGTGCCACTGACCATCACGTATTATTCTTACCTTTACAGTCAACTGAAATGTCCATTTATGAAACAAGTGATATTACAGCCGGAAAAATGTCATACGAAGGATCGCACTGATAAAGCGGTTTTGTAAAACAGGATGCAGGCTAAATTTTTCCAATCAGTGTCAAGATAACTAACCCAGGGTTCAGGAATGTACAGTGTGAAACTTATGAATACCATGTTTAATTGTTAACCCTGGATAAATTGTGTGCAGTGTGAAACGAGAAACAAGAAAAGCCAGAATTCAGTTTAACCGGGCCTTAAAATGACCCAGGGTTAACACTCACATAATGCTTTAATCTTGATTGTTTATAATTTCACAATCTGTAAACTATATTACCACACAGCTCTAATCTGCTAAACACAACTACAGCTGGAAGATATTCAGATATGACAAAGATTATCATCATCATTTTCTTTCAAATCGATTTCGACTGTTGTTGGACTATTTTAACTTGCTGGTTGTGCCAAAAACACACCAAATAAATAAATAAATAAATAAAATCACCTCACTCAAACATGTTTGTTCAGTAGGGCCTTTCCTTCATGGAATTTATTGTTATTTCTATTGTGCATGAATTATTTCCTGTGAATGCACACATGTATTCTGTAAAGCACTTTGTAAACGCTGTAATCAGTAAAGCTTTACTAACTCTGACTGTTTGGACTTGCAGCTGGGATGCAATATGCTTTTACTGCCGCCTAGAGGAAGACTGAAAAGTGCAGTATGTTGGATAAATAAAAATAAAACTATGATTTCCAGACCAATGTAGGCTGGCAACTTCATTCTGGATCATGAATGAAGTGTTGCTCAATGATTTAACACTGTCATGAGTGTTAGAAAGTGTGCCACTGCAAAAGGGCCTCAGGAAAGAAGTTAGTTCTCAGGAAAGCCTACAAGTACTATTTGTTTGGATATTTTTGTTATTTTGATCCAATAAAATACAGACTTTTTGTGTCTTAAGTGTCCAGATACTGTAGTTTATTATTATTATTATTATTATTATTTTAAAGAGTTTACATATCGTTTCAAATATCTGACATCAAAACATTGAACCGAACAAACATCTTGTTTGAAAAGTTTGCTTGTGCTGCCCTTAAAAATAAATGAGACCTTCTTTGTTGATACTGTAGATAAATATCGAAATGCTTTTAGCGGCTAATGTAGAGCAGCATGGTGAACATTAGTATTTTAGAAAGCACAAAGCACAGGGTCTTGTGTTGCACTAGTACAGCCCACTAAACTGCTCCAGTATCAGCTTTTATTATAACTTTGGCAAAGAGTAAACTGAGTACAGTTATGATCAACAACCACCTCTCTCTCTCTCTATATATATATACATATCTTGTCAGTTTTTAAAATTAAATGTAAGACCTGCCCAAATAAGATGAATACTGTCAATACAGAACAAACCCATATATGATCTCAAAATAATCGTGTATCTCACAATCTTTAACTGAAACAGTTTTAGGTTTAAAATACTCACACAATAAATGTTTTACTAATACTTACACATTAAACGTCAAATGATTTTGCAGATAAGATAATGAGTTTAAAGTTGCGTCATTACTATTAAAATCTTTTCATTACCTCAAATTTGATCAAACTAAATTAAAAAACTTTAGGGACCTAAGGAAACTGTTAAAATAAAATAAAAATCCAGAATGCAGAATAATATATCGCAACAATTGAAATAAACTCATTCTGACCACAGTCATCGCACTGTGGAAAGAAAACAAAAACCAAAACTTGCTCCTTGCCGACTTTCTTTTACCACTGATGAAACGGATTCTGTCACGTTAGCCGTTAGCCACTATCACTGTTTAACAAACTCACAGATATCTGGAATGCAACAGTCACTTCTTTACCATCCAATCAATTCCAGATGAATAAAATCATCCATCTCTACATTCTTTTCTTTTCTGGTTGAATGTACTGATTGCCTCGCATTAGTAAATATGTCACATTAGTAAGTAAAATGAGGTTAACACTCTTCCATCTCTGACATGATGATCTATTTTCCCTCATAAAACACCCACTATAGCAGCACTTCACAAAAGAGAGAGAAGAGAGAGAAAAGGAGGATAAATGGATGATGGAGGGAGTTACTGTACCATTCTGCATGGCCTCATCTTTCCAGCGGGAGGTGCATTTGTCTGCTTGCTCTAAAATAAATGGGAGAGCACATTATATTTATTATAATGACATTTAGAGAAAGGGAGAGAGAAACAGCTTGTGAACACAATTTGAGAAACAGTGAATTCAGGACTCGACAAGAAGGGTCCAAGGTCTGAATTTATTCTTTTATTTAATTTATTTAAGAGTACTTTGTTCCTTTATTTGCTTCAGATGTGCTTGTGGTGTCATTTCTGGCCTGGAGGACATGACTTCTACTATTTCCACCAGGTGAGACACGGGACCCACGACTGATGTAAAGAGTCCAGACAGACATTTGTTACACATTCTCAACGGGAATGTTGCTCAAAACAAATTGTCCCATGTAACGGCCTAAAACTCCGGTCAAAAATTTGGGTTGCATTTATTTGATCAAAAATACAGTAAATATTCAGAAATATTATTACAATTCAAAGTAACGGTTTTCTGTTGTAATATAATTTATAATGCAATTTGTTCATGTGATCAAAGCTGTATTTTCAGCATCATTACTTCAGTCCTCCATCCTTCAGAAATCATTTCTGATTATTATCAATGTTGAAAACAGCTGTGCTGCTGAAAATTTTTGTGAAAACCATGATTCAATATCATTCAAAAGACTGTGGTAAGTACGAAAACTAAATTAATTAATAATTGTATTAATTTAAGAATGCATTAAATTGATCAAAAGTGACCGTAAAGACATTAATACTGGTACAAAGTTTGTTTAATGTTTAAAAACTTTCTATTCATGAAATAATCCATTTGTAATAATATTTCAAATTTTTTACTGTATTTTTTTGGAATGAAAAACTTCAAAACGTTATATTCCATTCATGTATTTTATTATTGTCCCAGTATAGACACTGAAAATATGGCCACAAATAAAAATCATCTACCCAAATGATCCGAAATGTGGCCCTGTCTGTGAAATCCAGGCTAAAGTCTCAAAATATAAATATAAGATGACAACCATCAAAATTTGATTTCATCCATTAATTTTTACTATGATTTCCATCTTTGACATGGCCTTACACAGTCAATATTAAATATATAAAGGCTATATTTTCACAGAATTTTCTACACCTTTATGAAGGATGATTTTATGTAAAAAAAACCAGTGAAATCACACACACACAAAAAGACTTTAGCTGGGTTTTCACAGACAGGGTCACAGATGAGCAGAAACATAAATACTTATTATTGAGCCCTGAAGACAGCAAGGCAAAAAAAGACTTGCTTTTGCTCTTTTGGGTACTCAACAAGGATCATGTGGTCAGAATGATCAGTGTGATGCCACAATAACAGAGCTCAAGGTGCATCACAGGATGAGAATACCAGCAATCAGCGTTCCTCTGCGTCTGAGACAATGGCTTCAAAGCTGTTTTTAGAGAATGCTAAAGATAAGGCAATTAGGAATCTGAAAGCCAAACATGATTCAGTCCAAAGATCACAATCGAAGGAAGACGTGAAGCACTGCTGAACACACACATACACACTGAGATTACACACATAGGTAGGAACTGGGTCAAAAGTAAAAGTGTCAGATATTGCTGCAATGTTGACCTAATACTCGTTTTGTTTTGTTTTAATGATTCGACTTCAACCAGCTAGAACAGACATCAAGGAAACACTTTAGATTAACACTTTAGATGAAGCACATAATAATGCCTTATTCTGCATGACAATTAACATCATTAAAATTGTATCTTTAGTTTATTTTTTAATTTTGTTTTACTTTTTTGTGTGTGTTGGTTCTGTACTTCTCATATTGCCACAAAATAACTATTTGATAAGGTAAAAATAAAAATAATAATAATACATATATAGAAAATATTTGTCCTAAATTTTAATCCTAAATCTATATATATATATATATATATATATATATATATATATATATATATATATATATATATAGATTTAGGACAAACATTTTCTCATTGGTCTGAACAAAAATGCCAGCAGGCTGTGTGCCAGAACGTATGTACTTAATTTTATTAGTTTTAAAATATTGCATTTGTTTATTTCATTCATTACATTTTATGATTTAATTATATATAATTTTATTTATAGCTTTTCATCAACCCACCAATGTCCTGAAATTCCCTCTGGAACCCCGTTTGGGAAACCCTGGCTAACTGTTCTGGAACATTCTAAACTGGAACATACTGTACGCATACGAAACAAGCAAGACGCCAATCATTCCTTTCTCTTTTAAATCATAGATGGTGGAACGACATCCTGGATTGTTCTGGATTATAAAAACACATACACACAAAGCAATTCTGCCTGAGATGGTAGATGTTGAAAGTTAACATTTATTTATGAATTGTTTTTACATTACCTGACATACTGCTGTGTATTAGGCCTTAAACATCATGCTGTTGTCATCCACAGACTCGCTGATATCTGACACACAAAGTCAAACAAAGTCAAAGGAAGAACAACAAATAATAACAAAATCAGCAGAATAATGCAGTAATTAAGGCATCCTGCCTGTGGTCTGTTCTGTGGCTCAAAATGAGAGTTGCTTTGGCCTACCTTGTTCTTCGTGATATCGGAGTCGTCCCACAGCCGTGTGAAGCAGCAGAGGCTGAGGAAGACACGCAGAAGAGAGACTTACATAATGCATAGAAACGCCTTTCAGAGGACAATATGCATTAAACACAGAAGTACCAAAAACTAATTCATTTAACTAATTTGTGCATGTTATTATTGGTGTTTTGTAGATCAAACACTGCTCTTACTGTTTCTCATACTTAGGGTTAGTCACCTGAACAAACTAGGACCGGCAATGGATTCAAATGCTGTTCAGTGGAATCAGGCAAAAAAAAAAAAAAAAACTGAAAAAAACTGAAAATTGAATTTTGATCAACACAATTCTGAAACAACCTGTCAAATAACAGAGCATGACACTATCAATGCCGTGGTTCTGAAGAATGCAAAAACCCCTGTATGTCTTCAATGCAATTCAGTTGCTTTGTGCACAAGGTTCTACAAAATGCATAAATATGGAACTCAGTGGAATTCTTCAGAACATCCTCTTTTGTGTTCAACAGAAGAAAGAAACTTGAACAGGAGTGGTGGAGGGTGAATAAATGATGACAGAATTTTCATTTTTGAGTGAACTGTCCCTTTTTCAGGCTACGTGTAAGAAAAGAAAGATCAATCCATCGATGTATTAAAATAAATGATCTACACAAAATTGAACTGCTTGAGTCTGTCAAGTGGTATTCATAGGAATCGTTTCATGCTCAGGTTAATGGTTCAGAACAAGCCTTGTTTGAGGAATATTTTCACCGAGCTGGAACACAAATACTGTAAAGGGAGTTTCTGTAGTTTCTCAGACCGAGGGTAAAAGTGCAGGGTGTGAAACTCGAAGTGCTGTTGTTACAGGACTCGCTGCTGCCAAGAGAACCTCAGAGTGAGGCGAGAACAAGACAAAGCACACCCTTTGAGAGAAAACAAATCTACAAAGATCACACTTTCAATAACAAGCCCTGCTAAGCATCTACTTTAAAACCCTGCAATAAGACGGTTTACTTTCAGCTCTTCACTGGAGAACCTGCAGCACATACACTCTTAAAATAAAGGTTGATGTCACAGAAGAACCTTTCTGTCTGAATGGTTCCATAAAGAACCTTTAAGATCTTGTTTCACAAAAGGTTGTGGTGAAATAAGGTTCTCCAGATTATAAAAAGGTAAGAAAGAGATGGTTCTTTAAAGAACATTTGACTGAATGGTTCTTTGTGGAACCAAAAAATGGGTCTATGGCATCGCTTAAATAACTTTTTGAAGCACCTTTATTTTTAATAGTGTACAGCTGTGTGCAATGACTGGCAAACTGTTACATCTTTGTCCAAATTGTATATCTACTTTAATGTCAAAATAAAAAAGCTTTTTAGCAAAGCTTGGTGAATGGTAATGACAAAACAGTGGCAACAATGTATTTAAGCTTTTCTTTTTAAGAAAGACTAAATGTGATCATTCAAATTCAATTTTTCAAACAGTGAAAGTAATTCAATTGGGGGAAAAAAGGCATTTTGCATCAAAGATAACATTACAAACATAACATTAAAAACATCATAATAAATGGGAATTTCAGAACTTCCTGAAGCTGATTAAGAAAATCTAAATGACAAAATGCATCATTTGTCAATTTAATCAACATTGTTTACATGCTCACGACAGAACTAATTCATCTAGTAGAAATCTGTTAAATGCTTACCCTTTTTTTTCAGAGGCAGTTAACAGGAAATGAGTCTATATCAGATAGGACATTCTTTGAAGCAGCGTATTACCACACTTCCTTCACGTTGTGCTTCCTCATACCGCTGAAGATCTACAACCACACACATGAACATCACACAGAACGAGCAGCACAATAAGTCACCAGGCCATGGCATTTCCCTGACTGTTCCCCTAACATGCTCCCAGAACAGATGTTTGGGGCACAGCATTGGCAAAAACAGAAGTTATTCACCTTATTATAAGTCAGTGTGCCATCAGAATAACTGATAATGTAATGCCTTACATACAGCTGCAACATAACAGTGCCACTCAACATTTTTTTGAGTAAACTGCCTTCTTTCTATGCAAATGTACTTGACACATTGTGCTATTACCACCATAAAAAGACTGTTGTGAACAGAATTTAATTTAATAAGGATATCTGTAATACAGCAGTAAAGTACACCAGATTGTGGTGATTAGCTGTATGCTGAAAAACAATCCGAAAGGGCTTACAGTCTGGGGTTTTGTGCTGTGCAACCTGCAATTAGTAGTACTCACTTAGTTTAATCAATTTGCATTTACTTGATAGGCAAAATTAGTTCTGAATATACAAAGCAGACAACATATGCAAAAAAAAAAAAAAAATCATATCAGTGGCAGAATTCTTTTTTTTTAAATGATTTTTCACATTGGCTTCATTATCAATATGTTGTATATATGCATTCTGCTTTGCAAACAGCAATTTCCCCCCAGATTTTTAATTGAAACACCTAAAGATACATAGTATTACAGGTTATGTTGTTTTACTAACCACTTAATTTAACGCAATGTGCAAAAACTTAAATTTAAGACTACAAAAAAAGTGTCCTTGTTACAGTGAAATTATACATATAAGTACTGAGTAATATTTATAAACTACATGCACTTACTATATTGCTAGGGTAAGGATTAGGGTTTGGTTTAGGGTTATTTGCATGTAATTATCCATAATATATTATTATTAAAATGGTAAGTACATTTAACGTGTGACAAGGATTCCTTAAAATAAATTGTTACCAAAAATCTTATTAAAATGTAATTAAATATAATAATACATTTATGTTCCACCAGCATTTCAGAGGCTGTGTGTGTGTAGACCAGGGTTGGAAATCAATCGGGGCTTTATGAACAAAATAAACCAAAATGCAGCAAAAATGCTACCAAATGGTTTTTGGGTCCTAATTACAGCCTGCTTATTGAAAGGGGTCCAATTCTTTAATTCTGATTTTTTTTTCCAACCCTCAAAGCAACACTTGAGCTCTGAATCACTACTGGTCTACAGAAAGAAATAACTTCTCTAAACGAGGCCAAATGACTTCGATCAATAAGCATTTAGAGCTCAGTCTGAGATCTGACTCAGTAGCTCTGTTTATGTTAGCATGTCTATAATGAACTTGATGCAGACCATTAAGAAAAGTATTTGTGATCATCAGTACTACTTCAAAATCCTGTCATTACAATCCTCAGATCCTTGTCACTGAATGAATACCAAGACAAATAAATAACTGGACCTGGACTCAAGTTAGACACTGATACAAAGCTCACAAGACAAGTGAGATACACGTGCCCAACAGACACACAGCAACACTGGCAGATACAAATATTACGAGACATGAATCAAATTCAAGTAACTCCTTTCAAAGGCCTTCAATGATCTCTCTCTGTGCGCTTGGTTTGCAGTTCAGAGAACTCATCGTCATGACTTAAAGCACCAAAACAGAAAAGTTTTATGACAGATTTTCTAGGAAGAGCCCCTGGGCCAAACTGGAACTTCTTCATGAAAACAGAGGCAAGCGAAGACCTGTGAGTTCAGTGTCAGAGTTGAGAACATCAACTCGGACACACAGTGTCAAAAATGTGGCAAAATCCAATGGTTCAGATGGGTTCATCAGCTTGATTCAGTGTCATATGTTATTCCCTTATTAGCGCAATGGAGAAAACAATGTGAAATCACAGAAACATGTCACAACGAAATATGTATCTTTCTTTAGATGAGCACAAAGAACGATTTGCAGAGATACAATCCATCTGTGTAAGTCCATAAAATGCAGGTGTACTGGACCTCCAAGCTGAGAGCACTGTGACCTCCAGTGCAGGAGAGCACTGACTTCAACTGGAAAAAAAACATCCTATTTTTTTTGGTTGATGGATGTAGTAATTCCACCACTTAGGCTTGCTGGAATGCATGGCTCTCCAGAAACTAAACCAAAAAGTATTAATACAATTCACTGCAGTTTCCAGCTAAACACCAACTTTTATTTATTTCACACAAAATTAGATCCATGTGGTCTGTGCATAACACTATATTCTGATCTCAAACTCATAGTGCATGGTTTCTAGACTAACACATTTTCACATATGCCTCACATAACTTGGAATCCAAAGAGAATGTCAGCAGTATGCAATGGAGAAAACGTGTGTGTCCCCAGAGTAAAGAATGCTTCTATTTTGGAGCTAAAGAACAGATTCCAGACTCTAGCAGATACTGAGAACCTCACACAGGCAGTGAAAGTGTGGGACCAGATCAGAGTAGCACATTCTGTTACCAATGAAGCATTCCATCAGAAAGCTGATCAAACGATGAAAAAAAGAATAATGGCAAGACCAGACAAGTGTTTATACATGGAAAATATCACAAGCCAAGCGAAGCAGCAGCTGACAAACAGGAACAAGGTGTATAAGATCACCAAGATAGCCTGAAAATATAGTGGAAATACTGATGTTCAGGGGTGACTTCTTACATCAGAAGCAGAACAGGACACTCAATGGGCAATGCACTTAAGTGAAATCCTAAATAATCTGTCACCAACAGCAGAGGTTGATCTAGATGTTAATATAGTCCCACAAGACAAAGAAGAAACCATCAGATTCCTCAAAAACAAAATAGCACCTGGATAGGATAAGCTCAACACAGATTTCCAAAACAGAATCTACAGCCAAAATACTATGAACACTTTTTACAGCCATATGAGAATAAAAGAAAATACCAGATGACTGGACAGATGTACGGAAGTTCTAAGCGGCCATGCATTATAATTTTTGCATTTAATTTTCTTTCCATGCATTTTAATTTTTATACTATCCATTATACTCTTTGCGGATCATCCTCATGGTCACTATAATTTGTGCAGTCTTGTTCATTACTGACATTTAATTAATTAATAAATGTTAAATGCTTGAATCAATATGTGTATTAAGTTCTTGCTAGATGTATGAGTTTCACCAATGTGTTCTGTCATAAAATAACTGCTTATCAAACCAAGCACCTATATCTTTATTTGTTCTTCTTTTAGGCACATGATTAGATAGATACGAAGCGGTGATGTTCTGTTTATTTACAGTAGGATGGGATTTATTGATATAGGGTATTTGTGATGTGCTTTTTTCCCTTATTATTAATCTTTACTGTTAAACATATTGATGAGAAATGTGATGTATATGTAAAGTGCATTGGCTAATTTAATTCAGTTTTGTTCTATAATGTTGTAATCATTTTTTTCTGCACACACACACACACACACACACACACATACACTGCACATGAGTGCTCTTTTCAAACAGAAGCTTGTAACGCACATGATATCTGCCACAGCATATAATGACTACTAAAATGACAAATTTTGTATAATTTTATTTCAAATAAAGGGAAAATTAAAAGTGATTTTAATCCAAGTTCTGCATCCTTCTGAAAAGTGTTTGTGGTGTTGCCATTTAAACATGTTAATTACAAAAACAAAACGTTTAGTTTACTGTCTCTGGAAAAATCAACAGTGATTGATCAGTCTTTATTTATGTGCAGTATAGTAGATGTTATTACCTAGGCAAAGCAAAATTTGCTGAAATATATTCTACAGTAGGAGTGCCTGCATGGTTGTTAATTAGATGCCTATCAAAGTTGAGTTCTTTATTATAGCAACAGTAAAACTATCATGTCGTTATAACGAGAAAACAAACTTTCTTTATGTCGAGATAACGATAAAATTAAATTATTATAATGAGAAAACGAGTTTCGTTATGTCGAGATAACGAGAACACGACTTTTATGTTGAGATAACGAGAAAATTAAGTTGTTATAACGAGAAAACGACTTTCATTATGTCGAGATAATGAGAAAATTCGGTCGTTATAATGAGAAAACGAGTTTCGTTATGTCGAGATAACGAGAAAATTAAGTTGTTATAACGAGAAAACATTTTTGATATGTCGAGATAACGAGAAAATTAAGTAGTTATAATGAGAAAACGAGTTTCGTTATGTCGAGATAACAAGAAAATTTTATCGTTATAATGAGAAAACATTTTCCATATGTCGAGATAACAAGAAAATTAAGTCGTTATAACGAGAAAACGACTTTCGTTATGTCGCGATAACGAGAAAATTAAGTCGTTATAACGAGAGAAAAAAAAAAGGAAAGCTGCTTAGAACTTCCGTACAGATGGGATCATTGAGCAGATCCCAAACCAAGTAGACCTGAGTAACTGCAAGAGCTTCTGCGGCATCACCCATTTGTCAATGATTTTGCAAAGATTATCTTTCATTCAGCAAATCTCAGAAACAGTAGACAAAAAAACTAAGGAATGAACAGACATGATTCAGTTAAGAAGAGGTTATGTTGTGACAAGATATTCACTTTGCGAAACATTGAGTGGCAGAGTTGACTTAAAATCAGCTTCTTGCACCTCGATAGGGATTTTGACCACATCCCCAGAAACAGTCTAACAAAAAAGATTTTTATAAAAAGGTTTTACAGCAACCTCTCTTTGAAACTGTTGTTGTGATTGTTGTTTCATACTTTGCATGTGAAGACAGAAGTCCAGTAAGGTGGTGCAACATTGTCATCGCTCTTCACCATCACCATCACCACTCTCTTTTAACACTAAAAGATCTTGACTTCATGGACTTCAACCAGGAACACTTCCCTTCAACGACATCAAATTCACCCGTTATCTTGAAAGAGGGGCAGCATCTATGCTTATATTAGTCTGTTTGCTACCATAGTTCTGGTTCGTATTAATACCAGATTGTTGACCTACATCCAGAAACAACCAGAACACACCACTCTTAAATTTCAGCAAAAACTACTGCGATTACACAAGCCCTCACAACTGATCCTCAGTGAACACCTCAAAGTGCTCGGCATAGATCCTTATGGCCACTATGATCACTTCAAGAAAGGACCAGATAGCACCACAATGCAGCTTAAATCAAGACAGACTATCATCATGCTTGTGGTCACAGCTCTACCTTCATTTATAACCTGCTGGCAAGACTACAACTCTTCCTTTCCCACATAATACCAAAATAATAAATCGTGATCTTCAAGCAGAAGGAGCTGGATGCAATCCAAAAAGTTATGTTTCCTAGCCGCCATCACCTTTGGCAAAAAGAGACTTTATATAATTGTGTGCCTCAGGCATGTTTTTCCATTGATCCTAGGTTGTAATTGCACACTTACTCCCTTTTGAGACAAAACATGCAGGACTGGAGCAACATGAGTGCAAATGAGCACGCAATTTTATTTTCCCCTCAAGTATTCCATTAAGTCTCACAGAGGTCAGAATGTGCAGCATATACTGTAATAATATCCTATGCTGTATTCAACTTTAGGAGAGTCGTGTAAGCACACACTGCTGACCCCTGTTTCCACACAGGACAGACATGTTTTGCTGGCCAGAGTGCAACATGCTGCCTCAGTTTTTGTGAATAATGATGCCATCTGTTCCCCGTGAGGTGGTGTGTGTGTGTGTGTGTGTGAGCCGTAACGTGGGAAAGGCCATCTGAGGAGAACCCAGCCATGCAGAAAAACTCATGTGGGAACACAAGAGCACACACTCATGCTATGAAGAGCTGCACACTCTGCCCTCACTGTCCTTACGTGACCAGTCAGAAGCAGGGCTTTATGGAGCAAAATGCAGGAAAAAAAAATCAGAAAAGACATATTGGTATAAATTATAGTCATATATATATATATATATATAACCCTTTAGCAGCACCACTGTAATTACAATGTTCAAAAAACCTATAGCAAGAGCTTGTGAAGGAAGATTTGTGGTCGTACTACACAAAATGATGGACTTGGCAGTTTTAAGTGAATCAGACACATATGTAACCAGCTTTTCTTTTCTCTGTAACCTCAGCACTGATATGTTGATATTAATTAACAACAGCATTTATTTTCAATGGCCTGACTGAAACAGGGTGTCAAATTTAAGGAGACCTGTTATAACCTATTATTACCTTTTTACAATATGTAATACAGTATCAGTCTCAGGTGTCCACAGAAAGTGTCTGTGAAGTTTCAGCTCAAAATACCCCACAGATCATTGATTATATCATTTCGAAATGCTTATTTTGTGTGTAATCAGGAACAGGCTGTTTTTGTTCATGTCTCTTTTAATGCAAATGAGTTGCTGCTCCCCGCCCCGTTTCCAGAATTCAAGCCTGTTCCTCAGAAACACTGAAAAAAAAACAACAAAAAAAAAACACACACACACAAAAACAAACCATTTGTTTGGTTTTGATTATAATGTCTATTGTGCTGAAATAATAAGTTTTAAACTATAAAGGTTTAAAGGGAGCGAAATCTAAGCGGCTAATTTTTTTTTTCATATATATGAATACTGGGTTCTTCTTTTTCACATTTTCTGGGTTGGTAGATGCACCGGGGATGCGATTATAGCACTTAAACACAGAAACAGAAATAAAAAAAACACTCTAATGAAAAAGATTTTAAAGTCAACCCTTCACCAATGTTTTTTTTTTTCAGTGTACCTACCACTGCAAAGAAATACCTACTTTTGGCTGGTGACTGCTGTTAATTTCTCACCAAAAACATATTTACATTGTACTTCAAATTACTTTAAAGAATATGTTGACACTGTATATGTGAAAATAAATATGATTGCCATGGTATTATTGGTCATTTCGTGTTAGTACTAGTGTTGTACAGAAACAAAAGGACCACAAACAGAGCTCTTGACTCGAGCAGGAACACAGGTGTATCTGAACAGCTGATGGGATGCGCTATTAGTTAATTTGGAAGCGAGGATGAAATGATTTTATTAAATATAGACTCATTGACATGGCAACGGCAGTGTGAACGAGGACAGCAGATGGTGTTTTCATTGGAAGAATGTCCTGATCAAATTACATATTTCTAATGTCCCTGCGGACAAACGCTTTCTATATGTAAAAAAAAGTCTGCAAATTTGAAAAATAAACCCGATCAGTGGAATACATACATAGGCCTACATATACACATCACAGTCACAGAGGTGCATTTCCAAGGGAAAACTGCCTTTCTGCGAGATTGTTTTAAAAAAGGGTGGAATAAGTCCACATTAATATACAGTATGACTCTTTTTGATATTTCTGGATTGGTAATAAGGTGTTTGTAGCACAATACAGTTGTGGTGCAGTTGTGTCGGGACATTGCTTACTGACCCCGAGTCCACAGCTAAGTCTCTATGACATTATGGTCTCTAAAACAAAAGCCTTGTGTCTTTGCTTTGTTTTGAGTGTTATTGCATTAATTAGTTAACATTTTTGACTAAATTAAAATCTTCATTTAGTTTTGTATAAATGTGTTAAATCTGTTCTTACCAGAAAGACGGGGGGCCGTTTAGTCCTGCCAGGGCTGAGCTGCACGAATCCCTCCCAACATGAAAATCTAGAATGAAATGTAGAGAGTCATTAGAATACATGGCCAAATGAATCTGTCCAGACACACAACGAATTAATAATCAAGAAGGTTATGACCAACCACACATTTACTATGCACGATTTGTTCCTTAAATGTGTTCTTTCTTTACCTCTGTGGCGTCCTGCACCAGCTGGACGAGTGCCAGTGATAACAGAGATATAACGGAGAGCTCTCTCTCAGTGTGGTACATATAAACTCACCCTAAATTTACACCAACTTGACACTGACAAGAGAAAACTGATATACCGATTATCATATTCATGTTATGAAAGCACCACAGAGCCAGTGTTTACACTCTTCTGAATGTCATCCAACGAATGGCTTAACTGGAGTTATGTCTCAGAGTAAAACACACATGCACACAATACACCCGTATGATACTTTCACAGACACTGCCAAAAACAAAAGTGTAATATATAACCCCTCTATTATGCAACCTCCAGTTAACAGTTATCTGTAAGTCTGTGTTTGTATAGCAGGATATATGTTAATGGCAGAGCGCAGCGTTTCAGGAAACCAGCCTTCCAGATGCGGTTTTCCCCACCGCCCCGTCTCTCCCCTGAGGAGCATTACCATCTGCTTGACCTCTGCTGACAATCCAGACTGCTTCCACACAACATCAGAGGAGGATGTCCTTCAGGAGCCTTCCCAAACTGGCTCCTGTGATCTGTCCTCAAGTCACGTTCAAGTGAGAGAAACGGTTTAGAAGGTCTTTGAGGAGATGGCTTGGGTTTGCGAAACTGATCGACTAGGGACTCTTTCTGAGTCATGCTCATGAAGGAAGTTCACCCACAAAAAGAAAAGTGTCGTTTTTTACTATGAATATAAGCTAAGATCTGAAATGGCACTCAAATCTGCAATTACTGTAAATCTGCCTCACACCAGGTTTGACATTATTGATTATTTTACAGTTTAATTTTAGTTCTGATCAGTGTCAGAGAAAGTTACTTTTAATGTAATGCATTACAATATTGTGTTACTCCATAATAAAATAACTAACTGCAAAATAATGCATTATATAACTTTTGCATTCCTTTTCCCACCTGAGCTGGGTTGTTTGCTTATTTATTTAAAAAACTGCAACACAGAAATTGTGAAAAAGCAACCCAGTAAGCCTTTTTCTACAAGCTTATGAAAAAATGAACCACTCAGATTTCACTCCCCCCGTGTTGTAGAAAGGGTATCTTATTATAATATGACCGCTCCTGGATGTAGATTTACACCAACAGTGCGCCATTGTGTTTTCACAAGTGACAATGGTGTACCATTTCTAATGCCATGGTGAGAGTTTGAGCAGGGCATTGATAATTGTTCTGTCTTTAGCTGCACTGATGAGCACAGAATACTGTTTCAAGTCCCAACCTCAGAGAGGACAATATATATATAACTGTTTACCTTGACAGACATAACCGACTGTTTTTGCAACTGGTGTGTTTTTATCCCTTAATAAAACATTAACAAATACATGGTGAATTACTGGTTTTATTACATAATTTTTATTATCTGACATGAATTTGACAGTAATATTACGTATTTTCTTAAGCGAAAAAGAACTTCAAATGCAGCCAAAAAAGCGCAAACTAAAAAAGGTATTTTAGTTTTACAATATAACTGTATAAAAAACTGCAACAAAATAAGTCTAGGAATATAACAAATTATATATTAATCAGATAATCTCTTTACAACAAAAGAAGTAAAAAAACAAGCAACTGTCTAGGCATAATTATTATTATTAATAGAGACATATTATTATTACTACATAGAGACGTAGCAAAATCTACTGAAGGCTACAACAGTAGCTTAATATATTGTCAATTTACTCATGTTAAACCAAACATTTATTTTGATGGGTTGCCATGAAGATCTTTGAGTGTCTGTGTTTATGAAACGGTAAATTCTGATGAAGTGACTGTTTATGCGTTCATGTCCTCATATAGTGACACACGGCAGAGACTACAAAACAGCGAGCTCCCGCGCATCTGCGCCCGTCACCCACAGAGAAGTAGAATTCGCAGGAGTAATATTTAAATAATATTTTGCAGTTTAATATTCACAGACACTAGTATATATTCAGCTACAGTCTGGAGCCCATCGCTTAAACTAACACAGAAGCGAATGAACGCAGCTGCAGGTAACGAATATACTCAGGACTCGGTAACTTACTACCGGTACTACAGAGATGCTGGTATCATCACATTTTAACATTTTCACCACCGACTTGATAGTGAAGTGCCAGTACTTGTGGCATCCCTAGTCGCCGTTTTACTGTCTGGTTGGTCCAGTCTGAAATACTGCTAGACAGCGGACATACTGCTAACCACTGATCTATAATATAGAAGTGGCTTCACTGTCTGTTGGCAGTTTAGAACGCGATGAGCGATCCAGTCATATATAGATCATAGATCACTTTAAAATGCATTATTTCAACACGATAGACAAGATAATCAAAACCAAACAGAGATGCTTTATTTTTTAGCAGAGTATCTGAGGAACAAGCTTGTATAGATACAGACGGTTGGTCTGGGAACGCCCCCGGGAATGCCCCATCACGTGATGTGAATTTAGCCCTTGGGGAAAAACATTGCCTTGGCGCCAATTGAAATACACGGGACAATCACGCCGAAGAGTTGCCGTGTCGTTTTCTGTACCTCCAATAAACTAACAAATTATGAATTGAAGTTCTACATCCTTCCTAATAAACATACAGAGCCGGAAAGAATGACAAAATGGCTACAAGCAATAAGTTGGAGGATGATCAAGGGAAGTTGTGGAATCCCAGGCTAAGCATGTGTATGTGTGCAGTCGGCATATCATCACAGGCAGGCTATATTAACATCGTGTTCATTATTAACGCTATCAAAACTGTGTAAGGTTGTTTCAGAAAGTGGCATGCATGTATAATTAGCTTTATCATTCTACCTGGAGCAAAACTATGTAACATTAGCCTAGTGTCGAACATAAACCCACTTAAAAAAGCGTGTGGACACGTAACAACTTAGTTTTGTGCCTGAACTTTTACACTTTCTTTCAATTCAAACTACTGAACTACTGAACGGCAGAATCCAGTCAAAAATAGAACTTGCTGTATGAAGCAGAACGTCACGGAATTTGGCTATTTTTGAAATAATACATCTACATTAGGGCTGTTAAAATGAATCCAATATCGATATGGACTAGTGTATATGAATATTAAAGTTAAAAGAGACTACAACTGTTCTACATGTCTCTGGGAATGAGCGCTCAATATGTGCATTTTTGTCATTCAAATACACACAATGTTTGCAGTGTTTTCCCCCACGCCAACTTCGCCCTCCCCACACCCCTCCAGCTATGACTAGATGCCGACTGTATCTATTCTGGAAAAGGGGGTGGGGAGCAGCAGCTTATTTGCATTTAAAGAGACATGAACAAAAACAGCCTGTTTCTGCTTCCACTCAAAATAAGCATTTCAAAATGATATAATAAATTATCTGTAGGGTATTTTGAGCTGAAACTTCCCAAACACATTTTGGGAACACCCATTACCAATATTAAATTGTGTAAAAAGGGACATACTGTAATAGTTCTCCTTTTAAACTGTGTGCCATTAGTAGGATAAAAAATTGTATCTATGAAAAAGTTTTCATGCTTTTCAAATATATATATATAAATGACACCTTCATATGTTTCTTATTTTAAGCTTTTTTTTTTCATTTTCATTTTCATTTTTCATTTAGTACTGCTCTTCAAAAGCTACATAATAATTTCCCCAGAGAATAAAATAAGTACAATTTAACCTGATCATCCAAATCAAAAAGTTACAGCCTCCATCTCTAAAAGTATTATTTTGCATCAAAAAATGTTTTAACCTTTTGTAATAATTGAGTCCCTCAGTTATTTTCATTGTGATGAGAGATCTCAAAATCAAACGGTCACTGTTAGAAATGGCTCAAATATGCCGATGCTGTAAAACTGAAGAATGTGCAGAAGTTGAACTGCTCAGGACAAACAAGAGACTCGTACAAAACCATCACAAAATACAAAAACATTCATGGATCATTCATGTAATGACACGGCACAGCAGTACAAGGCAAAGGTCTGTAAACTTTTGAATGTTTATTTTTTATATATATAAAAAAGTTATTTTGTCTTGTTGAGTGTATGTAATGAAACAAATTATTCAGCACAGTAGTAAATAAAAAATAACATGCATTTTTATGAGCAGAACTGTAAGTACTAAATGACTGAATTAAATGATAGTAAAGTTTGTTGAGAAGTAGCAAGACTGCGGTTTAGGAAAGTGCAACATTTCACACATAATAATTAAAGTGTCTAGAGAGAGAGAGAGTGTGTGAAACAGTAAGAGACTGAGAGAGAGATGAAAACAGTAGAAAGCAAATGAGAGGTAAAACAGCTATTTGTTCATGCAATGTGTTTACCCCCAAAAAACTCCTAATCACATGTAATGGCTTGCACAAATGGGCTGTTTTCTTCTGTGTTTGTGAATGGAGAGAAGCAGGGAACACATATACACAAGGAAATGTATGCTGTCTAATGCAACTCTACTGAAATAATAACCCACCAAACTCAAAGTTTACCCTCAGGTTGAGTAATGCCTTTCCAACATTCAAATACAAATATATTCACAAAGCATAACAAATATTAAAGCTAAAACTGATGTCAGCTTGTACAAATGCATGATTGGAGATGCAGTTTCAAGTCTGGCTTGCAACAATTCCCCCATCTCTTTTACATGCAGTAAATGTAAACTGTAAGTTCAATATTTAGAGATAATATTGGCTCTGTAGTTTCCATGGACAGTCACATATATACTGTATGAGTTATGCATATGCATTATGAATTAATTTTAGATGATGAGTTTTTTATTTTATTTTGTATCATATTTTTGTGCTTTGCTTTGGTACTGAAATTGGTACCGAGAACCATGGATTTTCACTGGTATCAGTACCGAATACTGAAATTTTGCTACACACTATCTTCCAACTCTCAAAGCTTTTAACAGTGCGCGTATCTATCAGATGATCACTGCCCACTAGCCTATGTCTGTATTCACCTCCACTCTTCACTTCATTCTGGAGTAATCTTGAAATGGACGTGCAAATAACAACATCCGATAAGTAAAAATTTCAGCAATTCTGAAAGAAAGTGGCTCAAAAAAAAAAAAAAAAAAAACTGAAGTTAGTCAGTAGAATCCCCAGCTAACAGGTTATTTTACTAAAGCTGATAATGGAGTGGATGTTGCTGGAAATGTAAATGAAGCAGACACATAAAGCAGATCAAAAACAGTGTCCACACAGATTTTAGGTTACTTTGATTGTTATAAACAAAATTATTAACTGGATTTATATTGTTTTTGTGTTTGAAAAAACTAAATTCGTTTAAGAATTGGGAGATAATCCGGTAGATATATCAATCGTTGATTAAAGCTCATCATGATGTAAGCTAAGCTTATCATTTAAAGGTATTTTAAGCAGGTTTTAAAACAAATGGTTTAAACTGTTTATAGACTTTATAGACCTAACCCATATATGGAAAACACAAGGGCCCAGCAACTGTCTGGTTACCAATATTGTTCCAAATATATTATTTTGTGTTCAGCAAAAATCTCATACAGGTTTAGAACATCAACAGAATTTTCATTTTTGGGTGAACTATAATATCCTAATATAGCTGCTGTTGCCATTTGTGGCAACGGTGTAAATCAAACATCAGAAAGAAAATGGCTTACTGTTCTTTACTGAATAACTTTTGTCAAATAAACATGAATGAATGTATATTGAATTTAAACAGTGAAGACTATTCAGTAGTTGCACATTTTCTTTATACAATATAATATTTATTATTCAGTGCTTTAAGTTTTTCAAGTGGGATGATTTTTTTTTCAATATTTGTTCTGTTGTAGCTTTATTTGTTTACTGTTTACTTGTCTTCGGTAAGCTTACTTTTATTTAGGCTAGTATTATTTTTTGTGATATTGAAATTGGTAACTAAAATTATGAAATTTCAGTGTATCAAGAATTTTGATATGGGATAAAAATACTATTTATATCTAGATATTAGTTAGCATTTTGCTTTCATTGTTCCCATTTCCCCTTCCTGGTTTTGAGTTTATTGTTATGTTTTTTGATTATGTTCACTTTGTTAATTGCTTGTTTTCTTAGTTTTTTATTTATTTATTTATTTTTAAATACAGCCAAGTATGGCTGGTCCATACTCTGAAATCTTACTCAGCGTTTGGGGTCAACCGATTATCGGCCTGACCGATTATTGGCGCCGGTATTAAGCATTTTTATGATTATCTGTGTCAGTCATTTTCAAAACCGATTAGCCGATAAAATAACTGAATTTTGAAATGCGCTATTTGGCTCTGATGCAGCCTGTCAGAACTCACCACTCTGTGGCCCATCTGATTTGCTGGGAGTTACGAGTCCGACCAATCAATGCTGAATTCACTCTCACGCCGAAAGTGCTTGCTAACTGGAGCTGCTTCAGTGGTCAAGCATCAGTTTTTTCTCAAAGGTAAGGCAGCAGCAGACATTGCTTAAGGTGCAATAAACAAAACAAAACACCTCAATATTATATCAATGTTATTGATTTCTGAGATGTGGAAAATACGAATGGAATTGCGGAATTCCGTCATATAAATCGAATTTACTGTATGACCCGAAATGACACAGAATTTTTCAAAGTTTGGATGAAACAATTTTTAGTGTTATTGACTATTGGCTGGTCTCCTTCTTGGATCATTATCTTACTACTACAAAAATTGCACTTAGTTGCATGTCTCTCAGCTACATATTTATTCCCACATAGGAACAACACGGTCTAAAGCAGTAAAACTCTATGTGGTCTTTTAGGAAGACAGACAGAGTAATAGCAAGACAGGTCTGAAAAAATCTATCAGTAAAAGGTCATATAACACCGTCCGAATCTGATACACTCCAACATCACAGTCTGAAGTATACAAAGAGCTCAGAAAGGGAGATACAAATCTCTGGGCATTTCTAAACATTCAGCAGCCAAGCAAATGCCAGTAACAAGGTTATGGACAGAAACGCTGGTGTATTTCAAAAAGCACTAGAGTGGCGAAAAACAGCACAATAAAGCTATGACCTTCCCCTGCTGCTCATCCACCCACAGTGTGAGCACTTCACCAAACACAAACACACAACTGCAGTGTGCTGATGATGCCCAAAGAGTGTTTCTGCATTCAGACCACATGCAATAACAGAAGACATATCAATTTCTGCAACAAAATAAAGACGTTACATCATTCTAACTTGAAAATTTTTGATTTTAATGTAGATTCCTTTATTTTCTACATATTTCCACATGGCACTTGCTAAAAATACTGTGGCAGCAGACAGTTCAGAGCAGAATGATTCCCAAACAAGTTTAGAGAAGAAAAAACAAACACAGACAGCTAATTATTGCAGAGCAGTGTGATAACCTGCCATACTAATGGTGTTGTATTCACAGGTATGGTATATTTATGTTAGAATTTTTTTAGATATTTAATGACTTCAAACGTAGCTTATCTAATAAGACAGAACTATCAGTTTTAGAATATTACTCCTTGAGTTTAGTGATGTGAAGCTACTAAACTTCTTCGGTAACACTTTATTTGAAGGTGTCCTTGTTACATGTTACTTGAACTTACTATTATAATAGCAATATATTATGCATAACTACATGCGAGTAACCCTAAACCAAACCCTAAACCAAGCCCTAAACCTAATCCTAACCATATAGTTAGTACATGTACAAACCTGATTCCAAAATAGTTGGGACACTGTGCAAATTGTGAAGAAAAACAGAATGCAATGATCTGGAATTTCTAATTTCAATATTTTATTCGGAACACAACATAGATTACATATCAAATGTTAAAAATGAAAATTATTATTATTATTATCTTTAAGGGAAAAATGCGTTGGTTTTAAATTTCATGGCATCAACACGTCTTAAAAAAGTTGGGACAAGGCCATGTTTAGCACTGTGTGGCATCCCCTCTTCTTTTTATAACAGTCTGCAAACGTCTGGGGACTGAGGAGACAAGTTGCTCAAGTTTAGGAATAGGAATGTTGTCCCATTCTTGTCTAATACAGGCTTTAGTTGCTCAACTGTCTTGGATCTACTTTGTCGTATCTTCCTCTTTATGATGCGGCAAATGTTTTCTATGGGTGAAAGATCTGGACTACAGACTGGCCATTTCAGGACCCGGATCCTTCTTCTACACAGTCATGATGTTGTAATTGATGCAGTATGTGGTCTGGCATTGTCATGTTGGAAAATGCCAGGTCTTCCCTGAAAGAGACAACGTCTGGATGGGAGAATATGTTGTTCTAGAACTTGGATATATCTTTCAGCATTGATGGTGTCTTTCCAGATGTGTAAGCTGCCCATGCCACACGCACTCATGCAACCCCATACCATCAGAAATGCAGGCTTCTGAACTGAGCGCTGATAACAACTTGGGTTGTCCTTGTCCTCTTTAGTCTGGATGACATGGTGTCCCAGTTTTCCAAAAAGAACTTCAAATTTTGATTCGTCTGACCACAGAACAGTTTTACATTTTGCCACAGTCCATTTTAAATGAGCCTTTGCCCAGAGAAAATGCCTGCGCTTCTGGATCATGTTTAGATATGGCTTATTTTTTTACCTATAGAGTTTCTCTGAATCATTGGATGATATTATGCACTGTAAATGATGATAACTTCAAACTCTTTGCAATTTTTCTCTAAGAAAGTCCTTTCTGATATTGCTCCACTATTTTTCGCCGCAGCATTGGGGGAATTGGTGATCCTCTGCCCATCTTGACTTCTGAGAGACACTGGCACTCTGAGAGGCTCTTTTTATACCCAATCATGATGCCAATTGACCTAATAAGTTGCAAATCGGTCCTCCAGCTGTTCCTTATATGTACATTTAACTTTTCCAGCCTCTTATTGCTACCTATCCCAACTTTTTTGGAATGTGTAGCTCTCATGAAATCCAAAATGAGCCAATATTTGGCATGACATTCAATATGTCTCACTTTCAACATTTGATATGTTATCTATATTCTATTGAAGTTTATGACATTTGTAAATTACTCCATTCCTTTTTTACTCACAATTTGTACAATGTTTTAGATCAGATTAGATTCAACTTTATTGTCACTGCACATGTAGGTACAAGGCAACGAAATACAGTATGCGAACGGTAACATGGCAGTTACCTTTCGAAATGCAGTATGCGAAAGGTAACACAGCCAACGAAAGGCAATGCGAAATGCAATGTCCCAACTGGAATCAGGTTTGTAGCTACAGTTGCGGAGAAAAACACACACAGACAGTCCATATGCATGACATATCACCCTCCTCCCGGAAGGCGTGTCCTCGGCTGTCAGACAAAGTCCAGGGAGGTGCCAGGCCAGACCAGACAGAGACAGGAGGGATTTGGAGCAGGCAGTGCCAGGTGGGACCCAGGCCACAGCCATAACAGTGACCCACGATGAGGTCGAAGGAGGGAGGAGCCATGGTGAAAAGTGAATCTAAGTAAATACTTTTCATGGTTCTTGGACCGACAGCTCTCAGTTTTAAAGGGTCTGTCACATACTGAGTGGTATTTAGTCTGATTTAATCAGAAACGGCATATGGTTGAAATATTTTGTATTAACCGGAGCCTTTTAACCACAGTAATGCATTCAGAGACCAAAAATAACTAATGTAGAAGAGATAAAAAAATGCTTTTCAGTGCAAGGCAGCTAAAAAAAGAAGCCTCTGGGATTAAAAGCGAGGTGATCTGACAGAGAGAGTGAGAGCGAGACGAGCAGGCAGCAGGGGTCATGGACCAGCCGTCTATGTTTTCACTGACCTCGTCTAGCCACAGCGCTCAGTGCTTGACATTTCATCTCTCAACAAACACCAACTATAAATCTAAGAATATCTTCAAGTCTTAACACTCATTTTTGCTAGACACAGGTTTCAATTAAAATACTCCCCTAAAAAATAATACCTGATTCCAAACCTGAATGCATTTCTTTCTGCTGAAGACACGAAAGATATTCTGAAGACAATTTTGGTTATTAAAGCAATCATCAAGTTACTGTGATTACGTCTTGTAGTTACAAGCATATCTGAAGCTCAAACAGAAGCACATGGTACTTGTAAGTTGCTTTGGATAAAAGAACTAGCAAAATACAATATTTCATATGTAATTACTATAATAGGTGCATATATGTTATAGTAAATACAATGTAGGAAAGTAGTTGTTTAATTGCTTCTATTATCCTCAAAGGTTGCTTTGGATAAAAGTGTCTGCTAAATTATTAGATGTAAATGTATATCAAGGCTATATTTACAAGCAAATATATATATATATATTTATATATATATATATATATATATATATATATTTATATATATATATATATATATATATATATATCGGCATCGGCCGATATCCGTGTTTAGTAGCGCCGATTTATTTTAAACAATTGCAATGTTTTCAAATGACACTATAGAATTAAAAATAAAATTACGCAAACGTAACTGTGGCACTTGTGGCTGTGCTGCGCAGTCAATGAACTGCTTTTTACACATCAAACATTTTGTGCAAGTATTATGACCAGTACTTTTTTGTTTGAATCCTGTTCTGCAAAATGTTCGATTTAGAATTTTTGTATTCCGCTAGGCCTATTTGTTTAAAAATTTACAGAGCATTATATCGAGACGCATGAGTGCATGAGTTCTTGCATACGAGGACAAGCGAGGTTATTTGGAGGTTACTGCTCTCGTCTCGTTCTGAACATATCCACATATACAATATTCACAATGTATCTGAATGTTAAACTATAATATTTGTATCTTTTTTAAATGTAAACTAGATGGAAAAGATCATCCTCTTCACATGAGCAAAAACGTCCTTGGAATAACAGCAGAGTGGACCGGTATACTATGGTCTATTTAAACTGACCAGTGTAACCCTTTAAATGTTTGGTTGACTGTACTTTATTTTAATAATGAACAGACTGTGATGTAAGTTTGAAATTAGAATGCACTTTAGATTTTCTGTGTCATTTATACCAAACACAAATGTTGCTGGTTGCTAGTGTGTTTGCAGCACTACTATTTATTTTTTATAGATTTTTTTTTTATATAGATTTTTCAGTTTAATTGATTTTTATTCATACAATTGTATTTTTATTTAAATGTATATTTAAGTTTACACTTATGTTCCAACATACTTGAAAAAAATTCTGCTTAATAAATGCTCTAAAACTTTTATGTAAATGACTGACATACACACATATATATATATATATATATATATATATATATATATATATATATATATATATATATATATATATATATATATATATATATATATATATATATATATATATATTATGCATGCTTAAGATGTTTTATTTTCTTTTTCTTTCTACATGTTATCTGAAAGGTTTTAATTTTTTAGATTTCTTTAACATTATAATACCATTCAAAATGTTACTTTTTTTTATAATTTAGGGAAGAAACCAATCCAATGCATATATGACATTTGAGGCTTACTACTATAGAAAAGTACTAACAGTTTAACAGTTAGAATGTTTTTGGCTTATTTATTTTTATATATAAAAATATGGCATGCAGTTGCATTAAACAAGGGTATAAATATAATTTAATGTAAATTGTAATATTTGTAATTACTGTAATAGTCGCAGTTATGATTATTTTCATAATCTTCCTGCCCTATGCCTGAATCAATAATTAAATAATATATATACTCTCTAAAGTGTCTAATGGGAGCAGAACATAGAGGGAAAACCTCTGGCCATCAATAAAAGAGATTTTAACAACAGAACACTGCAGCAGGATTTCTCAGACGCAGCAGTCCCAGTTTACTGTCTCAGACAATGTTTATGTAATCGCAGTGACCTCGGGAGACAGACATTACTACTATAAACCACTCAGCACACACATGTAAGCAATGCATCACCCTGCACCAAAGCTCAGCACTCTCACTAGAGTATTAAAGGTTTTACAGGAAACAAATCACTCTTTTCAGAAGACTAGTCCAGGACATGCACATGAAGCGTAATGCACAAATGTTAAAGAACCCATTAAACAAAGCCTAGATTTTCCTGTGTTGACAGATTTGCTATTGACACAGGAAGTTTGGGCGGTTCCCTAGCAATTCCTTGTGTCAGAGCCATGAACAAAGAATGATTTGCTACTTGCTATTGCTACATGCATGCAGCTGGTAAAGCATAAGTGTACAAATCTGGTTCATTTATTGCCTCATATTAAAATGCAAAACATGGATTTGCGAAAAAATCTAATGGAATTTATCTGGATTCTATGGTATATGTGTGGTATAATTACATTTTAGTGCTAAAAATATTTTAAAATTGAATTAACAATTTAATAAATTATTATATTTTTAACAATACAATTTAGAGCCCTATGAAATAAGCTTTTTGTCTGTTTTAATGGTCTAGATTCTGTTTAATTACTTATTACAGAAGTATAAATCAAATCCAATAATCCATATGAATTTATCTGTTCAATCCAAGTTGAACAGAACTTGTTAAGCTAGAACTTGTTTAATAAAAAGTGCATTTCCCTACGTCTGTGTTGTCATTTATTTATTTTTACATTTAGATTAAAGACACATCTCTTTGGCCAAGCATTCAAATACAAATAATGCATCTCATAATCTTGTAGTGCGGTTATATCTGATCAAATGCACATTAATATTCTTAAAAAAATCAATTTTGCTTGATTGAAACAGCAGCTGTGCTAATGATGTCTCTATTTGTCTCTCTGTTTTTGCTGGGATCTTCATCCCGTGGTAACTAGGATTTACACAAGCTCCAGTCTGGATCCAGAACACCTGACAAGAGATGATGCTGACCCTCAGAGGACCTCAGATGATGCGAACCCTGAAACTAACAAACTTTGCTTTAAGTGTGATTGCATCATTTAATAATTGTTGGTAATCGTGTTCAGCGTCTCTTTGATTACATCTTTAATTGATTTTTCCACACATTTCCGCCATATGCACATTAACTGACAGTCACCACTGATAAACTACTACTAGATATTACTAAAAAATTAATTTTGTGTAAATTTGAGTTTATTGTAACATTATACATTTGAAATTTTCAGTAATATTTTTATTATCAAATATGCACATTGTACGCATAACATGCCTAAACAGCTGTGGTAAAATATCTTGCTTCTCACATTCAATTAAAAATAACATTACATGAATTAGGTAGACATAAATAATATATTAAACTATTCTCATTTCAAACCAGTGAAATTTGATACAAATTTAGGTTGCACTTTATTTTAAAGTAAGTGTACTTACTTAAGAAAGTACTGGTAATATAAGGTAACTAAATGGGGTAGGGTTAGTTATATATATATTTAACAGCAGATATATATGGTTCTTTAAGGGAAACTTGGTGGTTACAGCCCTACTAGATTGTGATATACAGTATAACATTGCAATGATGCATAATAGATCACACACAATACTTCTAATAATACTATCACATAGCAGGATATCAGTTTTTGGTCCATCTGCCCACCCCACTGTGGCCTGTAAATGACAGTGAGAGCATATGGCAGAAATACAGAGGAGAAGTGCTGGCGAGAGGTCAGCTGTGCCAACAGAGCTGTGACGTGACACAAGCTGTGCATTCACGTCACCGCGAGGAGTTTGCCTTTAAGATCTGAGACAGAAAACAAGCACTGGCGTGGTGAATGCCTAGTGAGCAGGTGTGCACGAGATTCAACACTTCAAACAAAACACCAGCTTCAAATGAAAAAAAAAAAAAAAAACACATTACTTCCCTTTTAAGCATTTCATGAAAGGAGAAAATAGAGTTCTTGGATTTCAATTCATGTTTGTCAGCTTTAATGCCATCTACTGTAAATGCTACAATGTACTCTTGAATGTTTTTTGCAGATTTTTGCATTTAAAAATCACTCAGTAAAGTTCACATTCAATTAGAATTAAGGAGTAAAAATATTGATCACTCACATTGAACTGCACAGATTCTTGTCCAATCAAATGCTCTCTAGAATGAGAAAGACCCTCCCCAAATTCAAGATTACATAACTAAACAATTTGAAAATATGATCCCTTTAACAAATAATGAAGAAATTTGCTAGTTTAGAAGTGCTGTAATTTATGTCTGAATGAAAAGCAGGCCACTTTCAAAGCTGGCTATCGTGTGATTCACTCTCACCTTGAATGGCCCTGATCTAGAACATTTTCCAGACTTCATTTCTGCCTGCCTCTCTTTCCATTTTCACTTCTCTTTCATAACGCCCATCCTTCCATAATTGTATACTCTCTTCCTCTTGATTGCTGTGCTGCTAATTTGATAAAGAAACAGATGGAATTTATCAGTATTTTATTCAGACAGCCCTGTCATGTTGTGAATTCAAAAGACTGCTGTTAGATTCACACAGCAGAGTGACTAAAGTCACAATGTGTGGTATAGCACAACCTCACTGGTTTTATTAACCAATTACTTCATTTCCCACAGGGCCTGAATTTCATTTTGGAAGGGGGGCAGGGGATTCCCACTTTAGGTGGCTCTTGTCGGGGGCCAATCATCCAACCTAAATTTCATCACCCAGTGTATTTGTGTTTTACAATTTATAATTTTGTGGATTCATATTTATATTGTGAGGAAGATTCTTCAAACTCTGAATTGAATTTAACAAAAAATGACAAGTAAACAGTAATAAAATAAGAATAGATTAAAAGACAATATAAAACTACAACTAAACTTCACTGTGCTTTAATTTAATTTATATTTTAGGTTTCAGGATTTTAGGTAATATTCAGGATTCAGTAATACCACAGAAACAGAACAATCTACTTAAATTTCAAATAACACTGACTAATCTTAAATGTATAAATCTCTTTGAGACCGCATGCATGGATCAACTGTTACACATACGTTTTGTTTCTTAACTGTTTCCCAGGGCTCTTAGGGCTCCATTTTGTAACCATTTTTTTCTGCCTGTGCGACTAAACTTTGTGAAATATTTGTAAACTTTTGTTCAACGCTTAAGTGCTGCCATTTCGGTTTCATTTGAGAAACATCAAACAGCAATCTAAACTGAAAGCATAACGAATTCACGCTACTCATTTGAACTGTGCAGTGATTCGAGTGTAGAGACTGGTTTACGCATGTCGCCTCAGTATGAGCGTAAAGATGCCTGGAGCAAAAATTATGCAAATATTGATGAAACAATGGATGGTAAGGTAAAGTAAAGACTGCTTAAATTGGAGGAGGTGAACATGTTTGTACTCTTGTGGGAAAAACACATGCAGCAGTCACCGACATCAAGTTTAGTTTTACTTTTATTTTTATTTTCATCTGAATAAGCTGGTTATCTTTGCCGTTTACCTCATGTTACATTATGGAGGCTCTTTTATTTTTTTATTTTGTTCCTCAGTGTTTGCTAAACGTTCTGTAAGTTATTAGTGAGTAGCATATAATACAGCATTTGTTGTATGCCATGCCTCATTTTATACGTTTTTTGTCAATAAACATTTTGTAAGCTAGTTTGCCATTGTATCTTACCGTTTTATTGTTGTTGTTGTGCTTTTTGATTAAGAATAACATTGAATCCATCTCTTGTTTTAGTCTTAAAAGTGTGAGAGGTGTCTATATGTATGTGAGCAAAACAGACAATTATCTTTTTTGTAAAATGTTAGAAAGTTAGTTGCAAAAGAGCCGCCAGTGGGAAGAATGAGTCGCGAGCCCAGGTTTACATTAACTTAATAGCCTGTATAATGACAGTGTTTAGTATAAATCGACTGTTTGCATGAATACTCATCAAGATGGGCATTTTGATATATCTTTGTATGTATTTGGCCATTTATGCGCAATAAGGCATGCACTCTCTGATGCGTCTCTATGTACGTGCGCTATGGATGTGTGTCGGCTCACAGAAAGGGTCTCACAGTCACAGAGAATTGAGCACTTGAATGTTTAAAATGGTAAGATTTAAAAGCACATGCAAATCATACTTTCCGTCATCTGTCACAAGTGTCTTTTACTTTAAAATATTTGTGGGAATTTCCAACGTTACAAGCGTGGAAACTGCGGGAATCAGTAGAAATATGTGCAATCCCCGTAATCCCACACCAAAATTAAAGCCCTGTTCCAGATTATACGTTTTTGTGTCTTAATACTTAATTTGAATATCACGGCCTACTCGACACAACAATTACTATATGAAAATGACTGGAACACTGTATTGACCAATCGTGGATGGGACTAGTTTTTTTAGACCGGAAAAAAAAGAAATCAGACAAGAGATCGAGCCGTCCAGCTTGTTTAATGTAAACATACAACATGGGTTTTAAATAGGTATGGTACACAGTATATCACAATCGTTTGCATTTGGAAATTCTAAGAAAAAGTGATCTGTATGAGTATTTGGACTTTAGGGTTTAAAGGGACCGTTCACCCAAAAATCAGCTTACCCCCCCGGGACAATGTAACGTCACAAGCTGCAGGGTTTAATTTGGTTTTGTTTGTGTATGTTTTTTGACCCTCGAAAGCCGTGATTCCCATCCACTTCCATTATATGACTGACAGACTGCAACGGTTTGAGTTAAACATCTCTGTTTGTGTTCTACTGAAGAAACAAATTCACCTACATCTTGGATGCCCTGGGGGTAAGCAGATAATAAACATCAAATTTAAATTTTGGGGTAAAGAATACCTTTAAAAATTAGAATTTGGTCTTGAATTGAGAAATCTACATTTTCTTGATCTTTTGACATGTGAGAGACCAGAAAACATCTTTAATTGATACAAAGCTGACAGAACGACTTCCTTTCTACTTCTGTATAGAATAGTTCATCCAAAAGTATATTTCTAAAAGTATGATTGATTAGCTAATCGTTTTATAAAACAAAATTCCAAAGTCGCATTTAATTGCTTCTAATTGTTGTGTTTAATAACCACTCTTAACACATTCTTCCTCTTCTTCTGTATTTCCAAATGAACGTATTTTAATGCATGGTTTGGAAGCAAAGAATCACCCAGCAAATTCATCTAGAATGGTGAATAAACAAACTCAAACCCCACGAGCATGAGCATTTGGATGCAAACGGTAAAATAAGGGTAAAATAAATGAAGCTACCGCAGCCATTACTATTTCTTCTATATCACACAGCCCAGCTGCTTGGAAAAAGTTACTATTAATTTTCATGAGAAGGGCAATTAGAATGGAGAGATGGGCGCAGTCCAAGGAAGTTTGGTCTGTATAAATGCAAATCAATTTTAAAAGCTTTGGTGGTGAAGACGATTTTCAGCAAGACTCATTTCTAATCCCCTTGTTTTACTCTATTTGATGTCTGATTCACTGCAGCTTCCCTCTGAAGTCATATTCTGCAGTTCATTTTCACATGTGCATTCTTCAAAAACAGCTCTGATTTATTGACACATTGAAATATGTAAGATGACATGCATTTAAATTTACATGGAAATGTAGGTCTGCTTGCTTTTGGCAAAAAGCATTAAGTCAGTCCTCATCATACTAAAAAGAAACTGTTTCTAATCACAGGTTGAGAGCTTTAGTGTTGCGAAGCTGTTTTGAATGTTTGTTGGAAATATGGTTATAAAAAAAACATCTCATTAATGATGAAACTCGCGACCATGTTTAGATATCAATGGTTTTTGGAAATGCACCCCAGGTTTTAAATAACACGAGGATGAATAAATGATTACAGAATTTTCATTAATAAAAATGGTTAATTTAATAATAAAAATCTGTCAACATGACAGCAGAGCATCTGCCATCAGCTGATGACCGACAGGGAGATTTGGCTTTAATTCCACGGCACACATGTCTGCGATGCCCACTGCATGACATGTGAGCCCCACAGAAGAGCTGACATTACACAACCACAAACACACCAAAATAGACAACGATCACCTTACGGTACATCCTGCCTTACTTCACCCCGATGCTTGTCATGAGAGCTGCCTAGCTTGTTCTGGCATGAAGAGAAAACAAGAAATACACAAACATGAACACATATAAGAGTTTCCATCATCATTTCATCCCAAAGGGAAAGCAGACAGCTACAAATATATATGGTGGCGATGCAAAACACTGTGAATATTGTGATGATTTTAATGCCATTACACTGGTTTAGAATTGCGTACATTTTAGCCAGCTGGCTGGATTTTGCCCTCCATGTGGTTTAATCCAGCCCGTGGATCATTTATCCTAAAAAAATGCTTGTTTTTGCTTCTCCTTTCAATAGCTCCATTATATTGCAATACGACCTAATGAGCCTCTGCAAAAGTGTTGCCAGATCCCAGATCCAAACCACCCAGTCAGTGCATTAAACTTGTACAATTTGGGATTAGTCTAATTTTCTAATCAGGTTGTCCAATCTGGCAACCATAAGCATGTGCCCTCTTTCCACTTGCTAGAGAAAATGATTGATTTCCAGCATGATCCTCTGCTTAAAGAAATGCTGAGAACAACCACGGTGTCTTGTACTCAAGAGCTTTTGCTCTCTGGAGCTAAATGCAGGTGTGACATATCCTGATCTTAAAGCATAAGAGAGATGGAAATTGATGGACATTTCATAAAGACTTATAAATAAATATCAGTCCATTGCTTAACTCCGTATCATTTATGTAACCCACATATTTGACTATGATGTTTCTAATAATTTACGGTGTATGTCTTTTTAATAACTATTGAATAGCTTAAGGATTCATATTCATGTTTAGCATGTGTGTGTTTGAATCTTCTTGCTTGAAACTATTCTGACAGTCAATTATTTGTCAAATGTATCACAATCTTGTTAAAGGAATCATGTCCAAAATTATACCCTGCAAGAGCGTGAATTTCAGTGATAAACTTCATTAAATCCAAACACACACATCCACTGGTTGGCTCTACTTAAAATTACCACCTTAAACTCTGCTTTTCATTTTTAATTTTGTGTGTGAGAATAAAAAAATCAGTTTGCTTTGGATTGTGTGAATGTGAGTCCTGTGTAAATGTGCTATTCCATGTATTTGCAGTATTAAATGAAAAATATCTATGAACTTAAACTATAATAAATCATTTCACTCTTGCAAGGTTATTATTATGATTTTTTTTCTATTTGTAGAACTTCCATAAATGTAGGGAGGATGTTAATTAAAAACTCACCATAGAATTAGAGAAAGTAAAATAGACCATTTATAATCTCCTTTTTCAGGGTTTTCTAACACCTCTTTGCAGAGCAATACTTCAGGCGATGGCAGAATCATCCCATAAGTCACAGACACACTTCATAAACCTGTGCAACATGTATTAGAACAGCTACACAACTGTTTCTGGGCTCGAAGGAATCAATCGAAGCAGAACATTATATTTATGAGGAATTATACTGTTTGGCCAAAGTACTATTTAAAGCCTAATGTGGCCCTTATGCCAAAAAATTGACTTCATGATCCTTCCTCGACTCATGACTCGAGAGAATACCAGCATCACAACAGAGATGTTTTCATAGCGTCTCATTGATGAAGCAAGTACTGCGATTGTTTCTGTTGAAACAGTGTCCGTGTCAGTTTATTTCTTTTACAGGGTTCCCGAGAGAGCTGGAAGACCTGCTGGATGAGAAGCTAAACTGACTTACAAAGGTCTAGAGGGGTCACATGATGTTGCTAGAAAAGAACATTATTTTGTGTATTGGTATAATGCAATAGGTTTATGCGGTTTAAGGTTCAGAAAACATTATTTTCCACACACTGTAGGGCTGTGCGATTAATCAAAATCATCATAAAATCACAATTTGAGCGTGCACGATTTCTCATGTTTGAATCATCAGTGGCAAACTATTTAAATATCTAAACATACTTACAGACTGAGTCAGGAGCGCCAGACTGTCCTTGCAAAGTTGGAACTGCACCACTTTACAGAAAAACTTTGTTTTTAAAGAAAACAGTGCATCCTTGTATTGCAGCTGACACAGAAGAGCGTACACCGTTTTCATTCAGCAGGTGTTTTCCCAAATGGCACTACGGTGATGTGGGGAGAGAAAGAGGAGATGACTTGTTGAATAAAGTCATTATTTTTGTTTTCTTGTACATAAAGTATTATCGTCACCTTATAACATTACGGTTGAACCACTGATGGCAGATGGACTTTTCTGATTATATTTTTCTGGACCTTGACAGTGTAATTTACTTAGTAGTCTATGGGACAGTCTCAAGCCTCCCGGATTGCATCCAAAATATCTTAAATGTGTTCCGAAGACGAATTAAGCTTTTACGGGTTTGGAACAACATGGGGGTAAGTGATTAATGACAAAAGTGAAATTTTGGGGTGGAGTATCCCTTTAACCACTGATTTCTAGTTGTGTCCTCTTTTTGAAGGCCAAACAAAGTAGTTTGGCTTTCACAATGAAACACACAGTGTCTCCACAAGCCCTCTTTCTTTGTGTGAACATGTTAGAATGAGCTGTTTTAGGAGGGTGTGGTTGACTATTAACTTTTACACTGAATATCTCTTTGGATTTGCACTTTACATGTATTTTTTATGCACCAAGAGCTTGTAACAAAAAACTTTAAAATGTCAAGATGTATATTCTGTATTGAACTATGTATGTTTTATCAACGTTGCTCAGCCCTAAAGGAAATCTAGCTAACACTAATAGCTCGAATGTGTGTCTGTGATCATCTGCTCAGTGACTCTGTTCATGTTGTTACAGAAATGACCAAAGAAGTCATTACCTTGCCTGCTCTCCTTCCCCAACCATCCATCTTTCTCTTTGCCCTTCTCTATCCTCTGTCTTTTCGCTGTCCTTCATTGCTTGAAGGCCGTCCAGCGCACTGGCACACGTTTTTTGGCTCACACAGCATGTTTGCTCAAGCCCCTTATCCACTCTCCCTCTCTCTATACCCTCTCTTTCTTTTTTCTTTTTTCACACAACTTATGTAGATCAGCTAAAGAAAAGCTTAAATAAACACTCTTGGGAATAGTTCACCCTGAAATGAACATTCTGTTATTTACTCACCCTGATGTTGTGCCAAAACTGCTGGTAATGTTTATGACCCAGGTAGAAATAAAGTATACTTGAATACACGAAAGATACAAGCAAGTAGATTTGTAGAACATTCTTAATACATTTTTGTGCTAAATATTTATTTTTACAGTTATACACTATAAATATACTAATTAAAAGCATATTTGTACTTCAGTAGTACTTCAGTGCAAAGTATACTAAATACCACTGATATTTAAATAGATTTTTAATGATTTAACATGATTTTTCTTTTCTGCGACATTGTGGCAGGAAAAACATACAAAATATGACAGTGATAATCTCAGGTAATGATTATGTGCTTTTTTCAATGTTAAATCTGTCTAATGCAATTTTTAATATTATTTAGTGTGATTTTTATAGCCATAGTGAAAGCAACAATAGATGTTTTACCTCAAATCTTGAAAATAAATGAATCAAACGTTAAAACTATGAAATCACTGTGAACCATCCATAACAAAGATTGTATCACTCACTCACTCGAAACTGTTCAGTCCATTCACATCTGAATCATCTATTTTCAGTGTCCACTTTTCTTTACTTCACATTTGCCATGTTTTTGCGGTCACATCGTATATCTACACTGGACATTGACAAAGCATTGCAAATCATTTGAACGTTGTGTCAGTAGTCATAAACAGAACGAGTAAGTAGTGTAGACCACTTCACTGATTATAATAAGTTCTGTTGTATTTTGTAGTGCCGCTCCGCTCGCATCCGGTGTAGACACAATGTAAGTTAATGTCGCTTTCTGATGCTGCTTTTGAATTTTATTGACATTATTTGAAATTAGTGCAGGCCAAAAAATTTTATCTCGCAACTTACTTACTGTAAGTACACATTATATAAATACTAGGGCTGGGAAAGTTACCGCTTTATTATCGCTTTAACACATTAATTGATTAACACAGACGATTATTTTATTGCACGTTAACGCAGTTTTTATTATTATTAAAGTCCATTGCTCACTGGCTCTGAATACACATACAGACAAATCATGGGTCACAGGGGAGGGGATGCTCCCAATCAAATTATTTAGGCTAAGCATCAACATTCACAAACCACTGTCCACTGTTATTTTTAAAAGAAAACAATGCAATGAGTTCGTATGTCATGGCTTTATAAGTTGGAAATAGGAAGTTTCCGATAGCACGTGAAGACAGCAGAGAAGCGTTCTCGCTCAACACAGTGGAGTGAATCATTTTGTTAAGTTTGTGGTTTATTACGCGGTAACACACGGTCCTCTCACAATATATTGCTTTACAGATCAACCACTTTCGCCACTCAATCAAATGATTCACACAATCATTTATCTGATATCACGTATCGCTCACACTCACTGATCTATATATAACTGAATCGTGCTCTTGCCCACCTCTTCCAACCAGAGTCCTTTTTTTCTACCACATGACAAGTTAATAACATATGTCAGCATTAAAAGGTATAAATGCTGCTACCTATGGATTGATGCATTTCTTAAAGATTTCTTTTCATTCAAAATCGTATACAGATGAAGTAGCACAGTAAGATTACATTTGTTTGAATGCATTATTGAGAAAGCGATTGCATCTGAATAAGTGAGAGAAATCATAAACATAGTTAAGTATATCATGTAAAGGGAATGTAAACAATTACAATACATTTGAAATGAATTATTTATTAAAAAATATGTGGACAATACATTTTAAATAAAATGTATATTTTAATTATATATGAGTCTAATATTTTAAATAATTAATACATGCATTTTCTATGTATAATGAGTATATTTTATAGTATAAAATGGATCGTTTCCAGTCCCTGATTTTTATTGGTTGACCCAAGTTCAAAGTTGTTATAAATTGCTCTACAAACACACACCTTTGTTTACATTTATGTCTTTCTCAGCAACCACTTGTTGGAACCACAAGTGATCAGAGTATCTCGGAAGAATATTTTTTATTTATTAATATCATTACACTTTATTTTGTGAAACCTTCCTACATATGGAATAACCATTTTCTAAAGCAATAAGCCCCGTGAAGCTATGGGTTACAATTAATTTATATCAGCTAAGGGGCGTTGGTTGTTCCAACCCCTGACAAAAACAAAACCAATTGCACGGTTTAATTATCATAACAGTTGTCTGTATTCTTTCTAATATTCAGTGTCTTCTGCAGCCACAGGCTTTGTTTGAGGAACATTTTGCTCCACTGCGGCTCTCAAATCAAATTCATATTTGCATTTAAATATAAAATGCCAAGTCTGACATTAATGAACCACAACTATAGTAACTGAATTTTTTAGCCAAATTTAAACTTGCTGCAAAGAAGATTTGAGAATCTGTGAAGAGCAAGATTATCAATCAAGATAAAAAGCATCTGTTAGTGTCTGTTCATCAATTGTAAGTGAAAAGCGAAGTGACATTCAACCAAGTATGGTAACCCATATTCAGAATTCACACTCTGCATTTAACACATCCAAAGTGCACACACAGAGCAGTGAACACACAAACCGTGAACAAACACCCGGGGCAGTCGGCAGCCATTTATGCTGTGGCACCTGGGGAGCAGTTAGGGGTTTGGTGCCTTGCTCAAAGGCACCTCAGTTGTAGTATTGCCGGCCCAAGATTCGAACCCAAAACCCTAGGGTTAGGAGTCAAACTCTCTAATCACTAGACCATGACTTCCCCTCTTAAATTCCCACTTGTTCTTTTTGTCCTTTATGGAGCTCAAAACCAGAGGCAGAAAATCAAATCAGTAAAAGAGCAGCATTTAAGTCAATTAGTCACTGTGCTGAAGATTAAAGGGATAGTTCACCCAAAAATCTAAATAATGTCATTAATGCCTCACCCACGTTCCAAACCCATAAGACCTCCGTTCATCTTTGGAATACATTTTAAGATATTTTAGATTTAGTCTGAGAACTCTCTGTCCCTCTATTGAAAATGTATGTATGGTCTACTGTCCATGTCCAGAAAGGTAAGAACAACATCATCAAAGTAGTCCATGTGACATCAGAGGGTCAGTTCAAATTTTTTGAAGCATCGAAAATAAATGTTGGTCCAAAAATAGCAAAAACTACGACTTTATTCAGCATTGTCTTCTCTTCCTTGTCTGTTGTGAGAGAGTTCAAAACAAAGCAGTTTGTGATATCTGGTTCGCGAAAGAATCGCTCAATGTAACCGGATCTTTTTGAACCAGTTCACCAAACCAAATTGAATCGTTTTAAATGGTTCGCGTCATCATATGACTAGGGGTGTCCATGGTTAACCAATTAACCGTTAAAAATTGCGTAACCGAGTGAAACATTTTGCTCGTTTAAGTGGGGTTAATTGTGTGCATTGAATTTAGTTGTAATACATTTTTGCACCACTAGAGGCCAGAGCGCTCCCAGACAATTGTAATGTCCACAAGAAGAAGTCATGACAAGTTTTCTAATATGAAGCGGGCAAAGAAAAGTACAGCGTGGGAGCACTTTAAAATTGAGAGTGAAGCAATGCAGTGCTTAGATATACTTCAAGTTCAACCTCGTTGTTGTACCATCTCAACAGCCAACACCTGGGCATCATTAGGCCGGCGACACACTGGATGCGTGGCGCAAGTGTCTCAGCTGCGTGGCGTGTATGTTTTTAATTCGGCTCCTATGCTAACAGGTTAGAGCTTGCAGACTGCCTGCGTGAGACGCGCGGCAGAACCGGCGCCTATTTTTCTCGCGACACGCGCACATGTCGGAAGCATTTCCAGGCAAAATATAATAGGAAAATATGTTTATATGTCATTTTGTACACAAATACATATGAATTCATGACATTTTGATATTTGAAAGTCTATAGGTTGACATAAATTCAGATATAAATGTTATTTAAAAAATAAATAAATAATTATCGATTTTCAAATATTGCACCTCTCAAACATAGTCATAGTCATAGCCTTAGAGAGGCAGCCATGGAGCCTGTTCAAAACATGTGCAGTGGTGCTAAAGACGAATCCATAACACAGGGGATTTGCAGAATGATTGAAAAAGACATGATGCCAATTAGAATGGTGGAGGGCGAAGGCTTTAAAGAACTGATGAATACTGTTCAATCCCGCTACAGCATTTCCCTCGCGTTCGGCAATCACACGCCGCATTGAAAAACGATATGAGGCAAAAAGAGATTCACTCAATGAAGATCTACAGTCACCTGATGTAGTTGCCATCACTACGGATTGCTGGACTGCTCTAAACACGGAAAGTTACTTAACTATTACTAGAGCCTGTTCCTTTATAACATAGCCAAAGGTCGGTGTATCTTAGCTTTATACATTTTAGGCTTATTCTCAAATTCAGATTGTGTTAGGGGGCGGCATTATTAGGCAATTTTAATCTGACAATTTGACCAGAGAGATTAAATTTTGTCTGACATTTAATTTTTTTCCGGCCAATGTTAAGGGAAGTCGTGGCCTAATGGTTAGAGGGTTGGACTCCCAATCGAAGGGTTGTGGGTTCTAGTCTCGGGCCGGACGGAATTGTGGGTGGGGGGAGTGCATGTACAGTTCTCTCTCCACCTTCAATACCACGACTTAGGTGCCCTTGAGCAAGGCATTGAACCCCCAACTGCTCCCCGGGCGCCGCAGCATAAATGGCTGCCCACTGCTCCGGGTGTGTGCTCACAGTGTGTGTGTGTGTGTGTGTGTGTGTGTTCACTGCTATGTGTGTGTGCATTTCGGATGGGTTAAATGCAGAGCACAAATTCTGAGTATGGGTCACCATACTTGGCTGAATGTCACTTCACTTTAATGTCCGGCAATTAACGGACAACGGAAACCCTGGCGCACACTATGGCTAACCGAGTATTAACCGCTAAGGGCCTCGGTTAACGGTTAATGAAAAACTTGAAAACGTGCAGCCCTACATATGACCCCTTTAAATTATATAAATGTGTATTTGCGGAATGCTGACGGCAAACATGAAAGTATTCAAATGTTTGCATTTCTATTACTTACAATATAAAAGCAATAGTTATAATACTTTTTTGTGTGAAGTGGACAGAACGGTTAACGGCGACAGCAAACAAGAAAGAGAATGTGATTACTGTGTGCTCAGGCACTGCCGTTTTCAGTGCCCTAAAAATTGTTTTTCAGGTAGCTTTGCAGGTAGGTTTCTTGAAGTGTCTTGGAGACATTGCGACAGTTCTTCTGGACTCAGTCTGTCTCAGTTTGTTCAGTTTCTTCATGTTTTTCCAGACAGACTGGATGATGGTGAGATCAGATCTCTATGTGGTGCACTGGCTGCTGTTAGACTCCTTGTGCACACAAAAATCTCACTGGATTATTACAATTAATGGCAAAAATAATGTTTGGAAATGTAAACATATTTACTACTGACACAGCAAAAGATAGAAATAACCGACTTAAAAAGAAAACATTGTTGGTGAAAATACTTGTGGCCTAAGATTTTTGCACAGTACTGTAAAAACTGTGAAGGTTTTGTCTGCCATACCAAAATTAATTTGCAGAACTCCAAATGAAACTCAGGGTTCTTGCTAAATCAGGTTTGTCAAGCAACACTTAAACTTTCCCATCGAGCACCAGTGGAGCCAGACAGCTCGTAGAACAGCAGGGGACAGCACTGCAGATTCAGAAAATCCCAACCAGTTAGCTGAGATTACTCTGCCCCAGTTCAGGATCCTGCCACAAACACATCTCTGCCAAACCAGTATCACCAGAACTGGAGAGATAGTACACAAAACAAACAGCAAATCACATTAGCTTCCACATGTGGCTTCTAATTATATAATTATATAATAGATATTATAAAATAGAAAGAGAATAGCAAACGCTTAATGTTAGAGGTCTTTTTTAAACAGAAAAACATCCAGTTAGAAAATGTTTTCTTTTTTAATATATAAAAATAAAACAAATAGATAAAATAGAATTAGAACAGAGAGTGCTAGAGTTAAAAGGACAACCAAGATGGAAGAGATTTGTTTTTAGCGGATTATTGAATATTGTTAAGGATTCAGCTGCTTGGATTGAGTTGGTCAGGTCTTTCCACCAGGAGGGAACAGTTAAAGGAGACATTATCATGAAAATCTGGCTTTTCAACGTTTTAAGTGCTATAATCAGGTCTCTGGTGCATCTACCAACCAAGGAAATGTGAAAAAGATTAACCCAGTAACTGTTTGGGTAAGTCTTATTCTTCAAGCGTCTGATAAAACGAGTACGTAAGATTTTGCACCCTTGGTTACTATGCATGATAATCAGAACCAAAACAAATGTTTTTAGCAGGCCAGAGCTGTAAAGATGCAGCTCTATTCTGGAAAAGGGGGCAGGGAGCAGCAGCTCATTTACATTTAAAGATACAGCCACGAAAAACAGAGGGTTTCTGCTTCTACTAAAAAAAATTCTAAATAATATAATAAATGACCTGTGGGTTATTTTGAACTGAAACTTTACAGACACATTATGGGGACACCAGAGACTTAAATTACATAATGTAAAAATGTGTCACATTTAATGTAGAAGTCAGTGAAAGTGATTTTGAGCCTCTTTGGAATGAACAAAGCATAGTTCACTTGCAAAACACAAGCTTCTAGAGGGCACATGAGTCTGAAGTAATGAATTTAGGTACAGGGGTGCAGAACTAGTGGTGGTTTTGTACTAGTTTTGGTTTTGCAAACATTAGTGCCTAATATTTAATGCGAGCAGCTGACACACTTAATATCACGTATCAAAATATATTTATTTTAGAAGCCAAATAGTATACCATGTCTTGTTTAGTGATAGAAGTGATCAAAATGAAATTATTTTACACCCAAAACAAGAACAAACATCTACCAGTGAAGTAAGCCATGGGTAGAATGACTTCCAGGAGTGTGGAAACACTGACTGTTCTGCATTTTCAAAATACTGATCTGAAGGTTTAAATGGCCTGACCTGACACCAGTGCTTCCTGTTTGACTCTAATGAAGGCATAAGAGGTGAAGTTCAATGGAAACCAGGGCTGTTCCAGTGAGCATGAATACCCATTCACTGGGGGCCATATCAACGGCAGCGATACACTTAACACAATTTTGTACATGAAGGTTTTACGTGGACATTTGGACATAAGTGAAGTACAACGCTCGATTTAAAAATATCATTAATAAGTTAGCAAGCAAATTTTGCATCGCCTCATTAAAATGAACAGAATTTAAGCATGGGAGGAACATTGTGATGCTAGTTCGTGAAGACTGTTGTGGTGAGAACCAGAGTTTGGTTTTGAAAGAGCGTTAGGATGTGCTGAAGGAAAAATCTGCCTGTTTACAGTGATCATAAACTCATCATTCCAATCTGAGTCGATTTTTACACCTAGCAGAACTTCAATTGTCTCGTGTAGCCAGACTGTTGACTGTTAGCGTAAAGTCACATGGCAATTTATTCAGGCCAAATCAAATCACCAATCTTGACAAGAAGAGACATTTAAAAGAACGTAAAGTTAAATGATGTACTTAGTATGTGCTGTTGAGCAGCAGGATTAACTGAAATAATTATACCAAACTAGACAGCATCAAAATACACTATATTTATTGCACAGCAGTGTCAGTCCTCAGTTTTGTTTTTGCCTTAACCCTCTGGAGTCGATTAACGCGATACACGTTTTGAGTCATTTTCTCCTGATAAGCCCAAAAAGAACTTAAATTACACTTTCAGTTTTAATCGTACAGATAGGAGCAATACATCAATCGAATCTGTAAAGGGTCTGTAAATCTGTAAAAGTACTTTGTGCACTTATAAAATAAAGATAACAAACAAGGTGTGCTGTCTGCAGCCTTTGTCTGCGCTGATCTTCATTTACAAACACGTCATTAAAATGAACTGTAACTCCGTGAATACTCAACGAAGAGACATGAGAGATATATCAATAGAAAGCTTGATGTGTCTACTTTTAAACTAAACAAGTGCAGGCGAAAACAAATATTCTGTGATAAAGTAATCCATATGAAAACAACGCGATGTCCGTTTTTCACGTCTCCCTTCATTATCTTCTATTGTGACCACGCCCCCTCACTGAACGCGCTATTCAGATTCAAACAGAAGCGCACGGCTTGAATACACACACACAGAAGACAACGCAACGAGACTGCTCTTCAAGTTTTTATTTTATTTTACTGTTTGCTTCGCGATGAGAGGAATAAGACATAATTCACCCCAAAAAGATTTGAGAAATGGATTTCCTCAGAAAAAAAAGAATGTAGCACTTTATTCAGCAGAGATCATAAACATGAGTAAGTCTCTTTTTATTTATTTATATACTTGTACTAGTTTTCAAATAAGGACTTTTTCCAAACTATAATTCCTGACTAAATGTATAATCAAGTGAAATATTATGAATTTTCAATAACAATATACTATACTATACCATTCAAAAGTTTAATGTAAATAATATAAATTTAACAATAAAAGATAACTGTAACCAATGTAACAAACAATGCTGTTCTTTCAATTTATCCCCCCTAAAAACCTGAAAAATATTATCAGCTCTTTTCAACATTAATAATAATAATAATAATAATAATAATAACAACAACAATACATGTTTTTTTTTTTTTTTTGTAGAAAATAATGTTGTTAAAATGATTTCTGAAGGATTGTGTGATTGGAGTAATGATGCAAAAATCATTCAATCATTCAAATCAGTTTGGAAGTCAGCTTTGATTGTTCCCAATAAACTGTTTAGCTGCACTCCCAATTGGGTATTAAATTATGTTGTGGGATAATTAAATATATTCTAAATAAACTACAAACATAAAATTATATAGATTTATTTTGTTCTCACATTCTTTCTTGTAACTCCTCACTCACAGTGGCACAGCTGAATGAGAGGCTCATTATGCAGCTCATTATGCAGCTTATTATGCAGGCCTTTGTCTTCTCAGGTGTAAATCACAATGATATTCATGATAGTTGACGCCTACTCGCATATGACTTTTACCAACAAAAAGTGTCTTAGAAAATTTAAATTAATATATTGTTTTCTTTGAGTGAGTAAACAAGATGATTTCACATGATTTAGAAAAAAAAATTCTAGGCTACAAGCTCCAGTTCTCAACAGTCCCGGGGACCATTGTTCTTTTTCATTTTTTTTTTTTTTGCCTTATTCAAGTTTTTTTTACATTTTTAGTTTTTCACTAACCACACATAACATTCTTTTTTTCTCTCAAAAATACAGTCATGTACATACATGCTGCTCACATATTATTATAGCCCAGTTTGTTCTCATTACAGTGATATTAGACTTCAGCCATTTAGATATTTATAAGAAACTGAAAAAAGCACAAATGTCAGGGCATGACAAAACTTCTCCAGGCCCCAAAAATACCCTTAGACTCCAGAGGGTTAATTGATAGAACAGAATAATATAATGGCAATACAGGGTTGACGATCATGTGCATCTTTGTAATTAACATTTATTTATTTTTTCACGTTGTTTCAGAGTTTGAAAGTGGAGTAGCTCTCTTGCTTGCAGCCCATGATCACAAAGTACAAAAGCATAGCAATTACCTCTGGCAAATTCTTTTGTTACAGTTTGAAAACCTAAACGGTCAAATTAGCATAAAAGAGAATAAGGAGAGGCTGAGAACCGCAGCAGAATAACAGACTGTCTTCACTAATTTTAAGACCGAATCTTCTGCATATAATGGATTCTAGCGGTAGACTCTTTGTCATCTGGAGGAATCCAATGAGTTTATAAGGAGGTCACCAAGAGCTTGAGTCTAAATAAAGAAAAACATATGCTTTTAACTAAATCTTTAATGTTGAGAGGTTAAAGTGTGTAGACAGTCCTCTCAATGACTCTGGGACATCTTGGAAACATTGGGACACATCTGTTTTGAACAAATGTGTATGAAGCAGACATTCTGCAAAGCATCTCACCCAGCTCTCCTTAAAGACAATGACAAATGTAATGGAAACAGTCAGTCCATAAACCAAAGTGTTTTTTCAGTACTTTCATTGCACTTTTGAATGGCTGTCAATGGAGAAAGATTTTTGCCTGCAAAATGGTTATGGGGCTAACATGAGAAAACTGTCAGACATTGCCAGCCAAACCCTGACCCCACTATGCAAGGATCTTGGTGAACAACACTGAAATTAACCATCTCAACAAACCAATCTGATAAATGAATCAGATTTCCGAAGTTAGTTTACAGAGGGAGGCAGTGAAGGAGAAAGTGTTCAATTGTTGTCTTTGCTCACTCAGTGTATATTACAATGCAGCATAAAAACCAGATGTACGCATTTGTCACACTAGACCGCTTCTCGTGGGAAAACAAGGGGTAATTGTTACCTAAAAGGCAACAATATTTTGAAAACAGTTGAGCTACTGTGACATTGTTCAAATGTAGCTACATGAGGAGTGAACAGCAAGACTTAAATCACAATTTCTAAATGTAATCTTACAGTAGTGACAAAAATTGTGATGGAGGCTAGTTTCCTTTGCCCTTTCCTTTCCTTTTCCTGTTTCCTTTCCTTTCCTTTCCTTTGATTTAAAAATGGTTTATGTATTAAATAACCAAGAGTTAATGCCTATATCAAGCATCAAAACCCATTTGAATTAATTTGAAACTTGATGAATATTAGACTAATTTATCTCATCATTAAAATGGGTCATGAACTGTCTTTGTCTTTTATATATATATATATATATAATTGAGAAATAAAAGGAGATGTGTCTTGTTGACTGCCTCACTGTTTGAATAGTTGTTGAGGATTGTAAACCCTGAAGTAAAATGCCAACTGCTATGACTGGTTTAGTAAGAGTTGTGTAGTTTTGACAGCGACATTCCTCATAGATGGACGCTGCTGTGATTTAGGTTAAAACGCATGAATACATTTCCAACATTCCCTTCCCCTATATAAATGTAGAAGAAAAAAAGAAGGTTTTTATAGGGCTGTATTTCTAGATCAAACCATCTTTTATCTACTATCCTGAGCGACAGGCTCACACTGCCTCTGAATGTTCCTGTTTGTCACTCATTGGAGGATACTGTATGTCAGCTCTCTGGACCTACTCCCACTATTTCCACTTTATACCGTCCACCAAAGCTTAACTAGGATTTTATTAGTGATTTTGCTGCTTTCCTGACTCACCTTTCCACACTCTCACCAAACCAAATACTACTTGGGGGGTTCACAATACCGAGTACGCAAACTTGGGGCTTGCATGCTTGGTAGTTCAAATTTTTTGTAAACATTAATTCCTTTGTTTAACCGTTCTATCTGATTATTAGACATACTTCTGTCCTTAGTAGAATGTGAGCACTGTGTGCTCAGGCGCTGCTTCTCTTAGTGCCGTCAAAATAAAATTCCCACTTCGAACACATCGGCCAAGCTGAAAAACTTGTCGGCCATGGTGATATATATTGGTCGACCACTAACCACGGATATCTTTCACTCTTCCCTGACAACTGGAATTGTTCCTTCTCTCAAAACAGTTACTGTAACTCCAATTCTCAACAAACCTGGTTAAGATCCCAACAACCTTAATCATTATCATCCTGTCAAATCTTCCACTCATCTCCAAAATTCTTGAAAAAAAAAAAAATAGTTGCTGCTCAACTCCATACCCATCTTGCTTAGAATAATTTATATGAACAATTCCAGTCTGGTTTCCATTTCCTCCATAGCACAGAAACAGCAATCATAAAAATCAAGAATGACCTCCTTCCAGCGGTTGACTCTGGTTTACTACCCATTCGTCTTCTGCTTGATTTTAGTGTGGCCTTTGGCCCCAGACATGTTTTAGGGTTACGCTTATGTAAACAACGCATTCGATAGATGCCTAATCAGAGCACACCTCGCTTTTCAGAAGGATGAGCTTTGTTAAAATCTACGCTTTTCAGAAAGGCAGGGCTTAGAGGAGAAACAATAATGTATAGTATGTGGAAAATAATGTTGTTGTTGTTGTTTTTTTTTAATACCTTAAACCGCATAAACAACGTTTCATTACACCAAATACACAAAATAATGTTTTTTTTTTTTAGAAATGTCATTTGACTCTCTTTAAGTTCTGGTTCTGGTTCAAGTTGCCCTGAATGAAGGCCAGAGAGAGACATGAAAATGAGCACATTAGCTTCTCTGGTTCTCTTATCCTCCTCCCTGACCTCATCAATTATTCACTCCATCCATCCAGCCAGCCCAAAGAACATCAATACATTACTGCTGCTTTTCTAGACAACCATTCACACCACAACAGCTTTCTCTGCATTTACACAATCTCTCTCTCTCTCTCTCTCTCTCTCTCTCTCTCTCTCTCTCTCTCTCTCTCTCACTCTCTCACTGGTCCAATCCTGACAATTCAAACGATGAGCATCTATTCTGACAACTTAAAGTTCATCTAGATTTGTTTTCACTAATTATTTATTGATCAGTCATTTTTAAAGGGATAAAACTGGGAGGCTTGTGACTGTCCGATAGACTGGCAAATAAAATGCACTGTCAAGGTCCAGGAAAGTATAAAAAGCAAAGTCAGAATAGTCCATCTGCCATCAGTGGTTCAACATGAAGTGACAATAATACTTTTTGTACACAAATAAAACAAAAATAATGACTTTATTCAAACATTTGTCTCCTCAGTGTCACTCCACATGAGCGTAGCGCCGTTTTGAGAATCGGAGCAGCACGCACAGTCACCTCATTTGTAAACATTGGCGTTGTCTATATTGCTTATCAATCTGAGCCCGACTGAAATGCGGAGGATATTAGTGAAGATTATCTCGCAGAACCTGTGCAAGCACGGCTCTTAATGGTACGTTTTTTGTTAGTTGTTGTCCATTACTTTTAGACATGCTGCTATTTGTAAATTTTTGTAAAGTTACTGCTTCGGTTAGCTTTTAATATACAGTTTTATCCTGATTAAAGCTGTAATAGAGTAAGGCAACTGCATATGCGTCTATGTATAAAGCATCTCATAGCTATGTGAAAATGAGTGTATTCACTGAGCTGATGTCAGCCACGTCACAAGGATACGTTTTCTCCATATATTTACAATTTGATTTGAAAGAAAAAAAGTGCATCAATGCAGTGTAGCTGACACAGAAGAGCTTAAGCTGCCTGTTTACTGCTCAGATTCTCCAAAATGTCTGTTTGTTGTGTACGTTGTACGTTTACCCTAAATAATGCCTGTTTTTTAATCATTGGCTGATAAACTGTTAGATTTCCCTCACCAGTGACAGAGTTAGAGGCTAAGAACAAGTTTTTCACAGCCATATTTTCACAGTGAGTTGTATCTTTGACCTCTTTATATTAGCACACTCAGGCAGAGCGTCTGGCAGGAAAGTAGGGCTGTGTACTGGCAAGAATCTGGTGATATGATATGTATCACGATACATGGGTTGCAATACGATATATTATGATTCTATAAGCAAGGTGATATATTGGGATATTTCTTATTTTTGGAATAGAATATATTTTTAGGAAAGCTATCATTAAGAACACACACACACACACACTAATATGCTCAATATGCTCAAACAGCAACATTTCAGACTAACTAAAGTGAAAAAAAGTGAAAAAAGCATAATAGCCTCCCTTTATGTTTACAATTGTGACATACAATGGCATAACATTTTGATCTGAGCAAAAAATTACATCTGCTTAATATCAGTGAAAAACTAATTGTAAAATAATAAAATAAATACGAATGTTGAACATTCTCAGAACCTTTCAACTTGGATTATACAGGTTTTTCAACTTGTATTTCTGTTCTGCTTGGAATCTCAGAGATCGCGATGTGAGCACCGCCCAACTACACAAAACACCCCCACCAGCGTGACCCTACTACGCAATTTCATTTTCCTGTCACTGTTCAGAGATTGAAGACCGCTATCTAGCAATCTGTACAGTATATGAACTGTTTATATATCAATATTACATGTTTGTCACAAATTCTTATGGACACAGTATGGAACTTCATTTAAAATAAAGTTAATTCACTTTTTCTTAATGTTGTGATCAGAAGGAAGGCAACACAAGCTTAGCCCAATTGGTTTCTGTGTAGACCTGCTCATTCGCCTCTCTCCGAAACACTACATGTGTGAATCAGTGGGTGGGACTAAACCGACAGGGATAAAAAATCTGTGGGCGGGGCTAAACAGGCAGTGATGTAGAATCGTGGAGCGGGGCTAAATAGGCAGTGATGTAGAAGCAGGTATTGATCTTCTTCTGTGGAGGCGGAGCTTATTCACACTACTACATCATAGAGTAGAACATTCCACAAGCTGTGGTTTTGCAGACTGCCTTTAATATAAGCTGTTTTTAGAGCAAAACCAAAGTTTTGAGCTATGAAACTTACAGGATGTTTTTTATAGTACAATGACCTCTTACATATCAAAAGAGCGAGGGAATTTTGATTTCTCAGTTCATGTCCCCTTTAAGACCAAGCAGAAACCTACACCTTCCTTTGATCATGGGTGGAACTATTGTGTAAGCAGAAAACTTATTTGCTAATGCCAGCCTCCCACTACTGATTTCAGCCTATCAGTTTGGGCAAATGCAGTCAACAAAAATGACTTTGTATTAGGAATCAAGATGATTTAGTGCTCTGCTAGGCTTCAATACATGGACATTTTAAAAACAGTAAACATTTTTTTTTTTACTTTTCCACTCATATCACGTTTATTACAGAGGTAGCAAAAGACAATACAGCTTACTCAAGTAAAAGTACATATTCTCATATTTAAAAATACTAGTAAAAGTAGAAGTACTGACTACACTTTTTTACTCAAGTTTAAGTTTTAAAGTACTAATACCTGTTTTAGTGTCACGCTGGTAAGTGGACCTCACATCATACTGACACATTAATCCTAAATAACTTGCATTTAAAATGTTGTTATCTAATGAATGTATCAAGGCAGAACAAACACCATTCACAACAGGGTAGAACTGGGACAAAATTTCAGTGCAGGAAATCTCACACTCATCCAGGCCATGCCATACACCCACAACAAATTCTGAAACCACAGGCAACCCTATTTCTTTGTATGGCCATCATAAAAAAAACGGTCAATTTTTCTATCAGCTATCTATGTTTATGAACAGAACTGTCTCCACCTTTTTTGCTAAACAATCACCTCATTGTATTCTGTTAGCAATAACTTTAGTTCAGACTCTTAGTTCAACTTAAAGCATCACATTATGACTATGTGTTGTTGTTTTATCTTAAAATGACTTAAAAACTATACTTTAACAAAACTATATTTTCTAAATTACCTAAGTGTATAATAATAATTACATAATGACAATATACCAAAATTAACTATGGTTTATTACAGTAAAAGTATAGTAACCATGTTTTTGGCAAACATCAGTGGCTAGACTATGGTTAGTGTAGCAAATCCTTGGTTCATATGTGGTTACCATGGTTTACCTTTAGTGACTATGGCTTTTGGTTTCAATTTTTGTAAGGGTTGTGTTTTTATCTGCCCTAGCTCCCTCTAAACGTATTATAAAACAATGTTTTATAACATTATGTTTGCTAAATTACTACTGTACAGTACATAATAATAATGTCATTTAGCATTCAGTATTTTGAATGATGATAGTAATTTAGTTTACTTTAGTTTACAGTATTATTAATCCTCTGGCTGCTACTAAGAGTTTAATGCTTAACTAAGTAAACGGAGACAAAACAGTAGCCTGTTTACAGATGAGACTGACCTGCACTTGAAGTCCTGAACAGGTCAGTAGTTTTGTCTCTGTGGTCCACTCCTTTCACAAGTCACTTGTATTGATTAGTCTGACAGAAATCTTTTGGTGTGAACCTATTTGCGTTGCTAGTAAAGAACAGATTCATGATGTATTATCGAATGGTTATCCAGAAAAATCCACTTAAGTACAAGCAATACATATTTGTTCTTTGTTACTTCCCATCTCTGGTTAATTATTATTTTAAAGATAAATGTCACTTTAAATGACATAATTGAGATTAAATTGTTAAGTTTTATTCTTATTTAACATTCGTGATTTCATGTTTTTAAAGTCATTAGGTTTAAAGGCATACCAGGCTCTGATCAAGCATAATATATGGACTCCATCACAAAAATCTGACTTAAAAATAGTGTTTAATTAATTTACTGCTTAAAGAAAAATGATATAGTAGATTTTGAATGCTGTTGAAATTTTCAGTAAGATATTTCAAATCTTCCAGCTTGAATGATTTATTCATTTAGCACAATGCTATTCATTATTACTAAATTAATGTTAAAAATTATTCAATTTACTTTAATAATAGCCTCTATTCAAAATGGAAATGCATCTAAAACTTGAATCTAACATTCATTCTGCAAGACTTTATCAGTTAGCAAAGATGCTGAATTTCAGGGTTTGTCTGTGGGTGCTAATGATGACAGAGCTTTTTACTAAAACCTTTAATCTATCAGAGTCTGGAGAAATTTCCCTTTCCATCCCCTGAAACACCAGTGCTCTTCAGTGTTCCACATTTATGCACCGAATCGCTTTTCGCTGGGGTGATGGGGGACAGTGAGACTCTATTCCCATTCTCTGTCTATATTGTTAAAAAATATTTTAAAATAAGTCACAAAGAACATGCCTGCACATGTCTAGTCTAAGGCAAGAGCAGTGGCATTCAAGGGCTCATGTTTAGAGCTCAGACAAACCGCTGCCAGCTGCTCGGAGATTCCCCGACATGCTCATCAAGCTATCAGTTCTGGGCATGAGGAGCACAAAGCAAGCAACTGCTCCAAAGAGAAAGCCGCCCATCACGAGGAACACAAATCTCATTGAATTATGTCTCTGAGAAGCGCAGCTATTTCTGCTCACAGAATACATTTCCCAAAAAAACACTCAAATACTTTTCTGTAGAGACACAATGTTTCATGTGTTGCTTCGGAGTTTTAACAGCCGCCTACGATGTTAAAGAAAAATAGTTTATTTAATCAAAAAATAAACATTAAAACTTAAATGAACTAAACATTAAAACATTAAACTATTAAAAATATAATAAACTAATATACTAACCCGTTTTTGTGTTGTCTCTTTATTGAGGTTTTAAAATGTAACAATACAATACATAACACAAAACTGGCACAATATGAAGCTGGAATAGATGAAACGGAGATGAAGATTATGTCAGGATTATAATTATAAAAATTGCCCTGCTTATTAGTATTATTGCAATATTGTTAAAAAAGCCAGAAATCCTCAAAACATTATTAAAAATTAAATTGGATATATTTTAATATTTTTTTCTTTAATTACTATTAACTTCTGCCTGAATTTCTCCATTTCAGACTTTTTGCTTCTCCTAATTAAATAATTTGGTACCAAATCAGGACAGGATGTTTTCATATTCCCTTAAAAATCATACTTTCAGTTAATTTGCTATTTTTTCACACATTTTCTGTTTTACAATATACAGTGGGGCTCGAAAGTTTGGGCACCCCTTGCAGAATCTGTGAAAATATGAGTAATTTTCAAAAAATAAGAGAGATCATACTAAATGCATGTTATATTTGATTTAGTACTGTCCTGAGTAAGATATTGTGCATAAAAGATATTAACATTTAGTCCACAAGACAAAAAAAAAATGCTGAAATTATTAAAATAACCCCACTCAAAAGTTTGGGAACCCTTGGTTCTTAGTACTGTGTTCTGTTACCTGATGATCCTCGACTGTCTTTCTGTTTTGTGATGGTTGTGCATGAGTCCCTTGTTTGTTCTGAACAGTTAAACTGAGCAGCGTTCTTCAGAAAAATCTTTAAGCTCCTGCAGATTCTTCAGTTTTCCAGCATCTTTGCATATTTGAACCCTTTCCAGCAGTGACTTTATGATTTTGAGATACATCTTTTCAGACTGAGGACATTTTAGGGACTCAAACACAACTATTTAAAAAGATTCAAACATTCACTGATGCTCCAGAAGGAAACAAGATGCATTAAGAGCTGGGGCATGAAAACTTTTGAACACAATGAAGATGGCCAAATCTGTCTTTTTTTGTTGAAATATATATTTGTTTTCATTTAGTTCTGCCCTTTGTAAGCAACAGAAGATACTTGTATGTTTCCCGGTACACAAATTAAGTACAATTTACCTTGATCTTTAAATTCCAAAAGTTTTCACCCCCCAGCTCTTCATGCATCTTGTTTCCTTCTGGAGCATCAGTGAATGTTTGAATCTTTTTAAATAGTTGTGTTTGAGTCCCTCAAATGACCTCAGTCCTAAAAGATGCATCTCAAAATCATAAAGTCACTGCTGGAAAGGGTTCAAATATGCGAAGATACTGGAAAACTGAAGAATCTGCAGGACCTTAAAGATTTTTCTGAAGAACGCTGCTCAGTTTAACTGTTCAGAACAAACAAGGGACTCATGCACAACCATCACAAAACAGAAAGACAGTCGAGGATCATCAGGTAACAGAACACAGTACTAAGAACCAAGGGTTCCCAAACTTTTGAGTGGGGTTATTTTAATAATTTCAGCATTTTTTTTGTCTTGTGGAATAAATGTTAATATCTTTTATGTACAATATCTTACTCAGGACAGTACTAAATACAAAATAACATGCATTAAGTATGATCTATAATACTATAATAACAGTTGCTGTCTGCTAATAATGCAGTGTATGCTACCAAGCCAAGTATGTTAACTCTATTCATAAAAAAAATAATAATAATAATTCCATGTGCTAAGTGTTTTATAATATAAAGCAGTTTAAATTTTCATGATTTCTAGTATTCAAATAGTGAATAAATCAACAACACGCTGTGCTTGAAAAGTCAAAAACTGTAGACGCATAATCCACAAAGATCTAAACAGCTGATAATTTGCAGAAAGTTGCAAAAAAGGCTATGAGGATAAAAAAACAACAAAGCAAAAGCAAAATAAAACTTTTACACCTACACACATAACCATTATATTCTTAGTTAAGTTCACTAATATATAATATAATATGATATAATAGTCATGAAAAGACTTATCATGATTATGTAATTGGTAACGCTTGTCAACACTGGATTAAATGAACATATAGTTAGGGGATTTTAGCCATTGAGGGGATTCCCATTCATGTGATAAGCAAGATTAAGCTAGTAATTAATGATTAACTGGGTGTAGAGTAAATGCCTACTAGCCTTTATTTACAACTTAGCAAACCATTTATTATTTTTGTGTAGTAATGCACTTGAGTTTAGTTCAATTATTCAGCATCTATAGCCAAGTTTCCATCCAGTTTCTGAGCGGTTTTGTTATCAACAAAGAGATTGTTAAAAATAAATAATAATTTATAATTTATAATAAATACATTTGCTGTGTCCAGCCCGTTTCCATCCAACTGGCCTTTTACAGAGAAAATGGTGTGCGTGATGACATCATCCCTAAAAACTACTTATCATTTTATTTGTTTATTATAAAATTAAACTGCCCTTGAGCTGTTTCAACACATAATTTCACCTACTGCGCAAATTATATTGGCTAGCAGCCAAAAAAAAAAAAAAACTACTTTAACTATTATATAGCCTATTATTAAATTATAGGCATACATAAAATGTTCTGTGTATTTTTGTATTAATTTTTTTGGTACTTTGTTATAGACTATTTAGATACTTGATCTCAAGCAATATTCATAAGCAGGTGCAGTTTTATTATTTTTATTATTTTTCTGATTAAACTTGATTAGACTGTATAGGAAATAGTTCATTTTGGTTATTTGATTTCTCCTAACTGACAACTGACGGTCGTTAAGCCATTATTTACCGTTAACCTAGAAGATTTTTAAATGACAATTAAATTTAATTTTAAATGATACATGGTTGTGACTGATTAAAAATACCTGAATAAATTTTAAATAAATGTAATACACGTAAAAAGCAGCATTAACAACAGAACATGAAGATTCACATGGTCACGTCACGCACAGAGCTTCTGCGAACAGAGAAAAGCATAAAGCTTTATATATAAAATAAATAAATAGGGTTATATGCTATATATATATATTTTTTAAAGGATTAATACGTTTACAAAATGAAAGAGAAAATAGAGAAATGTTGCATCCCTAAACCCAACCCAAAACCTTGATCATTCAATTCTCTCACTGTTTTAAAGATGACTCTTAATTGGAATTGTGAATTAGGCACTGAGGAAGGTCCTAAACATTTGTCTTTTCTTGCTAAAGCTGTGGTTTTCATGTCATAATTGCTTCTTTGTTGTATTATTTCATCCACATCATGTGTAGCCTTTCAGTATTTCAAAGTGCCTCCAACTGACAAACACCATTTGATACTGTACCATCACAGTACTTTATTATAAGCAATTTAATATCTTTGGTCTTGCATGTGATGACAAACAGGGATTTGAGCGAGAAACCTCATTCTCCACATGGAAAATATCTGACAGAGCCGCCACTGTCTGCCATAGGGTCTTGCTCTCTATAGATGCCTTAGCACATACACCACATCTAATGAAGAGCCAGAGATCAGTGCTTAAAAAGTTCAACATTTTCACACTAAATGATTTTAAGAAAGAAAAAAAGACTATTCATCTATTTCTAAAGATTGTGGTAGTAGTTGTGGTTGACAGAATTTTTTTTTTTTAATGTAGACCTTCTCAAGTCATTTGTGGCTAACCTAGAGCTGTGCTCTATAACCAATACCTCAAACAACAGTGCAAGGAATGTGACTGGATTCACACAGAGCTGATAAATGTACAAATGTGTTCCTGCCCATATTAGCATCTACAATCAATCACAGTTCAAATCCAGCCAAACAAGGGCAAACGCTCTCAATGCCAAATCAGCCCTGTCACTAAGCAACTCGGCCTACTTCAATCTGTATGCATTCACAAATTGCTAACAGTTTCCTTTACCAAAGAAAAATGAACCCTTCTGGAAGATTCTGTTGTTGTATTTTCTTTTAGCACTTTTAATGCAGATGTGGAATAATGGAGTGTCCAGGAAACAAATCCAGAAAAACAAGATCAAACAACACCTTTAAATAACACAAGCCCACTGTTCAGAGAAAAAAAAAAAATCCCAGGATTATGGAGAACAATTTAATTGTTCAGATTCCCTTCAAATCTAATTCGCTTGATGTGGCTCATAGCGCTGGAATCCCAGTCAAAGCGTAAAAACAAACAGTCCATTCTCTCCATAGTTTAAAGGGGGGGTGAAATGCTCGTTTTCACTCAATATCCTGTTAATCTTGAGTACCCATAGAGTAGTACTGCATCCTTCATAACTCCAAAAAGTATTTAGTTTTATTATATTCATAAGAGAAAGATAGTCTGTACTGATTTTTCCCGGAAAAACACGAGCGCCTAGAGGCGTGACGTGTGGGCGGAGCTAAAGAATCATGAGCGCCAGTAGACTTTTGCGTTGAGAGCGTTTGGAAGCTGTGACAGCTGTGAAGGCTGAAACTGAACGAGAGCAGCAGCAGCAACGACTCACTCCGAGCGGGGCTCGAACCCGGGTCTCCGGGAGGGGAGGGGGACGCACTAACAAGGAGGCAGAGATATTTTAAGCAGTTTTACTCACCGCATGCGGTTTCAACACACGATCGTGACCCTTTTACGTTGGGATTGCATCATCCTTAAGAAATAAACGATACGCAAATCCGTCGTCAAACTGGGCTTTGTTTGTAAAACAAGCATTTTAGAAATGCAGGGAACAAACACAAACATTTGCACGACTCCTTTGATGCTCTGTAAAAATAAGCTCCATCCACTGGTCCCTTAATGCTGTTTTTTCTTTGGTAATCTGTGCAGGGTTGTCTTGCTCTGGCAACCAAAAACACACTCCTTTTGTGACATTTCGCGACGCTCTCGCTCTGATCAGTGAATGTCTCTGATCTCAGTGCTCTGCTATACGGGAGCGCGCGCTCTTCCGGCAAACGTGCCCTTAGGACCCATATAAGGAAATTCCCCTCCATCTAACGTCACACAGAGCCATACTCGAAAAAAACTTTCCGAAACTTGTGACAAACCGGAAGGAGTATTTTTGGAACAGAAATACTCCTTCAAACGTACAACTTAATTTTTTAAACTTTGTCCATGTTTAGCATGGGAATCCAACTCTTTAACAGTGTAAAAAACTCAGTATGCATGAAATAGCATTTCACCCCCCCCTTTAATACAAAGGACCGAAAATCACAAAAAGTGTAAGATGCAGTAGGATGGGCAAAAACTGGCATAAAGTTGAGACATTTTTTAAAAGATGAACTTGTGTGAGATGCGAGTGCAATGGTGATAAATATCCTTCTTGTAAATGTGATAAATATGCATTCTGTCTGAATGGCTTGGTTTCAGTTTTGACATAAATAATGTCTCCACATTGATGGTCTCTTTTTCTGCAATATTTGTAATAAACAATGTAGCAGTGGGTTCAACTGGATAGGCTAAAAAAAAAAAAAAAAAAAAAACATTAAAATGCAATGATGCCTACATCGTCATGGCATCTTGTGTGTCACTGATACGGCTGTCTGATGCACACCTTAAAATTGCAATGCATGTAATTTCGACAGCTAGAGGTTTAAACAGGTACTGCAGTCCAAATTTTATAGAGAGTATTGTTTCTCCCACCACTTCCTCAAGGCTTTTCACAGGTTGCCAGATGCAACAAGGAATGAGCACAGCTGATAATGTTAGCCAGTGAGCCTTACAGCATAAGACAATGAGTTGTTTTATCCTTGTTTAATATTCCTCTGGACATAGAGCTTTTTAAGATGATGCCGAGGATTTTTAAGTCGGGTAGAATCTGCGATTTCAGCTCGTATGCTGGCTTTAATTGCAGGAATACGCAGTGTTTTCCAACAACTGGCAACCAATGGTATCGAAACCCTACTGGACAAACTGTCACTAGGCGGAGTCACACAGACCAAAACAAAAATAGAACATTCCGACACGGAACACACATTTCAAAAGCATAATAACTGGTCAACTGACTGCGACTAAGTAACTGAGTAAAAGAAATAAAGGTTAAACAAGAGACTGTATCATAGTATTGAGACTGCTCTCATTACAGTTACAAAGTATGTGCTCTTATCATCTGATCATGGTTGTATCTCTCTATTATTGCTACTGGATCTTACCACTGCGTTTGACACTATTGACCACAACATTCTTTTTCATAGACTAGAAAACTTTGCTAGCATTAGTGGAATTGCATTAGCATTACCCTTGGGAGATATCATCAGGAAACATGGTGTTAGCTTTCACTGTTATGCTGATGACACTCTATATAACTTTGTTGCCCGGCAAAACACACCAATTTGAAAAACTAATGGAATGCATAGTTGATAACTGTTTAACTGCACTCGCAAGTGAATCTCAAATTATTTTGTTGGATAATTAAATATATTCTAAATAAACTACAAACATAAAATATATACATTTATTTTGTCCTTACATTCTTTCTTGTAACTCTTCCCTCTCAGTGACACACAGCTGACTGGAAGGCTCATTATGCAGCTCATTATGCAGCTCATTATGCAGCTTATTATGCAGGCCTTTGTCTTCTCAGGTGTAACTCACAACATAATGCACAATAGTTCACGCCCTATCGCATAGACCCTTTCTACACAAAAAGTGTCTTAGAAAATTTAAATCAATATATTGTTTTCTGCGAGTGAGTAAACAAGATAATTTTCACATAATTTAGAAAGAAAAATTATAGGCTCTTTTTTTCTGTATGTGTTTTATTGCCTTATTCAAGTGATTTAACATTTTTAGTTTTCACTAACCACGCATAAACATTGTTTTCTAAAAAAACACAACCATATATGTACATGCTGCTCACATATTATTAAAGCCAAGTTTGTGCTGATTACAGTGATATTAGACTTTAGACATTTAGATGTTTATAAGCAACTGAAAAAAAGCACAAATATCAGGGCATGACAAAACTTCTCCAGGCCCCAAAACACCCTTAGACCTGAGAGGGTTGATATCCAGCGATATTGTTGACTTGATTGCACAGATACTATTTAAACTGAACTGAGCTGGATGATAACATCACTGAATTCAATGATTAACTGAAAGGCAGAATTTGAGAAAATTGAGTGTTTACTATTCCCATTTTGCATTATTGACACACTAATTTTCAATTTAATACTGTAAATCTGTTCATCAATGAATTCAATTATGTCCTCATCCATCTCAGTTCAGTTTAAATAGTATCTGTGCAATCAAGTCAATGAAAATGCGGATAATTAAGTGTCCCCAACTAAGCAAGCCAGAGGTGACAGCGGCAAGGAACCAAAACTCCATCGGTGACAGAATGGAGAAAAAAACTTTGGTAGAAACCAGGCTCAGTCGGGGGCCAGTTCTCCTCTGACCAGACGAAACCAGTAGTTCAATTCCAAGCTGCAGCCAAGTCAGATTGGCAGAAGAATCATCGGTTTTCTGTGGTCTTGTCCCGATGGCTGTCTAGGAGACAAGGTCATGACTGTTGATCACCTAGATGAGCCCCAGAGAGCATTATTTTTGCATCTCATTTGCATAAAATGCAGCATTTCTCAACTTTTGACTCTCACCAGTTGCTGTTCTCTGCTGCCAATCCCACAATCCCTGTACAGGCCTGCACAAAGCTCCCATAGAGAATGAATGCGTACTTTGGTTTTGGAGTCACAAGGCGACTATTATCTTGGTATAGAATGTGCTATTTTGGTCTATATGGACAGCAGTGAAGTGCACATATATCACAAAGCTAAGACATTGAAAATGTAAAACCGGCAACATAGTCAATGCAGAGGGCAAATTCCTAGCCAGCGCATTGCAAGTGCATCTCCTTCTCTATACAATTTTTTAGGCTACTTTAGTAAAAAAAAAAAAAAAAAAAAAACTCTAATATCCAGTATTCAAGGGGCAACAGAATGTCCAATGTTTAATACCACACACTAGGGGTGTGCGATATTGACCAAAATATAATAGCTCAATATTTTCTGGGATTTTAGCAACAATGATAATTTGATGATATTTATGCTGCATGTTATTGTGCTGGTATCATAAGAACTGTCGTGGACAGGTGACTCTTAAAGTTTCTAATATTCTTCATGTTCTGTGTGGTGGTCAGTTCACACAGATAGAAATGTATCTTTTCCAATAAGTTTTTACAAATTTTTACATTTTCACCTTTATAAAGCCATTTTTTTCTAACAGTGTCCATTTTCTTTTGAGTCAAATTCTTACATTTAATCAATTATTTAGATAAAGACTTTTGGGCTGTTACCAAACAAATAATATCTGTATCAACAAAATTCATATTTGCAATGCAGAGAAACATAGAAGCTGCATCTGAAGTTGCATTTAAATGCAGATACACACTGTGTAACGCAATATATTAATGTATTTAACCTGCAAATATAAATGCATAAATCATGTTTTCATCTATTAAGCATAAAACATTAAATACCAACATTAAAAATTATTTAAATAATAAAAGATTCTCTGAATGTGAAATTAAAACTGCCAGTAGGTGGCAGCAAGTCACAGTAGAAAGCAGTAAAAATTAGAAGAAAAAAAATTAGGCTTAAAAAGGTGGTATGGTTAACCCTACTCTACGCTAGGGCTGCACGTTTTCAAGTTTTCATTAACCGTTAACCGAGGCCCTTAGCGGTTAATACTTGGTTAACCATAGTGTGCGCCATGGTTATTATTTTTAGTTTATTAAGTTGACGATCGCCATCTCCGTAGTGAACGCGCCTATAGAGAGAAATGCACATCATGGATTACATAATCAGAGAGTAGCCTATTTCTTTTAGTTTTAGTCTTTCTACAAAACAAAACTTAATTAAGTGGTCAAAATCACGTCTGGCCCGCTCCATGTCTCTCGATATTGCGCATCCTATCTTACTTGTGCGGTTCACTTTTCATAATCAACATAAATTAAAAAATAACGGTAGCACTTTATTTTACAGTCCTGTTCCTCATGTACATACTATGTACTTATTATAGTAATTACAATAACTATGTAATAACTAGGTACTAACCCTGAACCTACCCCTAAACCTAACCCTACCCCATGTGGTTACCTTGTATTACCAGAACTTTCTTAGATAAATACACTGTAAGTACACTATAAGTACATGTTAGTTCACGTACTGTAAAATAAAGTGCAACCAAAATAACATTATAATATTTTAACAAATATTAAACTAAATAAGCTTATTTAATGGCTACAACACCTATAGTAGACCTAGACTCTCTGTTTGTACAAATTGCTGCACATTCATTTTATTCTGAATTTTGCACACATACTGTAAGTTGAAAGGCATTTGTTTGTGCACGCATGTAAAACATATCTGCAACATTTATTAAGTTACCTGATAATTATGCGTGCATTTATGAATTATTATCTTAATGAATGGAATCGATCCCAAATAGAGCCGAATGAAGAAACGAACCATAGTAGAAAATGTTTTTTCCGTCTATTTGAAAGTTAGGCTAATAAACATATTGCATTCGGCGGACTGATTGTGTCATTTTTTAAGTTACATAACCTACCTCCAGTTTTCTTCAACCTGTCTTATTAAGAGGCGATACTTGACCGGCATATCATCAAAAAAATTCTAACTGAAACTCTGGTGTGCGCACACCGAGTCAGACTGGTGCACAGTCTATTTACTGCCGAAAACACACTCTCTGAAGGTACAGATGTGCCAGGTTTGCACAAATACTGCTTAGCAAGGTTGGCCAATCTGGGAAATTGACTGGCGTTTAGCTTCCACCAGTCCACGGGGCTCATTTCTAGGCCAATGGGACTGTCGCTAGGAAAGTTTTTGACTTCTGTTTCACAACTGTTGAGGGCTGATGAAAAGTAGTTTTCGCCAAGTATGAGTGCCATCGCCGTGGCTGCGCTGTCTTTGGCATTTGTGCTGGGGCCGCGGCCGCCTCTTCTTGCCAGTGTACTACACTTTGCGTAACGGATTCTGTTACATTTGGTACATTGTATGGAACATTAGCTGCAAGGCTATCGAGTTTTGCATTTGCCAGCGCTCTTTTTTCTGGAGATAAGAACCCGAGATGCTTATGGTGCGGGTCCAACATGCACGCAGTCATCGCTGGGGATGACAACATCTCTGGCTCATCAACCTGCGCACATGTATTTAGAATTTACTACATGCAATCTTTAACTTAGTGAAATTATCAATAACCGTCTGGTACCTACCTTCATTCTTTCAGACAGGGAGTTTTGGACTTTAGTTTTAAACTCCACCAGAACCCTGTTCGCGTCGCCTTCGCTTTGTAGGTGTGCATTTATTAGTCCAAAGGTGATGGGATAGGTGTTTGAAATGGACACTTCCTTTTCTGCAGACATAACTGTAGTTGCGCCTTTAGAGTTGGCACAACATCTTCAATAAGCTGCAAGTGCAGCTTAACTCCAAACTTAACGCCCTTTAACTCCAAAATCCATGCATCTTAAACTTTTGTTACAGTGCGATCTGACAGCACCTCAGTAACTGCCCACCGCTGTTCTAATAGATGCTCAAACATGTCACAGACGCTGTTCCACCTGGTTTTACAGGACTGTATTAATTTGCGGTGTGGCAGTTTCATTTGTTGTTGTTATTTTTCAAGCACTTTTATTGCCACTGAGCTGTTGTTGAAATGGCTCACATGCTTTGCAGCGGAGATGACGCGGTTCAAAAAAAGAGAAAATCCATCATTTATAGCTAGCTGAAGCGTATGTGCAAAGCATGACACAGAATGCCAATCAACGGCCTCTGTTAGCAGCCACAATGTTTTTTGCGTTGTCATGAACACAGGCAATCACTCGTCCCGTAAAAGCCCACTTTTCCACGGACTCCATTAACTTCCCTGCTAGGTTATCAGCTGTATGGTGAACGGGCAGGGCTTCAGTTAAAAGGACGAATGATTTTAAAACTCAATCTTCGTCAATGTAATGTAAAGCCTTGTAATAGTTATGTAACTTTCCGTGTTTAGAGCAGTCCAGCAATCCGTAGTGATGGCAACTAAATCAGGTGACTGTAGATCTTCATTGAGTGAATCTCTTTTTGCCTCATATCGTTTTTCAATGGGGCGTGTGATTGCCGAAGGCGAAGGAATGCTGTAGCGGGGTTGAACAATATTCATCAGTTCTTTAAAGCCTTCGCCCTCCACCATTCTAATTGGCATCATGTCCTTTTTTAATCATTCTGCAAATCCCCTTATGGATTCGGCCGCCTCTCTAATGATGCCCGGGTGTTGGCTGTTGAGATGGTACAACAACGATGTTGTATTTTAAGTATATCTAAGCACTGCATTACAATACTTGCATTTTGCCCCGTCACTCTCAATTTTAAAGTGCTCCCACGCTGTACTTTTCTTTGCCCGCTTCATATTAGAAAACTGGTCATGACTTCTTCTTGTGGACATTACAAATGTCTGGGAGCGCTCTGGCAGTCTCTAGTGGTGCAAAAATGTATTATAACTCAATTCAATGCACGCCATTGACGCCACTTAACCGAGCAAAATGTTTCACTTGGTTACGCAATTTTAACGGTTAATCAGTTAATCGGTTAACCATGGACACCCCGACTCTACGCACACACACACTAGTCTAGATTTCACTGAATTAATGTGTGCATACTGTAGGTGTGTTTTGAATGGTTTTGCAAAATCACACAATGTTAACACAGCAATAATATAATATCATTGCAGGCAATATATACTGCACATCCCTACCACACACTGCAACAGGCAACTATAAAGCACAAGGAATTGAACACTGTATTGTAATCGTGTTGTCATTATAATGTTATGCATTTGACAGCTCATGCACTGCATTTTATACGTGAGCTATTTACCATGATTTTTCATCAAATACAGTTTTAATAATGATTAAAATGTCTAATGGTAATAGAAACTATCAGGACTTTTACTGTGGTTTATCGTAAAAAAGGTAACCATTTGAAAGAAGCCGTGTGTTGGCATGAATTCACATGTATTATTCCAAACCAACTAAGGCGAAAAAAGAAGAAAAAAAAAACACCAAAAACCAACCACACACATTTGCTTCTTATATAGAGCATGTAAAAATTTATCCCAGTTACTGCCAATGTTCAGATGTGCAGCATCTGTAAGCAGTGTTTGTGAATGTGTGTGTTATTTGTGAGCAGGTTTACAGTTGGTGTGAACAGCTGCAAACTGGGACATCAAGCAGTTATGAGAAACCTAGTGTTTCAGTCAATCATTTGGGCCACATTCAAGCAACTGACCAACTGCTTCCTTGGCCACCATAATCACAAAGCTAATAGCAGAAACAAGCTTCCACTGCACAAATGACTGTTAGATACTGTCCTGGTATTCGTTTAAGCACGTTATAGCAACATGTAAAAACCTTGCTGTATGAATATTAGGGGTATAACGGTACACGTTTTCGTACTGAAAATTTTCAGTACAGGTATCTTGGTTCGGTATACACATGTACCAAACTAATTGTTAATTTTTTTCAGGAAATTCAGACAATAAGTGTTGTTTTGGCACTCTGGTCTGGCACAACGGTGTATAACTGTCAACAAGCCTCAATTAAAACGAGTAAGCGTGATCACCTCTTCCACTTTACTATTAGTTTTAACGCGAAATAAATACGAATTAACTCATGTATTAAATAAATGTACAGACTGAAGTAGTTTAAATCTTTGGTTCTTTTATGATTTTGGCTCACATTTATCAATCTCGTCAAATTAGAATATGCTGACATGCCAATCAGCTAATCAACTCAAAACACCTACAAATGTCTTTAAAATGGTATCTCAGTTTGGTTTACTAGGCTACACAATAGGGCTGTCACTTTTAGTTAAAAATGGATTGCACAATCGATCGGACCAACCAAAAAAAGTTTCGAAAATGAAAATGGGGAATCGATTTTAAACAAATATGTACACTATTAATTTTGAAATAAAAAAAAAACAGATGTAACAAAACTCACAAACAAGCAGAAAAAGAAAATAAAGAAATCCGAAAGTGCAGAATGCCTTGCGAAAGTTAGACATAAAATACCAGCAATTTTATGCGCATATAAGACGCGAATAGAGCATCTGGCGCAAATTATTTCAATGTTAAGTCAATAATAAGATGCGTTTAAGCGCGTCTGGAGGTCTCATGGCGCGGTAGATGCGAATTCACCTCATTCGTGCATCTAGTTACAGGAGATTCTGAGTTATGAAAAGGACCATTGCAAGCTGACAGCGACCGGCTTTTGTGGTGGAAAATTGGCAGTAATACCCCCACCTTGCGCAGCTATACCTGAGTGTCCCTGGGACATCAGTGCAGTTGGACTGGTATACTCAACAGCTGGACATATAGTGAATAAAAAGCACTCTGCTCTGGACCCCGAAAATGTTGATCGACTTTTTTGAACAGTTGTTTGAAATGCATTGAATCATTATTTAAAATAATGTTGGAGATTTTTGAATTGCCTAAATCATAAATGCAGCCGGGTTGAAGCCTGGAGTGATGTTTTTCTTTTGTTATGGCAGCCGTCCCCTCTGCATATATATTTTTTATATATGTTATTCTGCACGAAACTTCATGCCAATAAATGAGAAATATTGCTGACTTGTGTGTTTCCAGCGCTCTCTTTCGTCTGTTATTTGACGTTGAAAAAGGAAACTTCTTTTTTTTACATGGAAAATCGATTTTACAATCGATTCAATGAACACTTATGTCTTAAAAATCGAAAAATCGGAAATTATTTTTTCACAAAAGTGACAGCCCTACTACACAATCATGAGAAAGACTGTTGATCTGAGAGTTGTCCAGAAGACAATCATTGACAGCCTTTACAAGGAGGGTAAGCCACAAACATTCATTGCCAAAGAAGTTGGCTGTTCACAAAGTGCTGTATTCAAGCATGTTAACAGAAGGTTGGAAGTTAACAAAAAAGTGGATGGAAAAAGTGTGGAAGAAAAAGATGCACAACCAACCAAATGAACCGCAGCCTTATGAGGATTGTCAAGCAAAATCGATTCAAGAATTTGAGTAAACTTCACAAGGAATGGACTGAGGCTAGGGTCAAGACATCAACAGCCACCACACACAAACATGTCAAGAAATTTGCTGAACCACAGACAACTTCAGATGCATCTTACCTGGGCTAAGGAGAAGAACAACTGGACTGTTGCCCAGTTGTCCAAAGTACTCTTTTGGGGTACAATGTCATCTACTGGTGTTGGTCCATTTTGTTTTTTGAAAACCAAAGTCACTGCACCCGTTTACCAAGAAATTTTGGAGCAATCTATGCTTCCTTCTGCTGACCAGCTTTTTGAAGATGATTTAAATTTTCCAGCAGGATTTGACACCTGCCCACACTGCCAAAAGTTGATTAAATGACCATGGTGTTGGTGTGCTTGACATGTCAGCAAATTCACCAGACCTGAACCACATAGAGAATCTATGGGGTACTGTCAAGAGGAAAATGAGAAACCAGAGACCAATATGCATAGTCGATATAAAAAATTGGATGACGAGTAATTTCTTACTGCTAAATTCAGAAAAAACAGAGGTGTTAATCATAGGGCCTAAAAACTCTGCTTGTAATAACCTAGAACACTGTCTAAGACTTGATGGTTGCTCTGTCAATTCTTCGTCATCAGTTAGGAACCTAGGTGTGCTACTTGATCGCAATCTTTCCTTAGAAAGCCACGTTTCTAGCATTTGTAAAACTGCATTTTTCCATCTCAAAAATATATCTAAATTACGGCCTATGTTCTCAATATCAAATGCAGAAATGTTAATTCATGTATTTATGACCTCTAGGTTAGATTATTGTAATGCTTTATTGGGTGGTTGTTCTGCACGCTTGGTAAACAAACTACAGCTAGTCCAAAATGCAGCAGCAAGAGTTCTTACTAGAACCAGGAAGTATGACCATATTAGCCCGGTCCTGTCAACACTGCACTGGCTCCCTATCAAACATTGTATAAATTTTTAAATATTGCTTATTAATTATAAAGCCCTGAATGGTTTAGCACCTCAGTATTTTAATGAGCTCCTGTTACATTATAATCCTCCGCTTCCGCTATGTTCTCAAAACTCAGGCAATTTGATAATACCTAGAATATCAAAATCAACTGCGGGCAGCAGATCCTTTTCCTATTTGGCGCCTAAACTCTGGAATAACCTACCTAACATTGTTCGGGAGGCAGACACACTCTTGCAGTTTAAATCTAGATTAAAGACCCATCTCTTTAACCTGGCATACACATAACATACTAATATGCTTTTAATATCCAAATCCGTTAAAGGATTTTTAGGCTGCATTAATTAGGTAAACCGGAACCGGAAACACTTCACATAACACCCGATGTACTTGCTACATCATTAGAAGAATGGCATCTACGCTAATATTTGTCTGTTTCTCTCTTGTTCCGAGGTCACCGTGGCCACCAGATCCAGTCTGTGTCCAGATCAGAGGGTCACTGCAGTCACCCGGATCCAGTACGTATCCAGACCAGATGGTGGATCAGCATCTAGAAAGGACCTCTACATCCCTGAAAGACAGCGGAGATCAGGACAACTAGAGCCCTAGATACAGATCCCCTGTAAAGACCTTGTCTCAGAGGAGCACCAGGTCAAGACCACAGGAAACAGATGATTCTTCTGCACAATCTGACTTTGCTGCAGCCTGGAATTGAACTGCTGGTTTCGTCTGGTCAGAGGAGGACTGGCCCCCCAACTGAGCCTGGTTTCTCCCAAGGTTTTTTTTCTCCATTCTGTCACCGATGGAGTTTCGGTTCCTTGCCGCTGTCACCTCTGGCTTGCTTAGTTGGGGTCACTTCATCTACCACGATATCATTGACTTGATTGCAAATAAATGCACAGACACTATTTAACTGAACAGAGATGACATCACTGAATTCAATGATGAACTCCCTTTAACTATCATTTTGCATTATTGAGACACTGTTTTCCAAATGAATGTTGTTCAGTGCTTTGACGCAATGTATTTTGTTTAAAGCACTATATAAATAAAGGTGATTGAAGTGCAGATGAGCTGAAGGCCACTGTCAAAGAAACCTGGGCTTCCATACCACTTCAGCAGTGCCACAAACTGAACACCTCCATGCCACACCCAATTGAGACAGTAATTAAAGTAAAAAGGAGCCCCTACCAAGTATTGAGTACATTTACAGTAAATGAACATATTTTTTCATACTTTTTTTATTGGTTTTATGAAGTATTCTAATTTGTTGAGTTGTGCATTGGTGGATTTTTTGTTAAATGTGTGCCAAAATCATCACAATTAAAAGAACCAAAGACTTAATCTACTTCAGTCTGTGTGCATTGGATTTATTTAACAATTTGAGTAGAATTACTGATTACTGGGGTCAGATTAGAGGCATGTTGAAAATATGGTCATACAGTATAATGCATTAATATGTGCTTTATAAGTACTAATAAACAGCCGATAAGCTAGTAATATGCTGCATGATATTAAGCCACTAGTTAATAGTAAAAGTTGGTCCCTAAACTGAAGTGCTACCATTTCAATTAATGTCAAAATCAATGTATTATATATAATAATCATAGTAAAGCCATTCTAAATTTTTGTTTTATGTATTTTTTTTTCTAAATGTTTACCTACTGAATAATTTAAACTGTTTAGTTGTAAAATTGATAGTAAGGCATTGACTGCAGTTCTATCCACAGACACTGCAGATTTCCTCCGATGTCTTTGTTTAGGTTTTGGGTAGGGTTCAGTGTTCAATGTTATTTTCACATGTGATAAATTATTTTAGTCTTTTGACATTTCACAAGCCATTGTACATTTCACTTAAAATACGTTATTTAACATTAAGAAAATTTTATGTAATTTTTAAATGAAAAAAGTCATCACAGGCACATTTTTTCTTTCCAATAAGCCAAGCTTGACAGACAGGTATTGCATTATTTAACTAATAAAAATGTAAACTGTTCAGCTTGTTAGTTTTCAGTGAGGTCAAAGACTGTTGTAGCTTGGCAAGCTAACATTACTTTTAAATCACTGATTCATATATACATTTAAGAACTGAAAACTATGAAGTCAACAAAATTAAATAAGAATGGAAGGAAACAAAGAGATGTTTGTGTGGGTTTCACCTTTAGCCCTGAGGTCTTATCTAAAAAAGCTTTTTAAGGCTGAGGTAAAGCTGCTTTTTTCAGTGTTGCATAATTATTAATGGCCCAGCTGATTAAAATGATAGAACAATGGTAGACATGGAACTTGCAGGCAGGCCAGTCAAAGGTGCTGATACATAACTGTAGGAAAGGCTGATGACGCAAGAAAGGGAGAGAAGAGAGATAAGCCACTGATTGAATAAATGAGCAGCTGAAAAGACAGTTAGACTGATGCCATTTTGCCTCTGTCCTATCTGACAACGGCAAGGAAAAACTTTCCGCCCTTGAAAACATGAGCGCTAAATGCCTTAGGCTTTTTTCACTATAGACCAATTCTGATTTGGTTTTCAAATCAGATATATTGCACTACATCTCCACTGTTCCAGAGATGAAATCTGATCTGTTCTTTTAGATAGTCTAATGGTGAATATCTAGTGTATCCACATTGGTTGCCATAACAACTTTGGGCATTTCCACAACAGAGAGATCTCTGGGGAGGCATTTGACGACTGGGTTTTGCAAGCTCTGGTTTGATGGTGAGGAAGTAGTTGGCTCAGTTTGAATGAAGTGGGAATTCCTAAAGCATAACTGGAACAGTTTCTTTGGAAGTCCCCACTGGTGAGATGGATGTCTACATCACAGTGCATTAGAGCAAATATGGATTACATTAAAAGCATCACTTTTACAAATATTTGCATTTTTATAAACATCCTTGTCATGCACCATCTATACTGAAAATAATCTGTTTGCAGAGTTCTCTAACACTCAAGTGTGTATGGATTTAGTATGTCAAGAGACTACCCTCAACTATAGCAGTCAATGTGCAAAAATGTTTATAAGGAATGTGTATTATAATAAAAATTAAATGTTGTTTACATAATGTGTACTGTGTATTTTATTAAATGTATATAGAAATACACACACATGCATGTACTATATATTTCAGACAAAAAAGAGCTATGTTTATATATTAAACTGGGTGTCTATTTACACTAAGTGCAAATAGCCCTTTTGTTGGTAGAGGCTATAGAGCATCACAGTCCCGCCCACAGCCCGAGAGAGCTTTGGTGCCGGAAGTAAATTTCCCATTCATTTCTCCCATTGACTTTCGGAAAAATGTTTCCGAAAAAGAGTTTTAGAAAATGTGTGAGGATAACCAGCTACGGCTAAACACATAAGCATATAACATATAATTTTGAGTGAAAAAATTAAGAGAAAATCCCAAAATAGTCAAAGGTACAAGACTGTGTACATATTTTCATTTCCGAGCGAAGGAACTACTCATCCCATAAACCACCGCGCCTCACTGAAGTCGACTGAAGCCACAACTGCGAACTAGCCTTTTGAGCGACTTCAAATATGACGACGGCCGCTCAAACTTTTTCCTCCAGTGAATTTTATTTTATATAGTGAATGTGCAATAATAGCAGTTCTTTCAGTATTAATCGTGTAACTATATAGTGTTTTATATAGGTATTATGCAACATGGTGCAGTGCTTTTTACCTGACTGCAATCACCGCTCAGTCATCAACACGTCGTTGCCATTACACAAATGTTCAGTAAATGCACAAAAAGGTATGCCTAGGCTTAATATTTTTTTGACAGTGGCATTATAAAATGCTTGATATGACTCTACCATATGAAGGCTACAGTAGCCTAGCTAAAGTGGAAGATAATGCTAGCTAACGTAACCTCCCTGCAAACTCACCAAAACTTTGTAGGTTTTGTCCCTCATGCTGACCCTTACAAAACCCACAAGCTGACCCTCGGACACTCTACACTCAACTACATGACCTGATCTGAAGTGTTTTTTTTAGCCCTTTGAACACTTTTGTTTTCCTCCATGAAAAAAGCCATGATGGCAGCCAAGGAGATCATGATTGCACTGATAAGTCTACCTTGCAAAAAAACGCAACAGGTTTTCATTTTATTTTTTTATTAATGATCTTCAGTCTTCACGGACCTTCGAGGGGCTTAACCAGACGGTTACACGAGTTCCACCAATCAGATGCATCACTGTGGGATTGTGGGATTGTTCAGGATTGTGGGTAATGAAGTACTTATCCAAGACATCGTGAATAAAAGTCATTTATCTCAAAACAAGGTTAGTGCCCCATGAACCTTTGGCGTTTATATGAGCTGGTATTAAGTCTACCATGTATAGTTACGTTTTTATGGCTTATACCCCAACTGTCCATGCAGAAATTGTATTGAATTTTTACTTCCGGCACCGGCTGTGGGCGGGACTTTGATGCTCTATTTACACCAACTCTGTCTACCAACATGTGATTGGGCAAAACAACAATGCAAAAGACAACTGTTAAACGTCAGTTCCCAACCCTCTACATTCCGAGTAAATCACTCGCATATACGACCAAATGTTCAATCTGGGCAAAAAAAAAATTATGTCTAATATTAATTAGTTAACGCGCTACATGAAAACGATATTCTTTGATGTATTTTCCTGTCAAAATAACAGCGTTCCTTTGGAATTCCTTTGGAACTCCCAGGGTTTTTTTCGGTAATGGGTGTAACTAATACGCTAATGGCAATCTCATTGGCTGGCGCTCATCTATTATCGTCCCAGTTTTGATTTCAGCAAATCAGTTCGAGCGAACACACACCTGATTAATATTCTTGAATCCAGCAACACATTAATCCTTAGTAATCCTTGGTGCATTTTATAATTCTTATTAGTAGAATTCGTAGCATTATCTTAACAGTACTTTTGTTAGGATTTTTTTCCCAAGGTTTTTTTTTTTTTTTACAGAAACACTGAAAGACCAGAAAAGCACCACCACCAGTCTAGTTAAAATGTTTAGTTAAAATGACTAATATGCGTTCAAACATGGCTAGCAGTCTGGCGAGTAAACTAAAACATTTACCAGCCAATAGTGATTCAATTGCCAAAGTGTCCGTAGAGGGTTGGTTCCAGTGGTGTAGATGCAAAGTGTGTGCTTTATGACACAATCAACCAGAGATCAAATCTGCCTTTTGACAAACTTTTTTTCCCTCCCTTTTCAAATCTCATATCACATTAGAAAGGCATTTATTTTCAATAAAAGTTTTTGTCTGTGACTCATATAATGGAGGTCTATGGTCACCACCTCAAAGAGCATGCACAGAGGAGTCCAAATTAAACAATTCCCCATCATAAGTACACATTGATGACCTAAGACACGAAACGAGCGGTTTGTTTAAGAAAACAAACAGTATTTATATTGTTTTTACCTCTTGTACAAAACCACGTCCAACTGATCTGAGGGCACGAGTGCTTCCTGATGTGACGTGTGTGCACGTGCTCTGGCTTAGTCTGTGCAAGCGCGGAAAGCCCCGTAAGTGATCTCTCGCGCATTTACATTACTCATTGTTTACACTTACTGTCTATGGTTTACACAGAGATTTGTTACCTTCCACTGTGAAGATCTAAACATATTTAGACGTACAGGAAATTGCAATGGAAGACGATTTCAATATATCAACAGACAACGTTAAATTTTTTCACAACCATATTTATTTGAGCCAGAATACACATATCAAGTACTCAGGAGCGATGGAGGAATCATCCACTACAGGCAGCACGTCTTCAAGCCTCAGAGAGACATATCTCTTCAAAATTGGTGGTGTTTTAGTAGCAAGTGTTGTTAAATGGCAACAGAAGTGGAGAGCATACAGTCTGTTGTCATGAATGGAACAACTACAAGATGACGACGAGGACATTGACAGTATCGCATCACACACCTGCCTGACTGAAGATCCTGAGTTTTCTCCGCTGTTGAGTTGCAGCATTTTGCACGTTGTGTTTTGTTTGCCATGTATAAACTGAAGATACTCGCAGTCACACAACACAAGTGTAGTTGTTTTTTCTCAAAACGTTTCCATTTTACAATGCCAAAGAGGTCTAAAGTGTGGCTACACTTTATAAAAGTGGATGCCGAGTCAGCAAAGTGCAACATATGCGATAAGAGTATTGCAACCAAAGCCGGCACATTTGTTTGGATGAGTGTTTTGCCCTCCCTCCCTGTTTAGTTTGGTCTACTCCATTGCGTATCATGAAACATGCCCCCTTTCATGTCGTCTAAAAAACAGAGCGAGAGACAGATTTATCAGGTATACGTTCAATTAAAACACAACCAACTGCGTTTACGAGAATACTTGCAGAGACAATTATTTTTATATAATTGTGTGTGTGTGTGTGTGTTCATTCAGAAGCTACGACACGCGAAAGATGAATTAATTCTCTGTACGCGCATTGTCTGAAATGCTGCTCGCAGCGTGTGCTTTGAATGAGTGAGCACAAGCTCTGAACGCGCGCGAATTGTTTACAACGCTTGAATCAGCAATATGTAGAAACAAGTGCAAACGATACGATTTGTTTCACCCCTTCAAGCGAGTGAACAACGCGAAACAAGTTAGGAATTTTACATCACTATTCACGATAGCCCATCGGACTGGAAAACACAATAGCCCCAGGACGTGGGGCTAATGATTTTGCGAGCCCTGCCCCTCAGATCTATCCAGTCTGTGAAACACTGGTTTCCACACTGGTTTCGTTAAACAAAATAACTGATTATTTTAAAAGATTGACTCAAAAGAATCATCGGTTCACTAATCGGATCATGAACTTACCGAGCCAAAGATGATCTATTATTGAACATCTCGAATGAATAAAGACTTCAAATTCATCTCTAAAACACATAAAGCTATCGTTTGAATTTATAAACTTCTATTTCATGCATGATTCGTATGGATCTGCTAACTGAATGCAAAGTGTGAGTTCTAGAGGAATGTTTGTGTCTTGATGAGCATGTATCGCTCACTAGGAGTCGCTAAATTAACAGCTGCTGTTCTTTTTTTTCTTTTTTTTTTTTAACGGAGGATCAGTTGCCCTATTGGTTAAAATCCCCAAACTGTTTACTTAAATATTAAATTAATAAATGACATCAGAACAGGGGCGTTTGCGTTGTGATGTGGTGGGCTGCTGTGGGCTAGAAAGTCCAGGGCAACTTTTTGGTCCCAGTCCGCCCTTAAATGGCACACCCCAATCCAAAAAGCACAAACAGTTGTATTAATAATGTTATCCTGATTGGGAAGTGTTACCAGAATTTGTTTTAATTTAGGTGAAAAATAAAAGTTTTGTGTTTAATGTATTTGTGTTGATGTTGAAATGGGTTTCAAAACATATGGTATCGAAAAAAGTATCGTTAGGAACCGGTATCGAAACTGAGGTATCGAAATTGGCACCGGATCGAAAGATTTTGAACAATACCCAGCCCTAATGGTGGCATATTGTGTGGTAAACAGTAAACAATGAGTGACATGCATGCGCGTGAGGTCACTTCCGGCACTTTGCGTGCTTCCGCAGACCAGAGCCCGTGCACACGTCACACAACAGGAAGCACACGCGCCCTCAGATCAGTTGGACATGGTTGTGTACAAGAGGTAAAAAACTATATAAATAATGTTCATTTTCTTACACAAACCGCTCGTTTTGTGTCTTAGGTCATCAATGTGTACTTACGTTGGGGAATTTTTTTTATTTGGACTTCGAGGTGGTGACCATACACATCCATTATATGAGTCACAGACAAGAATGGTTTGACCTAAAAATATAAAAATGGGAACTACTGCGGAAACGAAGACACCTACATCTTATTTGTCCTTGAGGTAAGCTAAAACGTACCAAAATTTTATTTGAAAGTGAACTATCACTTTAAAGCTACATGCACTTAGTGTAGAAATAGCATATCGCTAAAATCCTAAATATCATCTATCGCTAAGAAAAATTCTATTTTTACTTATATATATATAATACTTATACTTTACTTATAATAATATAGCATATAATAATACAATATATATTGTTTTTCTGGATTTAATGACTTCATTTTGATGAATCGATATCAGAAGATAAGATTAATAAATCTGCCCCTCTCAAACTTTACGATTATCAAATGAAAAAACACTACACATATTTATCCAGAGAAACACAGAATTTTCCTAAAATCACATTAGAGGAAAGAGCTCATACCCAAAAACTAGCAAGATGTTTACCGTCTATAGTTATGTATTGCTTACACACATTACTTACAACTTCTCAAGCTAGTCGCATACCAGATGAAAAACATTTTGCAGACCAGATGTGTCCTTCAGTATTTGCATACTCAAATTCAACTTCATGGAAACAGCATACACAACACAAACAAAAATGTTAGAAAGTACATTATAGTATGAAGTTTACATTACAAAATGTATCACACAGCCAAGGTTGAAATCAGTGTACATTAACATTATGCTACGCAGCTTCTGGGGTCATAGCTGGATGCTTATAGAAAACAGCATGTTCAAAGATCTGATGCATCATGGTTTACACAAAATTTAAATCATTCACTTAACTAATTTATTCAAAAACACAAATTTATTCAGGAACGAAAAACCATAGGTTTGCTCAGGGATTTGTATGGAGCCATTTTCATACATTTTCACTATTTTCAACATTTACTACCACCCCCTTTTGCTAGTATTGTGTCCATAATGCAAAGAATATCACAGTACAAAAACATTTCCCAGTGTAAAACCATTTTGTATTCAGCCCAGTCTGGTTATGAAGACACACAGACTACTCCTACACAAAAATGCATGCAAGCAAACCAGACTTACCTGTTTTTAGGTGAACTAATGCACGATATAGACAAAGAAGAATTTAGCCTGAGGAAATTACAATGCTTTCACTTTTCACAAGTGAATCTTCAGAGAACCTTTCACAGACCTTGTTTTTTTTTTTTTTTTTTTTTTTAAACAGAGCTAAATTAAACTAGGCATGAAAGAAAAGCCGCCAAATTGTGTTTCCTAATACGATTCTGAAATTAAATCCATTCCTTTATGGAACAGAAAACAATCTCTGCCACATGAATACGACTACTGTATTAGAAATGCAGAAATCCAGAGGAATTTGAGGAATTATTGATTTACAGTCATTGGAACACAAGGCGGGCCACAGAATATGCCAGACATGAGTTTAGGGAGGTTAAGATAAGGACATATAAATCAAACATTTTTTACATTCAATTACAGTTTGTAAAAAGACGGAACTGTGTACAGAATCATGAGAAATATCACACCGACTTGATGGAAATAAATGGATTTTGTATCTTAATAGGAGATGCACCGATTGGCCATGGATCAGAATCAGACGCTTTTCCTCATGAACGGCCCGGATCGGTGACCGGAAAATCAGTCTCACTACTTTCCAATTTAGAGCCAATCGGTTTTGTTACCAGTGACAAAGGCAATGACATCAGTCCCGTATTCTCACTCCCGGTTACATAGTGCTTGTATTGCACATTATTTTAGTCATTCCAGCAGGTTACACACTTACACCAAAAGCGCGCGCACCACCACTGATCTATATTAGCGGAGTGCACAAGCTGGCCGGCACTCAGTCGCAAACAGCTTGTGAGCCACAAATACCAAAATGAGTGTCTAACTGCGCTAAAATATTCAAATACATACAAAATTGTCAAAATGGCCATCTTGCCAAGTATCCAGTTAAACACAGTCAGTTTGGAACGTTAAATAGTTGAGAAATGTCCATAGTTTCGAGTAGCAAGACCTTCAGACTGATGGCTGTAGGTCTGGAATCTATGGCAGCTTTCATTGGCTAAGGCCCACCCATGAGGCCGTTGCCAACATGTCAAACAACCAATAACAGTTAGTTTCATTCAGCATCACGTTTCGGGGCGTGGAAATGTCGCCACAATAACAGGTGTGTAAAACTCTCAGATGTATTTTAAAGATTCTATGCCATGAACTTTTAATTTTTTACATCCTTTTGACTATCCAACGTTTAATTGATCCTGATAAGCGTTCATCGTCACAAACTCGATGGCTTTCTTCTTTCATGAGGGGGTTTGGCACCGCAGGATTTTTGTTTCCAGGTGGAATGTTAAAGAATGCAACACTCACGTGTGATGACGGGAGCTAGTGTAACGTCATCACTACCGTGATATCGGGAGCATGTGAAGTCTGCTACTAATGTTTTTGTATTTCTGGTGTCAGTTGTATTTTGTATGTCAAGTTTGCAGTTTATTAGGTTTAAGATACAACTATGTTTTATCTGGTTCATTATCCTTTAATATTCATTTATAATACAGTTAAAGATAGCATGCGGTTTGTGTTTATTGCAGATAGGAGCATATATCATGTTATGTCTAGTTCCCCTATGATATTTGAATTGTTTTTTTTGTTTTTTTTACATTAACCACACATAGACACGGTGTAGTTATGTGTTATTTATTATTTCAAGTCTGTATTTATCTCCACATTGCAAACAGTTACCTGGCATGCTGCATACTCACCATATCTTGGTCATGTGACTACTCAATGGAAGAAGCAGGACTACAGCTTTTCTTTTTCTTGTGTTGGGTTAAACCATTTGTACTTATCTCTTGGTGATGTAGACATGAAGAGATGACTTATGGTGTTGTTTACATTTTGCTTATGTTGAAGAATTGCATTTATGTTTTAATTGGAAGTTTAATAGTCTAACTGGCTAATTGATAAATTGTGTCTATGCTTCAAAGATTTCTGGTATTGATGCCCCTGTAGTTGGTATCGTCTTGTGTGTAATGAGCCTGTCTTAGGCTATATAAGCCAGTCTAAACTGCAGTCTAAACTGAACCTTGGAAGAAAAGGTGGGGCCATACTGCTTAAAGTGTATATGTCTATGTTTTGCTGCCTGTAGCAATTTGTTTTTTCTTTTGTTCTTTATACATCAAAGTGGGCATTGAGTTAAGTGTCTATTTTTACTTTTTTTAATTTCTTTTTTCTTTGTTTAGTTTCCTAACTTTGTTTTTTTTTTTTTACACTTACTGTGAATATGTACACCTCTACGTCTCCACTGGCATTTATATGTTGATACGACCCACCTGGTCTTTATTTTCTACGCACCTATCACTTACAGGTGTGCGATAGAGTTTGTTCACTAATTTATTCTGGTTTAAGAAAATTTTATCTCAGTTTTTATTATTCATTTAAAATGAGACAAATCTGCTATTATTTTAATCTCCGATCTTATTTATTATTTGTAAGACTGCGTTACAATGTGCTTTAATATTACATTAGCGATGTCATCTACACCATTTACTTTCATTTTAATGAGAAACAATGGAAAACAGGTTAATAAAGCATGATAGTCAATGTTTAATGTTTAGAAATTATTATTTCAAGACATGTAAAGAATTTTTTGCTCATTTATGTGGGCCGACCCAAGCATGGTTAAAATGTGTTCATTGGCTAGCTCTAAAATCAGATTATTTTTAATTAATAAAAAAGCCCCATTATTTTATGTGAAGAAGAAAAAAATAATAATAATAATATATAAATATAATTATATATATTATTTTATTAACAAAATATTTTAGTTTGTCTTGCATATTTTTTTGTTTCATTCAATCAAATAAGATTTAAGCTGTCATATGGTCAAGTTACAATGTAACTTGCACCACATTCACTACCGATATATCGGTGAAAGGCTCATATCAGCTGATAATATCGGCAAAACTATATATTGTTCTGGCCCTAATAAATAGTATAGACTGCAGTCCACACAGTTGGAAAACTATTTTAAAAATGTATATTTTAATAATTTAATTCTACAGTATAGTACACTACACTACATGTGTGTTGCATTCATATCCGTATCATGTTCAAGGAGGATGTGTTACAACATCCTTCAAGTGTTGGGCATATTGTGTGTGCTCTGGTGCACATTTTGGCTATTTTATTTGGTCATCAGGGTATTCCATTCATACAGAAAATCTGCACACTGTACACACACTGCGAAAACATTACTAGTAGTAGGGGAGCATACTATTCCACACATACCACAGATATGCTACTATTGGAATTTGATAGCAACAACAAATGCTGTAATTACTATGTGGGCAACCTTGAGGAGAGATTTGGGAATGGCTAAGCTACTTTGAAAGACATGAAAACATTGTTGTGACAAGTAATGACACAAGAAGGTTGATGAAAGACTAGACAGCCTAAGTCCCAAAGGTTTTTACGGAGATATCTTACAAGAAGTTGTTTTGTTGGGTGTGTTCTCAAGAAGCTATTTTTGTGAGTGATTACAGTATGCAATGCTCCCCTAAGCACAAGTGACAAATGGCAAGTTCAAATCTGTAATTTGTGTTTTGACATTTGAGTCTATCTGCATGTTGCAGGATGCCACTAAACCGCCAAAACGAGAGTTTCCTCCATGTTGCATTTTTAGCCAAGAATTTATGGGGCCCTATTTTACCGATTTAAGCACATGGTCTAAAGTGCATGGCGCAGGTACACTCAGGACATGTCCGAATCCACTTTTGCTAGTTTAAGGACGTGAAAACGGTCGGTGTGCCCAGGCGCATGATCTAAATGTGTTGTCCCTATTCTTTCAATGAATAATGGGTGTTTTTTGGGCGTAACGTGCAATAAACCAATCAGAGTCTCCTCTTTAAAAGCCATTTGTGGTCGTGCCATGGCAGGTTACATTTATTCATTTAGCTTACGCTTTTATCCAAAGTGACTTACATTTGCTAAATATGTCAGAGGTCGCAAGCCTCTGGAGCAACTAGGGGTTTAAGTGTCTTGATCAGGGACACATTGGTGTCTCACAGTGAATTTGAACTCTGGTCTCTCACACCAAAGATTTTTTTTTTTTTATGTTTGTTTGCTGCTGTCCGTCCCAGTATGTGTAATGAGCAAAGTGTATGCACATTGTACACCTGCCTTTAGGCAAATATTACTAGCACACTTTAAATAACAAAGAAAAATATTGCGCCAGACTACAGAACTTTTCAGTTCCTCAAAATAGCAATGCGCCTAAACACATCTTTTTTAGATCAGCATGCCCATGTGTGCACATATGGGCACAAATGCATTTGCTTTGCGCCTGGTGTATTATAGGGAGCGATGAGGTTTAAATCTTTAATTGGTCCAAAGCAGTCTCACTAAATACATTCACAGGTCACCTCATTTAAACTTGACTATTTTATGTACAGTATATTCTGCATACATATTCACCATACTTCTAGAAGACATATCATACAAAGAGATCCTTGCATCCCCTTTTCCAGTGCAAGTAGATCTACAAAAGGTTGCAGTCAGCCTTGATGGTAAATTGACATGAAATGCACTTTGTTACAAAGACTCATCTCGCCGATTGCAGTTTTGCCCAGGCTTTTAAATGGATTCACCAATCCACATGGCACACAGCTGACCTGAAATAACCCTACAGCTGCAGAGAAATTCTCATCTACAGAGAGTCAAGAGGAACACTAATAGTCTCCATATTTCAACATCCCCTTTCCTTCTGCTTGCCTGTTAAAAAACTTCATTATAAATCTTTATATCGCTTATTCAGTTACACACAGAAAAGTGATAAGCTGTTCACTGCATCGTTTGTCCCTTACTGAATGATTGCATTTATAGAAGTAGATTTGGCTATTTCTTACGTTCAGATACATGTCATGGACTACTAGAATAAAACGTTCTGTATGCTTCATGCAAAACACATTTTTTTATGCATATTGTGCTCTATGCAATGACAAGTATTTCAATCAGTAGTACGTAAACTGTAGTCACAAACTATATATGCTGCATTTTTAATTCAGCAAACACTTTCCGTTTAATGGGCACAATAAAATTTTAAATATAGTACATACAGTTTACAGTTACATGCATACAGTTTATATTTCACAGATACAGTTTTACTCCATGCAGCCTGTTGTTGTTGCATACTGCATATTTGGCAAAATGCAGAAGGTCATCTGGGTATTCCATGTATAAAAGTACACATATTGCATTCTACAGAAATAATAAGCACAGTATATTAGTATTACATTGCAAACAAAGTAAATCATTACAGATATAACATAATTGGCCTACTCCTGTATGCACAAATGTAAAAAATTGTTTTAGTAATCACACCATGCAGCCAGATTAAAAGGCAAAATTTGTATTTTGGGCAGTTTTGGGCTAATATAATCACGTACTGGTAAATTATGATGATATTTCTTCAAGAATATGTTGAAAGGATGCAGTTTCTGTAAGTGGGTCAAACCGTTGGGCTCTGCCCCTAAGCCAGTCAAATAACACTGGCCAGCTCTTAACGCATTTAAGAGCAAAAAGCGGTCGGATGTCATAAAAGTTTCTTGTAACATCTGACTAAAGTTTGCAAAGGGATACACGCATGCACGAATGCATGATCGTATGCTTGCAACCATAACTTTAGCAGCAACAGCAACGACAACAACAGTGCAGAGCACTACATGAAGGATATTGTTTTAATGACATTCCAGAAAACATTCATATGAATGTCAACAAGGATTGTTTTTGCTTCGGGGTAAAGCAGGCTAAGGTGATGTTTTCAAATGCCTTCACGACTCTTAATGGTTTTGCCGAAAGACTCTAAAAGTACAGAAACCCACATCCGCTTGAAAACACACGTGAAACATTAAATAATCGCTATGACGTTTCATGGCAGCTTTATATCTATCGGCGCGATACCGAGTTGCACTTGGCTCTCGATGTTTAACACGGATACATTTTACAGCAAAGCACTGCCGTTTTACTTCACACAGACGTCAAACACAGGAAATAATGACTCACCTCGAAGCTGCAACACAGTCTGTTTGTATGTCCTTTATTAGATTTGCCTGTAATGTCAGCGTTTGCCCCTGTGATCGGACAGACGTGGCCTGAAATGACCCAGCAGATCAACGCCAACATGGACCCGAGACTCGCGGAGAAACGTGCAGCTCTCTCATCTGATCGCTGTGGGGAATCAGAGAGCATTTGACGTCTGGCCAAAGATGATTTAACCCTTTACAGTGGCCCAGAAACTATAATGCACTCTTCAGATGAATAAATACCATTGCTTTAGATATATAATACGGGAATCTCACGAAAACGAAACATTTCTAGTCATATTTCACACAAAATAAAGAGATGAGCATAGATAAAAAAAAAAAAAAAAATATATATATATATATATATATATATATATATATATATATATATATATATATTTATTTATTTATTTATTTTTTTTTTTGTGCACTGTGACTTTTATTTTTTTGCCACAGTGCCCTCAGTTCTCAATCTTCTAATGTGAAAAAGATATATATATATATATTGTATGATTTAATAAAGCAATAAGCCCCAAAAAGCTGTGGTTTACAGTGAATGTATAACAGCTAAGGGGCGTTGTTAGTCAGGACGCCAACCCAAAAAGCAAGCAATTTCGGCCCAGAACGTGAAATCCGTGTGGGCCAAATGTGGGCCAGATCTGGGCCGAAACTGCTTGCTGTCTGGGAAGCAGAGTAATTTACAACAGCTTCGAACTTGCCTCAACCAATCAGAATCAAGGACCGGAACTATCCGTTTTATAATGGATACTTTTTACATCATGTTAGTGTATGATGCTAATTTATGCTGATTTAAATAACAAGTTGTTATTTACTATAACAAAAAAGAGATGATTATAATGAAATTTGCTTAATGTCATATCTGGACGAGGGTGTGAAACAGGGTGGTGTGGTCAAGTTGTTACTGATATGAAGGTTCAAAGCCCATAAAAGCTGACTGATGATGAGCTATAGTACTGATCCATGAACTATCAACAAGATAAAGATCATGAAGCACTAAACCTGAACTGAATTTAAGTGTTCTCACTATAGGTTACTTTGCTGTCTTGATAATGTACAGTACATTCAGCTGGTCCTTATTTCTGAATAAAATCCTTTAGTATGATACATGACCTGGGTTTATCCTGTAATAACATTCATCTGACTGTACATTATCCCTTACAGTACAGTACAGCTGCTTTACACTTAGCTTATTGGCTGTTCAGAATGAAATAATACTCTATGAATGCTGTGCAATTAATATATGTAATGTATAAATGAATTCAAATGTTGAAATAATGTAAGCCAAGATTTTCTCGCCACCACTGATGCGCTTTGGAATGTATTCAAAACAGACTGTGTTCATGTCAGCTCAAACTGTCATTGTGCTTAAATTTGTAAGACATTCATCTCTATTGTGTTTCTGACATTTTAAGGGTTTCTCATCTCTATTGTCTCTCTAACATTTCACTCAAAATGGTTATGATGAGAAAAAAAAAGTAAAATATATGTTTGAAAACTTTATTTTATTTATATATATCATATATATCATATCCATTTTATTTGGTCCGTACTATAATTCTCACAATATGCCATAAAATGTTGTGAATGTTTTGTTGTTATTGTTGTTGTTTGTGTATTTTGTCTACTTTTGTATTCGCAGTTTAAGTACACTAAAGAAAATAAAAATAATATTTCTTCATAACAAATAATTTTAAGGAACACTGTCCATCTGTAAATATACAGTATAAGAAGTATGTTTTTATTAAAGTGATCGACTGCCTCAGAACACATTATGACAGCTTTCCACGTTCGCATAGGAGACCAAAAGAAGAGATTAAACAAAACCTTTTCTCAGAGCAGCTGGTTACAAGGCCTTTGAACCTTGGACCTGATTAAGGTTTATAAACTCAATCGTCACATGATATCGCAACAAAAATCGAACTTGATGCGTTCCCCCAAAATAGTACACTCTGATGTCCTGTCAGAAGCACAAATACTTTGTCTTTGTTGTTGTTTTTAAGAAAACTTATGTAACTTAAATTTAGTTAACTATTAACTAACTAATGGCTAATAACTTCCGACTCTGGCAGATTTTAATTAAAGGGTTTTCACACCTTTGCATCTGCGTATTTGTCAGCAGATCATTTTTATTTTGCCTGAATCCTATACAAGATATGAAAAACTGTACCTCTCTCTTGACAGGGTTCAATTGTTTGGTATGTCTTCACTTTGATATGTTTGATTTGGTGGAGCTCCAAGTATGTCACAGTGTGTTAACAGTTGAATTAATGTGCGCAATGGCAAAGAAAAGGGATAGCACATATTTTGTATCAAGGGGCAATACAAAATGAAGAGAAGATGTACATTTCCAGTCAACAGAACTACTTTCACCAACATAAACTTTCCTATAATTTTTTTTAAAATAGAAAATATATGTAAATATGTCATTACAAAAAGATAAAACATGCTTTTTATTAAAGTATCCTAGCTTGAAGTTATGAAGTTATGAAGGTGGTTGAGAATATCCAGAATGACTAGAGCTGAAATCAGGTCACTAAATTATTGCCATGGTCCCTGTTTCATAGCCTTGAAGACTTTCTTATAATTCTAAAATGAGTAAAAACGCACTAATACAGAATTAACATCTGTACCTTTATGCCATATTATTTTCCTGTTATCCGAAATTATATATCATTTTACAGTTTATGTTTATTCTGAACATGCATACAAACTTTATTTCTAAAGTGCTTTATACAATATAGATTGTTTCACAGTTTTACAACAGTAGCAACTTCACAATCTGCTGTAAAGCAGCTCTTACAGTCAATAGTGTCATTCTGCAGCTCCAAGTCAGTTGAGTATTGATTCAGTTCAGTTGCATTAAATCTGTAAAATTCATTAGTCATACATACTGTATACAGTGTATATGTGCATATGCATTAAATTCCTGTTGTATGTATAAGAATCACACACAGAGCATATTTTCTGTAACAATTACAAAGGTTATTTGTTATTTGTATGTTTTTTTTTTTTTTTTTTTGCAGAACATGGTGCAGCTAACTAAAAAAAGATGCCATCACTGCAGCACTATTACACACTGCACTTAAATTATGTCTTTTACAAATACATTTCCATGACATAATGAAAATGAGCTTTCACTAGGTATCATAAGCCTTCTTGCTCCCCTCCAGTCACTTTATCACAGTTTTTTTTTTACATGATAATAGTGGGTAATAATGGGTGTTTTTTTACATGAACATTTTGTTGAAAACTAACACCACAAGATAATTGCAACACCTTAGTACATTCAGTTGCTTCGGGTTATTATTCCTTAACTTGTATTCCTGTCATACATCAACATTTACAATATACAGTCAAATACATATTACCTGCTTAAAGAGTTTTGTAGTAAAGTGAGTACATTAGCAGTAGAGAATGCATTCTGCCAGAGACCTGCCGGAAACTGTGCCAAATGAAAAGGACTGCAGCTGTCTTTATGCAGTGCTAACTGGCCATCAAAGATTCATGCAGTCTAACAGCAGGGTGCTGGGTGTGTAGTTTCATCTCTCTGTCTACAGAGTTGACAGCAGTTGAACTAGAGTGCAGCATTATGTAGTTATATAAGGTCATTTCTGAAGCCACACTCTACTAGGGGAAAAGGTCATGGCTCCAGCTTTTCTGCAGTCCATTCCAGCACCACTCAAATGCAATGTAAAGATACAATCAAAAATGGCTCTTTTGGGTAACAACAAAAAAATAAAAATAAAAAACACGTAGATTTATTTATATGGAGAGATGTGTTTGGGGGGGGGGGGGGGTATTTTTATGTCCTCCCACACCGGCCCTCACAGAGTAATGGAAAATAACCAGACAAAATAATCAAAGCAGCAAACATTTGTAATAAATGGCAAAATTGGTAACATAAAAATTAATGTCATTTTGTGCGTAATGTAATGTTTTTTTTTTTTTGCAGTGCATGATAAATTGCTGCCCCAAATTTGTCTGCCTCATAAAACTCAAGGGAAGCAGTGGTAGGGTCATGATTAAAATGACCAGGGGAAGGAAAGATGTTTCACGGTCCATGTATAAAATTAAATGCCATTTGAATGGTTGCTTTGTTTGAGTTATGGATATTTTTTCTAGCGTTCTTCGACCTGGCAAGATATGAAAGTTTGAGTTTAATTCATTTTTTGACAACTAATTATGTTTATTTTTTAAGATGTATTCATAAAGCAAATGATTTTATCCAATTGCAAGTACATTTAAACGAGGCCAGTGAGCTAAAGGTTAATAACTATCTGTTATAATATGTTATATAACTTAAAAATTTATATTGCCTTATTTGGAGTGTCTATTTACACAAAGTGCAAATAGTCCACCTTGTTGGCAGAGGCCATTTACACTAACTCCACCCACCAACTTGTGATTGAGCTAGACAACATGACAAAAGACAGCTTTTCAAAAAAAAATACTCATGCTCCAACAACAACTTTTTGTGGTAAATCACGTAGCACAGACTATTTGACATGATCAACCCGAGTTCCAATCCACCTTTTCCTGAACTCATACTTGTCCCTTTTCTAATCTAATATCTTATCAGAAAGGCATTTATTTTCAATAAAAATTAAAGGGGGGGATGAAATGCTATTTCATGCATACTGAGTTTTTTACACTGTTAAAGAGTTGGATTCCCATGCTAAACATGGACAAAGTTTCAAAAATTAAGTTGTACGTTTGAAGGAGTATTTATGTTCCCAAAAAACTCCTTCCGGTTTGTCACAAGTTTCGGAAAGTTTTTTTCGAGTATGGCTCTGTGTGACGTTAGATGGAGCGGAATTTCCTTATATGGGTCCTAAGGCACTTCTGCCGGAAGAGCGCGTGCTCCCGTATAGCGAGGCTGAGCACAGACATTTCACTGATCAGAGCGAGAGCGTCGCGAAAAGTCACAAAAGGAGTGTGTTTTTGGTTGCCAGGGCAAGACAACCCTGCACAGATTACCAAAAAAAAAACAGCATTAAGGGACCAGTGGATGGAGTTTATTTTTACAGAGCATCAACGGAGTTGTGCAAGTGTTTGTGTTTGTTCCCTGCATTTCGAAGATGCTTGTTTTACAAACAAGGCCCAGTTTGACGCCGGATTTGCGTATCGTTTATTTCTTAAGGATGATGCAATCCCAACGAAAAAGGGTCACAATCGTGTGTTGGAACCGCAGGCGGTGAGTAAAACTGCTTAAAATATCTCTGCCTCCTTGTTAGTGCGTCCCCTCCCATGCCAGAGACCCGGGTTCGAGCCCCGCTCGGAGCGAGTCGTTGCTGCTGCTGCTCTCATTCAGTTTCAGCCTCGGGATCTGATTCTGGATCATAAATAAACGGCTGAATCTGATTGTTAGCCATGGTTTGTTTTGGATGATGGGTTTTCCCTCACGGTAATGTCACAGCTTCCACATGCTCTCAACGCAAAAGCCTATCCGTGTTCGTGATTCTTTAGCTCCGCCCACACGTCACGCCTCCAGCCGCTCGTGTTTTTCCGGGAAAAATCAGTACAGACTATCTTTCTCTTATGAATATAATAAAACTAAAGACTTTTTGGATTTATGAAGGATGCAGTACTACTCTATAGGTACTCAAGATTAACAGGATATTGAGTGAAAACGAGCATTTCCCCCCCCCCCCCCTTTAAGGAAAATAATTGCAAAGTTGAAAATGTATTGGGTAGGGTTACTGTCCCAATTTGTTATCATCCGTGTCTTAATTTTAAGAAAACTTATAATTTACACTCAGTATGTTATGAGGTGCAGATAATTGCCACTATTTGCAATAAGTAGTATGAACAGCAGAAAATATTTCTATTTTAACAGTGTAAATAGCATATCACTAAGAAAATAATGCTATTTTCACTTGCAAATAGCTGCTTCATGTAGTTCGTTTCTTCAATGTTTTTGATAGTTACAATTTAGCATTTGTTTTTTAGACATTCATAATGGCTAAAATAATGTATGCTTATAAACAGATTTCCCAAACACTCCCATCATCTCTGAAATGGCTCACTTGTTAAATAAGGTTTGGCTGGAGGTTGGAATTGCATTTAACCTCTGACAGACAGTATGTGTGAGGTTGTACACCACAACAGGCAACACCAGATGTTCACCAGACCTGATATGATATCAGCGTTCCTCAGATGCAACCTGGAGGGCCTCTGCCCTGCAGAGTTTAGTTATAACCATGAAGACACCTGAACCAGCTAATCAAGGTTTTGGAGTTACTAGACAATTACAGGTACAGTAGGTTAGTTTGATCTTAAGGAGGGTAGGTATTTTTGAGCTACACTCAGCAGGCCAGTTGCCCTCTAGGCCTGATTTGAGGAACTCTGTGATAAAGCATGAAACTGTTGATGAGACAGTTGCTGAGATGTGATTTGTGTAGTTGATCATATATTTTTCTACCCCAACATTCCTGGATGACCTGGGGTGCATTTCCCACAGATTGAAAGCTCGCTGTTTGCATTCTTGAAGAAACTAGCCTGTCATGAGTTGCCAAAAAGTGTAGAAAGATTGTGGGATCATCAGGCTGGGTAGGATAAGTCAAGTCACCTTCATTTATATAGTGTTTTATGCAATACAGATTACTTCAGTTCTCCTCTGGCCTAGGAAAACAAGCACAGTTATTTTATGACTCCAGGGGGATGTTTCATGAATGAAGGAGATTGAAGTCCAAAATCTGACTTGAAATAACCTAACAACTCAATCCTGACTCAAGCGGTTTCATAAACGACAATTTAAGTTTACGCAATCTCACTAATTTGATCCAAGTTCAATGAGTCAGGATGGTTTGATGTGCATGCTTATTCTTAAGCAACCCCTAATATTGATCATGATTCAAATCCTTCCACCACGGCAAACAACGAATATGTCCCTGGTGCATAATTGACACGTTACAAGTATATTTATTCTTCTCTAAATGTTAGAAAGACATGCAAATATATAAATTTTGCTCTCAGGAGTAGCCAAGGTTTATGCACGTGAAAGAGTGCTGCTGTGCGCATGCATGCTAAACAGATGGAACGGAACAGAATAATAGCGCAATAATACTGAGTAAAATATGCATTCTGCTAAAATATTTGTTGTTGGACATTATATGTGGCACATAGAATTTTAATACTGCTTATAAGTGTATTTTTATGATAGCAGTTACTGTAAATCGCATGTAAGCTAGCTAATACAGACCTAATTACTAGCTCAAATGAGTTAATGTATATTCCTCTTATCATGCAATGTAGTCTGTTTTGTATTATTTATTTTCATTTAAATTAAATTTTTGAATGATTTTAACTTTTAATATGGTGTTTTGGTAATGCTTTAGATTACAGCACGCAATGTACTGCATAATTAAACAAAATTTACAGCGTACATATTTGTGGAGTACCTCCACAATACTTACTCATATACAGGAACAATATGCAACGTTTGGGGAATAAGGGGGTAATAACCTGTAGAATTACAATCATTTATACATAGGGCATCTTATGCATCTTATCTTATAGAGCATCATGTATGACACAGAAGTGCAATTTTCCGTGCAAGCATAATTTACAGCTGTACGTACATGTAGGTACAGTAAATGGAAACAATGTGCAAATTTTGGGGGATAAGGATGTAATGACTTGGAAAAAGTATTTATACTGTTAGTATTTCATAAGTAATGTGTAACTATTCTAACATTATGTGGTATGCATGACTTACTGTGTTTGGCATACTGTGTCATCTAAGCAGTGAATCATGTCCGTTGAGGTGCAGTACATTGGAAAATAGCTGCTCACAGGATATACTGTAGCATATAAATATAACACCATAATATGTATATACATTTACCAAATTGATGTTTTTTTGATGGCTGTAGTGCTGTTGGTGCACTTGAGCTTCCATATGTGGTTTGAGGCAAGTAGAATAAAATGTACTACAACATTTTTCTTAACCACTATGCAAATACAAACCCTTGTTACGTGTAGTTACTGTGTAAATGTAACATCCGCGGGCTGTAATCTAAAGTGATCCCTTGTTACTCTCCAGTTGTGTGTAGTTACTGTGTAAGTGTAACATCTGCATGCTGTAATCTTAAGTGATCCCTTGTTACCCTCTTGTTACGTGTGGTTACTGTGTAAGTGTAACATTCGCGGGCTGCAATCTAGTGATCCCTTTTTACCCTCTTGTTACGTGTAGTTACTGTGTAAGTGTAACATCCGCGGGCTTTAATAATCTAGTGACCCCTTGTTACCCTCTTGTTACGTTTAGTTACTGTGTAAGTGTAACACTAAACAATTTTAGTTATGCTACAATATATGTGTTTCAGAGTTGTTAAGAATGAACTGTTTTACATAGTTAAATGGAAGGTCAAAAAAGCCCTTAAGTTGAAGAAATATTTTTATTAAACAAAATTTTATAAGATCTTTTCCAAGAACAGAATGGAAATTTGCAACTACTAAAATAAAATACAAAAAACATTAAACACCCACACACACACACACACATATCATGTTCTACATTTATTTTTAATAGGCATACTATCAATTTTTCCATTCAGCTAAGGGCAGGAGTCAACAAATTTCTGCAGTATATGAGGGAGCAGAAATTATGTTTATACTATAGTAAAAAAAAAAAGTGAAACACTGTTACTATAGTTAAACCATGGGTACCACAAAACAGCCATGATTGCGCTACAAAACCTCTGGTTAAAACCTCTTCACCCCTGTTGCATATTTAGCATTTTTACTTTTTTTATATAGCGCTTTAAACAAAATACATTGTGTCAAAGCAACTGAACAACATTCATTAGGAAAACAGTGTGTCAATAATGCAAAATGACAGTTAAAGGCAGGTCATCATTGAATTCAGTGATGTCATCTCTGTTCAGTTTAAATAGTGTTTGTGCATTTATTTGCAATCAACTCAACGATATCGCTGTAGATGAAGTGACCCCAACTTTGCAAGCCAGAGGTGACAGCGGCATGGAACTGAAACTCCATCGGTGACAGAATGGAGAAAAAAACCTTGGGAGAAACCAGACTCAGTTGGGGGGCCAGTTCTCATCTGACCAGACGAAACCAGCAGTTCAATTCCAGGCTGCAGCAAAGTCAGATTGTGCAGAAGAATCATCTGTTTCCTGTGGTCTTGTCCTGGTGGTCATCTGAGACAAGGTCTTTACAGGGGATCTGTATCTGGGGCTATGGTTGTCCTGGTCTCCGCTGTCTTTCAGGGCTGTAGAGGTCCTTTCTAGGTGCTCATCCACCATCTGGTTTGGATACGTACTGGATAATAATCTAACCTTGAGGTCATAAATGCATGGATTAACATTCCTGCATTTGACATTGAGAGCATAGGCCGTAATTTAGATATATTTTTGAGATGGAAAAATGCAGTTTTATAAATGCTAGAAATGTGACTTTCTAAGGAAAGATTGCGGTCTAATAGCAGACCTAGGTTCCTAACTGATGACGAAGAATTGACAGAGCAGCCATCAAGTATTAGACAGTGTTGTAGGTTATTACAGTACATGCAAAGTTTTTAGGTCATATAATTAACACCTCTGTTTTTTCAGAATTTGGCAGTAAGAAATTACTCGTCATGCAGTTTTTTATATCGACTATGCATTCCATTAGTTTTTCAAATTGTTGTGTTTCACCGGTCCGCGTAGAAATATAGAGCTGAGTATCATTAGCATAAAGGTTAAAGCTAAAGCTTCCTGATGATATCTCCCAAGGGTAACATATAAAGCATGAAGAGTAACGGCCCTAGTACGGAGCCTTGAGGTACTCCATACTGCACTTGTGATCGATATGATACATATTCATCCACTGCTACGAACTGATGGCGGTCATATAAGTACGATTTAAACCATGCCAATGCACTCCCATTAATGCCAACAAAGTGTTCAAGTCTATGCAAAAGAATGCTGTAGTCAATTGTGTCAAACGCAGCACTAAGATCCAATAAAACTAATAGAGAGATACAACCACGATCAGATGATAAGAGCAGGTCATTTATAACTCTAAGGAGAGCAGTCTCAATACTATGACACATTCTAAATCCTGACTGGAAATCCTCACATATACCATTTTTCTCTAAGAAGGAATATAATTGTTAGCATACCACCTTTTCTAGTATCTTGGACAGAAAAGGGAGATTCGAGATTGGTCTATAATTAACTAGTTCTTTGGGGTCAAGTTGTATTTTTTTTTGATGAAAGGCTTAATAACAGCCAGTTTGAAGGTTTTGGGGACATATCCTAATTACAATGAGGAATTAATAATAGTCAGAAGAGGATCTATGACTTCTGGAAGCACCTCTTTTAGGAGCTTAGATGGTATAGGATCTAACATACATGTTGTTGGTTTGGATGATTTAACAAGTTTATACAATTCTTCCTCTCCTATAGTAGAGAATGAGTGGAACTGTTCCTCAGGGGGTTTATAGTGCACTGTCTGATATGATACTGTACAGTATAAAATCTAGAGTATGATTTCGACAATGAGTAGGTCCTGAGATGTGTTGTCTAACCCCAATAGAGGGATTGATGTCTATAATTGCTGATCCCAATGCATGGATATTAAAATCACCAACTATTAAAACTTTATCTGCAGCCAGATGTAACTCAGATGTAAAATCAGCAAACTCTTTAATAAAATTGAATAAAAGTCTGTATGGTGCCCTGGTGGCCTGTATAAAGTAGCCAGTACAAACATCACAGGGGATTTATCATTAACATTTGTTTCACTGGATAATGTTATATGAATCACCATTACTTCAAACGAGTTGTACATGAAGCCTGCCCTCTGAGAAATCCTGAAAACATTGTTATAAATTGAAGCAATACCTCCCCTTTTGCCTTTTGGATGCGTTAGCCATGTGAATGACAGCATACTAATAAAAATTATGTGCTCCCACTCTCTTTTATTGGTCAGTGTGTCTCACATAGTAAACCAAATAAATATTACATGAGGGTTAAATACTCTTTCTCTTTATTTTCATCTAAGGATTCTAAGATTATTTGTCCCTAGAATAATGATGTACAATTAAAAAATATATACAATTTAGTGCAGTTTAATGCACTTGACTGATTTGCTTCATTTTTAAATGATATTGTTTAATTCTGTTTTGACTTGCCATTTCAGAGACTACATTTGAGCAATACTACACTTTTTTTTAAATGTATGTGATCATTTAACCATTATCATGCAATATTGTATTCATCTTGTTTATCATGGGTCACAAAATATGCTGCCAGATCTTAGCCTGATTTGGGCCACATATCACCTGACTGATCTGAGCAACACTGTCACGCTGTCAGTCTCTGTTTTCCTGGCTGTTCACTAGTGAGCTCACTTCTCCTTAGGCACTTCACCAAAGGCACTATAATTCCTCTAGTCTGGTCCTGTCTTCACAGTAATTGCACTCCAGTTAATCGCACCAGGTGCAGGCAATCTATTGTCATTAGTCTCCTTATAAATACCTGTCTTTCCCTGTTGTTTGTATGGAGTCCTTACTCTTCGTGTTACCAATGTTCTCATCTCCCGAGACTTACCCTTGCCTTCTCGTCCTCCGACTTCCTGTTCCGTTCCTTCCGGTTCCCTCTTTTGTTTTGTTTGTCTCCTTGGACTGTTTATTTTGAATTACCCTTTTTGTTAAATAAACTTACCTGCAATTGGATCACTCCCTCTCCTTGTGTTTCTCTGGTGTGCGATCATCACAGAAGGACTCTATCCCAGAGATCCAGCGGTATGTCTGCTCCGGTTTCCTCCCCAGCCATCAAGCGGGAGAGAATTTGCTTTGAGGGTACTCGCCAGGTTGTGTTCCGTGGAACCAGGGGAGGTCGCTCCGGAGTAAGCAGTCGAGAGGAGGTCCGGCAGTGATCTCCACTTTGGTCTCCTGTTGACCCAGGGTTCGGATGGGAGCCGCCATCTCCCCATTATGGACAGAGAGGTGAGAGGAGACGCAAATCGGCTAAGCCAGTTCCGCTGTGCTAGATGGCCGCCAGTCCAGTGTCGCTGCACAAAATGGCCGCCAACCCAATGCCGCTGCACAGCATGGCCACCAACCCAGCATCACGAGGCAAGATGGAAGCCAGCCCCACGCCACAGCACAAGATGGCTGCCAACCCAGCGCCAAGAGGCAAGATGGATGCCAGCACAGCGCCAAAGCACAAAGTGGCCACCAGTCCAGCGCCACAGTGCAGGATGGCTGCCAGCTCAGCGCCAACGCACAAGATGGCCACCAGTCCAGCGCCACAGCACAAGATGGCTGCCAACCCAGCGCCAAGGGGCAAGATGGACGCCAGCACAGCGTCAAAGTGCAAAGTGGACACCAGTCCAGCACCACAGTGCAGGATGGCCACCAGCTCAGCGCCAAAGCACAAGATGGCCGCCAGTCCAGCGCCACAGCGCAAGATGGGTGCCAACCCAGCGCCAGGAGGCAAGATGGATACCAGCATAGCCCCACAGCACAAATTGGCCACCATTCCAGCGCCACAGTGCAAGATGGCCGCCAGCTCAGCGCCAACGCCCAAGATGGCAGCAGAGACATTTTTGGATTATTTCTCCAGGCTGTCAAAAATCCTAGAGATTCACAAAACTATTCACGTCACATCTGCGGAGCCAGCACCACTGCACAAGCCACTGCAGAGGAAGGCGGTTACAGTGGGCTTTCCTGAGTTGAGTCAGATTCCTGTTGACCTTCCAGAGTTGAGTCAGGTGCCCGTTGACTTTCCAGAGTTGAGTCAGTTTCCGGTTGACCCTCCAGAGTCGAGTCAGGTGTTCATGGACCCTCCAGAGTCAGGGTTAGTTACCGTTGACCCTCCAGAGTCAGGGCTAGTTCCTGTTGACCTTCCAGAGTCGAGTCAAATTCCAGTTGACTGTCCAGAGTCAAGTCAGGCTTCTTTGACCATCCAGAGTCAAGTCACGTTCCAGTTGATTCCCCAGAATCAAGTCAGATTCCTGTTGACCTTCCGGAGTCGAGTCAAGTGTCCATTGACTTTCCAGAGTTGAGTCAGGTTCCGGTTGACCCTCCAGAGTTCAGTCAGGTTCCAGTTGATTCCCCAGAATCAAGTCAGATTCCGGTTGACCTTCCAGAGTCGAGTCAGGTGCCCATTGACCTTTCAGAGTTGAGTCAGGTTCTGGTTGACCCTCCAGAGTCGAGTCAGGTGTTCGTGGACCCTCCAGAGTCAGGGTTAGTCACCGTCGACCCTCCAGAATCAAGGTTGGTCGCCGTTGACCTTCCAGAGTCAGGGTTAGTAACCGTTGACCTTCCAGAGTCGAGTCACGTTCCAGTTGATTCCCCAGAATCAAGTCAGATTCCGGTTGACCTTCCAGAGTCGAGTCAGGTGCCCATTGACCTTTCAGAGTTGAGTCAGGTTCTGGTTGACCCTCCAGAGTCGAGTCAGGTGTTCGTGGACCCTCCAGAGTCAGGGTTAGTCACCGTCGACCCTCCAGAATCAAGGTTGGTCGCCGTTGACCTTCCAGAGTCAGGGTTAGTCACTGTTGACCTTCCTGAGTCAGGGTTAGTCACCATTGACCTTCCAGAGTCAGGATTAGCTACCATGGACTTTCCAGAGACAAGGTTAGTTACCGTTGACCTTTCAGAGTCAAGTCAAGTGGTGATCAAGTCAAGTGGTGATCTTCAAGGACTGAGTCAAGTCACCGGTGATCTTCAAGGACTGAGTCAAGTCACCGGTGATCTTTTATGGACTGAGTCAAGTCACCGGGGATCTTCATGAACAAATGCAAGTCACCAATAATCTTCATGAGCAGAGTCAAGTCAGCACTGATCTTCTGGAATCCAGTAGAAACACCATAGGATTACCAGAGTTTTGTCCTCCCATTGGTCTGACCACACAGTTGTGGTGGTCTTCTGCACCGCCCTGGGAGACTCCGGTCTCGACCACAAGGACATGGTGGTCTTCTGTTCCACCCTGGGGGGCATCCGTCCCGACCACTCGGAGGTGGTGGTATTCTGCTCCGCCCTTGGGGGCTCCCGCCCTGACCACACGGTTGTGTTGGTCTTCTGCTCCACCCTGGGAGGCTTCTGCCTTGACCACATGGTGGTGGTGGTCTTCTGCTCTGTCCTGGGGGACTCCAACCTTGACCACAAGGATGTGGTGGTCTTCTGCTCCACCCTGGGGGACTCCGGCCTCGACCACAAGGATGTGGTGGTCTTCTGCTCCACCCTGGGGGGCTTCCGCCCTGACCACACAGTTGTGGTGGTCTTCTGCTCCGCCCTGACCACACGGTGGTGGTGGTCTTCTGCTCTGTCCTGGGGGACTCCAACCTTGACCACAAGGATGTGGTGGTCTTCTGCTCCACCCTGGGGGGCTTCTGCCTTGACCACATGGTTGTGGTGGTCTTCTGCTCTGCCCTGGTGGGCTTCTGCCTTGACCACATGGTTCTGGTGGTCTTCTGCTCCGCCCTGGTGGGCATCACGTGATGTCCTTCATGGACTTATGTTTTTGTTTTCTTTTGTTTTTCTGTCTGTGTCCTTCTTTGACCTGGCCCTCCGTCCCTCCCCCTGATCCTCCGCCGGTCCACCACCCTCCTGGACTCCTTGTTTTGTGTTACATTTATCTTGTCTCTGTCTCCCCATTTTACCTGGTTGTCTTGTCTCTGTTACCCCATTTTACCTGGTTGTTTTGTCTCTGTTTCCCAATTCTACCTGGTTCTCCTGTCTCTGTGTACCATGTTTTCTGGCCCTCCGTCCCTTCCCCTAGTCCTCCGCCGCTCCACCTCCCTCCTACTTTCTTTATCTGTTGGTTTTCCCTTGGTTTCAGGTGGAGCATCTGGCAGCTGCTCCGTGGAGGAGGGGGTAATGTCACGCTGTCAGTCTCTTTTTTCCTGGGTGTCCACTAGTGAGCTCACTTCTCCTTAGGCACTTCACTATAGGCACTATAATTCCTCTGGTCCTGTCTTCACAGTAATTGCACTCCAGTTAATCGCACCAGGTGCAGGAAATCTATTGTCATTAGTCTCCTTATAAATACCTGTCTTTCCCTGTTGTTTGTATGGAGTCCTTACCCTTCGTGTTACCAATGTTCTCGTCTCCCGAGACTTACCCTTGCCTTCTCGTCCTCCGAGTTCCCGTTCCGTTCCTTCCGGTTCCCTCTTTTGGCCGAACGGATGTATTCCAAATTCTTATGGTCCATCCAAACCAAGAAAGGCTGCGCTGACCCCTCCAACCAGTGACGCCACTCATCCAAGGCCAGCCTGAACGCCAACAGCTCCCGGTTCCCTACGTAATAATTCCGTTCTGCTGGGCTCAGGCGGTGAGAGTAGTAGACACAGGAATGTACCTTCCCATCTCTGGGGGACCTCTGAGAAAGGACCGCACCTACTCCAATCTCAGAAGCATCCACCTCCACAATAAACTGACATTCAGGGTCTGGAAACGAAAGAACAGGAGCAGAAATGAATTAGGACTTTAGGTCATTAAAGGCCTCCTGAGCCTTCAAATTCCACCTAAACGGTACCTTAGTGGAGGTAAGAGCTGTCAAGGGTGCAGCAACCTGACTAAAGTTTCTGATGAAGCACTTGTAGAAGTTGGCAAATCCCAGAAACCACTGCAGTGCCTTGCGAGAGTCTGGAGGTGGCTACCTGGCTACGGCCCTTACCTTAGCAGGATCTGCTTTGAATCCCTCTGCCGAAATGATATAGCCCAGGAAGGGAACTGACTTGGAGTGGAAAACGCACTTCTCCGCTTTAACATATAGCTGGTTCTCCAGCAGCCATTGTAGCACCTGGCACACGAGTTGGGTGTGTACCTGAAGTGAAGGAGAAAAAATTTGAATGTCATCAAGGTACACAAAGACAAACTTGTTAACCATGTCTCTCAACACGTCTCAACAGGCTCTGGAAGACAGCTGGTGCATTTGTCTGGCCAAAGGGTAGCACCCAGTACTCAAAATATCTCGAAGGAGTGATGAATGCTGTCTTACACACATCCCCCTCTCGAATCCGAACCAGGTGATAAGCATTATGGAGGTTCAAATTACTGAAGACCTTGGCTCCCTGCAAAAGTTCAAAGGCAGATGACATTAAGGGCAGGGGGTACCTATTCTTAATGGTAATGTCATTCAAACCTCTGTAATCAATACAAGGGCACAAGGAGCCATCCTTCTTCTTAACAAAGAAAAATCCTACACCAGCAAGAGACGAGGAGGGACAGATGAGACCGGCATCAAGGGACTCATGAATATATTTGTCCATAGCCTCTCTTTCTGGACCAGACAGGGAATATAACCAGTTATCTCATGATGATTACCCAAAACGATAAGACTTACAGGAGGTGTGAGGTGAGTGATGGTGGTGATAGGGGAATCATCAAGAGACCGAACAGAGATAAGAATAGAAAGGGCAATGGCAGGAATTCCCCACTGCTTGGCCAGTGCCGTGTCCATGAAACTACCACAAGCCCCAGAATCCACCAGGGCCGAACAGGAGTGACTGGAACCTCCAAACTGAACACCCATGGGCAGAGGTGTGCGGGAAGAGTGGGGGAAATTAAGAAGAGATGTGCCCTGGCTTTTAGCAGGCATTTTCCGACGAAGTGTCTGGTCCTCCCACAATAGAAACATAAGCCTCAGGTGAGTCTCTCTTGCTTCTGCTGAGGGAGACACAGATGTCCCACCTGCATAGGTTCAGGGTCAGCAGGTGATGGCAGAGGCAGGACAGGGTTGGAATTGCTGGTCATCTCTCCCAACCTCCAAGAAGTGCGAGCAGTCAATCGTTGGCGACAAAGGCGAAGGCGGCTCTCTACACGGAGGGCCATGTCGACCAGATCATCAAAGCTGCTTGGGAGCTCCTGGGTGGTGATCTTGTCTTGGATTTCCTCATCCAGTCTAGCGCAGAACACAGCTCTGCAAGACCCCTCATTCCAGTCACAGGCCGCTGCTAAAGTCTTGAACTCAATGGCAAACTAAGTCACTGAATGGCCTCCTTGCCATAGCCGTGCCAGCTGGGCTGCTGCTTCATCACCCCGAGCAGAACGTTCAAATAACTTGACCATCTCCCGTCGAATGTCCTCAAAAGAAGCACAAAAGGGAGCCCGGGCCTCCCACACTGAAGGTCCCCAGTCACGGGCCCTGCCTGTGAGGAGGGTTAAAACATAAGCCACCTTAGTATCTTCCTGAGCATACCGGCGGGGCTGGAGGGCAAAGACTAGGGAGCACTGAGACAGGAAGGCTCTGCAGGAGTTAGGGTTCACATCATAGGGAGGTGGGTTGTTGGCATGAGGCTCAGGGTCATGACGGGTAGAGGAAAAGCTAGTGGGGTCCTCCGATCTGGCAGATGTCTGTCTTTGAAGTTCCTGGAGCTGTGCAGTCAGCGCCTAAAACTGAGCATTAAGAAACTCAACCTCCCGGGATGTGGGTGTTAGCTGGGAGGCATGCTGGCTGAAGAGAATGCCCTGCTGGGTGACCGCTGATCTGAGGGGATCTGCACCTGCTGAGTCCATGGTGGTAAGATCGTTCTGTCACTGCAAGACTGGGACTCAGTTGCAGGTGCTCAAAAGGTCAGTTTATTAGACAGGCTTGAATTTCAAATGAGGGAAGAAAAATAAACAAAAAAAAAAACTATCCAGGTGCAGGGCAGAAAAGAGCCTCCTGGACGAATTCCAATTGGAAAATCCACTAATGCAATGCCCAGATAAAAAAAATCTCCTGTGAAAGTGGGAACTGCTACAGCATCTGAAAAGAGAAAATGGCTTCTGCAGAAGAGATCACTGCTGCGGCAGTGTAAAATAAAGACAAAGGCTCCTGTGGAAGCAAAAACTGCTGCGGCAGCGGGGAAATACAGACACAGTCTCTATATTGTGATATCTGGGTGAAAGAGTCTCTATGTGCTGAGAATTAGCTGACCTCTGTGACGTGAGGCAGCAAGCAGACAGTCGGTTTAGCCAGTCTGTCTGCTTCCTGACCTGATCCCCAGTTAGTCAAGAATAAATAAATCAATCAATCACCTTTATTTATATAGTGCTTTAAACAAAATATATTGCGTCAAAGCATGAACAACATTCATTTGGAAAACAGTGTCTCAATAATGCAAAATGATAGTTAAGGCAGTTCATCATTGAATTCAGTGATGTCATCTCTGTTCAGTCAAATAGTGTCTGGGCATTTATTTGCAATCAAGTCAATAATATCGCTGTAGATGAAGTGACCCCAACTAAGCAAGCCAGAGGTGACAGCGGCAAGGAACCGAAACTCCATCGGTGACAGAATGGAGAAAAAAACCTTGGGAGAAACCAGGCTCAGTTGGGGGGCCAGTTCTCCTCTGACCAGACGAAACCAGTAGTTCAATTCCAGGCTGCAGCAAAGTCAGATTGTGCAGAAGAATCATCTGTTTCCTGTGGTCTTGTCCTGGTGGTCCTCTGAGACAAGGTCTTTACAGGGGATCTGTATCTAGGGCTCTAGTTGTCCTGGTCTCCGCTGTCTTTCTGGGCAGTAGAGGGTCCTTTCTAGGTGCTGATCCACCATCTGGTCTAGATACGTACTGGATCCGGGCGACTGCAGTGACCCTCTGATCTGGATACAGACTGGATCTGGTGGCCACGGTGACCTCGGAACAAGAGAGAAACAGACAAATATTAGCGTAGATGCCATTCTTCTAATGATGTAGCAAGTACATAGGGTGTTATGTGAAGTGTTTCCGGTTCCGGTTTACCTAATTAATGCAGCCTAAAAATCCTTTAACGGATTTGGATATTAAAAGCATATTAGTATGTTATGTATATGCCAGGTTAAAGAGATGGGTCTTTAATCTAGATTAAAACTGCAAGAGTGTGTCTGCCTCCCGAACAATGTTAGGTAGGTTATTCCAGAGTTTAGGCGCCAAATAGGAAAAGGATCTGCCGCCCGCAGTTGATTTTGATATTCTAGGTATTATCAAATTGCCTGAGTTTTGAGAACGTAGCGGACGTAGAGGATTATAATGTAAAAGGAGCTCATTCAAATACTGAGGTGCTAAACAATTCAGGGCTTTATGAGTAATAAGCAATATTTTAATTTTGTTTGATAGGGAGCCAGTGCAGTGTTGACAGGACCGGGCTAATATGGTCATACTTCCTGGTTCTAGTAAGAACTATTGCTGCTGCATTTTGGACTAGCTGTAGTTTGTTTACTAAGTGTGCAGAACAACCAACCAATAAAGCATTACAATAATCTAACCTTGAAGTCATAAATACATGGATTAACATTTCTGCATTTGACATTGAGAGCATAGGCCGTAATTTAGATATATTTTTGAGGTGGATATATTTTCTATAGTGTGATATCTAGGTGAAAGAGTCTCTATGTGCTGAGAATAAGCTGACCTCTGTGAAAGGCGCAATATGTAATTTTTCTGCTTTAAAAATAGCAGAAATCACTATATCTATGTTATATATATTTTTTAGTTGTGTACTTACATCATCCCGACAGTTTCCACGAACTTTCAAATACGGAGAAAATTATAGTTTAATTAGAAGACACGGCACGTTTCTTTATTTCCGTTTTGTCGCCCGTCTATGGCGTCATATAAACTTCGACCCCTCTAGTTTATCTAACTTCCTGCGGAACCGCCAAATACAAAGGTGAACAGAAACAAAGACGAGACGAAGAAGAAAAAGTAGTAGCCTTGATCGAGACTATTATATTTTATATTTATATTAGTATTTAAACCTCAATTAATAACTTAGTTATGGATCATGATTATGCTTTGCCTGCACGTTCTGTGAAGCGCAAACGCACGGGGTGAAATAAATGACCCGAGATGGTTTTGGGACAAGAGAAGCATCAAGACACGGGTAAATATTGGAGTTGCATTTCCAAGATAGAGAGAGCTTCGTGACAAGCTGAAACTACAGAGAGATGCCGAACTCGCTTGCATTCTGATAAACAGGTTATGCATCCATTCAGCTAACTGTATCTATCCGTATATTTTGTGAAACGATGATGTCTTGTGTAAAACACAGACAGACTAGCTCTCATGTAAATCTACATTTGTTCTATATCTAGCTGAATAAAGTAGCTTCAAATGCAGTTCTCTAACTTGTTCGATATCATAGTATAATGTAATCATAATTATTAACAAAAGGCGACCGTGTTTTTTTAACATATATTATTACTAGCTAGATGGAATATTGATTTGATAGGGGTCTCATAATTCATATATAGAGAGAGAGAGAGAGAAAACTTTATTAATCCCGAAAGGGAAACTGGTTTGCCACCAACTTAAAACATACAGCCAACAAGCACACCACATAGCTAACACACATAAATAAATAATTCAACATTTAAAACCTATGAAAAACATGATTAAGAGACCTAAGAGACATGATTATAACAAGATACAATTGCACAATTCAGGAATGCAGGGCAAAGAACAAACAGTTTAACAGTTTGACAGTCAACAGAGTTAATTAAAATATCTGACCGCTGCAGGAACAAAAGTCCTTCTCAGTCGCTCACTGGAGCACCGAGGCATAATTAAACGCTCACTGAAAGAGCTTCTGAGTCCATTAAAAACACTATATAGTGGATGGCCTTCAAAAAACATAACAATTTTTAATTTCGACCTCATCCTCTTCTCCACAATGACCTCAAGTGAGTCTGGGATAAGACCAATAACTGAACCAGCTCTCTTGATCAGCTTATTTATCCTATTTTTATCATCAACAGATAAGCTGCCCCCCCAGCAAAGGACAGCATAAAAAAGAACACTAGCCAAGATCCCCTGATAAAAAACATCTAAAAGCTTTGTACTAATGTTAAAAGATCTCAGTTTTCTCAAAAAGAAAAGTCTTGACTATATAGACTTCTATATTGACTATTTAGACGGTTTCATCGGGTGCACGGTCGTGTATATCGGTCTGGCTGCGGTGCCTTCTACAAACGCAGTTAAAGGCAAGGTGATGAGTAGACTGAAGTTGGGCTCAGGTGGTCGTGCTGCGGGGTGTGTTTCCCATACATTCATTTATTTTTGGAGACTCGCCACAATTTTAAAACTGATCTTTTTTCAAAAAGGCTTCATTGAATAAACATGAGTAACCGTACTTACTGCACGTTTAATAATAATAATTCCTTACATTTATATGTTTAATTATCAAAACGAGGCACAGGTGTTTTTATATTGCTGTATTTCTGAAGAAAGACTTGCATGTTATATGCCTGATAGCAGCGTATGAGCGTTCCAGCTATGCTTCGTTTACAGCTGTTACTGGGGAAACCTCTATTTCTCGCGCTTTATGTCTATGCTTTAAAACATCTCCTGTTGGCAAATAATGAATTTGATTTTTCATTAAGTGTGCCTGATCCACGCAGCAAACATTTTGTTTGTTATCAAAAAATATCTACTCTAGAGGGACTTGGCTGTTGTTATTGATTCTATTTGGAAGTCTACCGGAAGTTAAGTTAGGTCCACAAAAGCGCTCATGTGAAGTAACGTTTGTTTATGTTGTTGCCGTTGAAACCGTCTCTCCGTTCGAAAAGACGTGATTGTCAAAATAATAAGTTAGAATGAGTGAGGAATGATAGGGAGTGACAGAGCACGTGTTCTAATGAACAACAACTCCCATGAGCCTTACGCTCTGTCCCGACGTCATCAAAGTACGTCTTATGTTATTATTTTGATTGAGTGACCCCTGGTAGCCAAAAATTCCATATTGCACGTTGAAGTGAGGCAGCTAGCAGACGGTTGGCTGAGCCAGTCTGTCTGCTTCCTGACCTGGGCCCCAGTTAGTCAAGTATAAACACTAAGACTATTTGCCATATTTCTAGAGAGAAGAGTGGCACCACCCCAGGAGGGATGAAGACCATCTCTTTTAAACAGGTCAGGTCTGCCCCAAAAGTGTCAATGAAACCTATGTTATTTTGTAGGCACCACTTATACATCCAGCCATTGAGTGATGACAATTTGCTATGCATCTCAGTGTCTGACATAGTGCTTGCAAGTTCACACACCTCTTTAATGTTATTTTTAGTGATCTCCTACTGGCGAAGTCGAACATCATTAGTGCCGGCATGAATAACAATCTTACTGTATTGACGTATAGCATTAGCCAGCACTTTTAAATTTGCCAAGATGTCAGGCACTCTGGCTCCCAGTAAACATTTGACTATGGTGGCTGGTGTCTCTATATTCACGTTCAGTAAAATAGAATCACCAATAACTAGAGCACTTTCATCAGGTTTCTCAGTGGGTGCATCACTGAGTGGGGAGAACCTATTTAATGTTTTGATCGGAACAGAAGAGCGGTGTTATGACCCATGACTATGCTTCCTCACTGTCACCCAGTTGCCCTGCTGCAGGAGATCTGTTGCCGGAACCAAACAATGTACAGGAATCCCTGAGCTAGACACATCAAAAGCCATATCTAGAGCCCTAGCATTCTTACTGTCCTCAATTAAAGTTTGGATGCGTGTCTCTAATTCTGAAATCTTTTCTTTCAGCCTAACTATTTCCCTGCATTTATCACATATGAATCCCTCATTTGCGAAAGAGATAGATAAACCGTACATGTGACAAGAGGTGCAAATAACAATAGCAGGGGAAGCCATTACTCACCGTGCTTGATTAAATATTGTAACTTGTGAAAAACTGGAGCGAGAGAGAGGAGAGGAGAAAAGAAAACAGCGATAGGTTTGAATGAAAACGCTAATGAAAAACTAACGAGTGCTAATGCTTAGTAGATGTACTGCACTCACTGATATAAAATAAAAGTGAACAATCAAAATTAATCTGATAAGATTGATTGCTAATATCAGAAATATGGTGTGAATTAAGTTATATTTTATCACTTTAAAAAAAAAGAGAGTGATGGTAAGATAAAGATTCTAGAGAAAAATATAAAAACCAGCTACACGGAGCAACGATTAGCTACAGAAGGCAAACAGTAAGTACAGAAAACACTGTCCAACAGCGACCAAAACACTGTCCAAGATAGGTCAATGACACACAATCACGGTTCACTAATGCTTGTCCCTTTCTTTCTCGGGAGAGGAAACTTTCCTCTGAGCTCGAAGGAAACACAGGAGATTCAGGAGATCGTTGGGATATCAGGTAACAGGATAAGCTCAGAATCCTAGAGGCAACAGAACAAGGTTAATGTTTCAAAAGTACATATACATTACGTCTATGTTGCGCCAGGTGACCTTTCAGAATGATGAACAAGATTTTTCATCTTTCCATGGGATATAGGTGGGTGTGTTGTTTAAGGGAGACTGGGCATTGCTATAGCAACTCGTTGCAATCCTCCTCCCAACCAGAGAAGGGTGCTGGTCCTGAGACCCAACACATCTCAAAAAAGTTGGGACAAAGCCATGTTTACCACTGTGTTCATAAATTTCTCTAGATGCCAGATAGTACCTCAGCATATAATTTAACATCAGTCCCTATCAAAGAAAGTGGCCGGTAACTAGAAAAGGAAGTCAGATCTTTATCTTTTTTTAACAAGAGAGAAATAACAGCTATATTAATAGATGGTTGAAATGAGCCTTGATTAACTGAAAAATGTATCATATCTAACATTAGGGGGCCTAAATCCGACCAACAAGTAGTATACAATTCGACTGGAATGCCATCTAAACCTGAGGATTTCACTTTGTTCATAGATCGGATTGCTGACTCCAGCTCCTGAAGGGTAATCGTTTCAGCCAGGTAATCCAAATCCAAATCTGACAGCCTAGGTAAATCAAGGTTGGACAGAAAAGATGCAAAAGAGTCAGTGTCACCAACAGCATAAGAAGTATAAAGGTTAGAGTAAAAAGAATAAAAATGAGCCCAGATTGGGATTTCACTGCTGAGATATTAGCAAACTTTTCACTGTTGCGTATTCTTAGAGCTAAAAGGTGGCTTGGTCTATTTCCTTGAAAATAGTAATTCTGCCTGCATCTTTGAATCAGGAATTCTGCCCTGGATCTCAGTAATGAATAAAGCTCGGACCTTACCACCATAATTTTGCTGAGTGTATTCTCTGAGAAACAACGCTGATTGTCTCTAATCAGATTCTGGAGCTGTAATTACAATTCAACTATGTTTTTATGTCAGTTTTTCTGAAGGAAAGAAGTATATGAAATTGAGTTATTCCTTATAAATCATTTAACTGCATTCAGATTATCCACTGAGCCTTGGTTAATCTCGATAAACTCAGCAAATTTATTTCTAAATTGACTGCAAAAGTTTTCATCTTGTAAAATTTAGGGTTAAATCGCCATCTAGTCACACAACATGGTTGAGGGATCAAAGATAATCTGCAGAAAATCATGAACTCCATCATGATCTGAAAAAGATAAGGAACAGATATCAGCATCACGAACAGCTCAAGATAAAGAAGTAGAAATTAAAATATAGTCAATTCGCGAATAAAATTTATGAGTAGCAGAAAAGAAAGTGAAAGATTTAGCAGAAGGATTTAATAAATGCCAACTATCCACCAATGAAGATGAGGTTACACATTACTTAATTTGTCAGAACAGAAGGCTTGAGAGTGTGATTCCTTTGGTCCAGATCAATCTAGGATATGCAACATAACCAAATTTGTGTCTGCACCCAATACAATTTAAAAATCTGAAAATTTTAAAAGATAGGTAGACAAAACAGAGAAAGAAGTAGGGTCAGGAGTACAAGGGGCATAAACTGAAATAAATACAATATTCCTATTCTCCACTATTGTTTTTATATGTTATTCTACCGTCTGTATCACAACCTTTATCTAAAATAGTAATATTTAAAGTCCTTCGTACCAAGACACCCTTGGTTTTAGCTTTCGACGATGAATGATATACCACTTCATAAAACTTATTATTACACCTGTGTACACCCTCCTCTTTCAAATGGGATTCTTGAACTAACACTATTTCAATCTTTCTTCTTCACAAAAATACAGAAAATATGTGTTTGTGTGGGCCATTAAGGCCATTAATATTACAACTTAGAATATTAAGTTCAGTCATAGGTATCAAACAGCATTACTGCATAACAAAACAAAATACAAATTTGAGAACAAAACCAGTTGAGCCTACCATCAAACAACCCCTACCCTTCCCGTAGGTATTCAAAAAAACATAAACACATTTCCATGAACAATCCTTGATCTGTCATCACCCTCCAATATGATCCGTGGCGTCAACAAAAACCTGCACATTACCGAAGCACCAACATTGGCCCCAAAGTCACATATCGACTAGATAGTATCTGTGTTTTAAAAAAAAACAAAAACAATAAATAAATAAATATAATAAATAAATATAATTAAACAATATATATACAATACACTTTTGCTTCTTCTGGGAAGTATAACAATTTCGGTTCACATGATTGAGAATGACCTTCAGCATTGCAGGATAGAAAAGAACATTCTGGATGCCTGCCTCTCTAATTTCCTTCCTTACTAGCACTAATGCACTTCTTGTTTTTGTGGTGACCGGGGAAAAATCTAGAAAGAAAGACAGCTGTCTTATTCTTTATTTATTACATGTTGAACAGGGCGTGCAAAATAAGGAGACGTACAGCAAGTACCGAACAAACTTGGAGCTTTACTAGCAAACGTGCAAACGTGATGGAATATATCAGCATATTACTCCATGATGGACTTGTCTTCTTTAAGTGCATTCACTGAGAGCACTAGCTTGATTATGTCCAGGCCCAGACATGCTTTTAGACCTAACGTGTTGACTATATAAAAGTTCATCAGAGTTTCACTGTGTTTGTAACTGCACGATAGTGCATGTCCCTTTTACTGTGAGCATTTGACCACCATATCCAGTGAGGCTGTGCTTAGTTGGAGTGAGCTTGCTCTGAGCTTGTAGCTTAATTAAAAATATTAAATGTGTGCAATGGAACTACATTTACCTGTGCTCCAGTGTCCAGTTTGAAACTAACTTCATTTTTTTCTTTTCCCAACAGTATGTCTTCAAATGCTTGTTCAGTGTCACGTGACTTTTGCAAGACTGTATCCACGAAAAACTCTGCATTTGGGTTTTCATCATCATAAGAGGTCTCGTTGCTCACTGCATGAACATTCCTTTGAAAGCAGAGTGACAGACTTTGGGCGAAGTGGTTGTGTGTTCCGCATTTGCCACATTGTTTACCTCTTGCAGGGCATTTATCAGAAGGACAGTGAGTCTGGTTGCCACAGTAACCGCAAGTTCTGCCACGCTCCGTCACGTCATTGCTGGTCCAATGCAAGGCTTTCACTCCAGATTTTACTGTTCGCTTCTGCGACCCTTTCTGTGTGCAGACTGCGTGCACTGCTTGATCAGGGGGGCTGTATGTGCTGTTTGCAAACATTTTGAGCTGGGCTTGTGCAACTTTGAGCGATCTGGCTATATCCATGGCCTTGTCTAACATTAACTCAGAGCCGACATTCAGCATCTTCTCCCATACTCTCTAACCATTTCCTCGCTGCATAAGCGCAGTCTTTCACTAATAGTCTTAGTTCAGTCACAAATTGCTAAAAACTTTTGTTAGCTCCTGGAATTCTCTCATGGAATTCGCAACTTGCTGTCATTCCGTGAATCAGTGTCACAAGTATTCAGTGCTTACGTAAAAATTACAACAGCGTTTCTCTATTGGGTGTTTTCACTGGGGCGTGAAGTCAGGCGGCCCACAAGATGCGCTAGGTTCATGAGCATGTCACGTGACTCCCTTCTCCATGTATTTGTCAATAAAATTTGTATGCATTTAATGTATTTAATAACAACAGAGTGAACAATTTTTGGATATGGTAAGATTAAACTTATTTTAGTGCATAAAGTAACACATTTATCATGAAATGCTGAAAATTGCAAAAATGAAGTTTCAAAATTCAGTTGAACTGAACAAGATCCACTCGAACAAGAGGTCAATAAATGCACGCGTGTGACCTGATCTACATATGCACAGATTATTTTTGCATGAGCAGTCTATAATATATATTTGCAGAACAGAACTTTTTTTATTTGCAAACGTGTGTATTTCTACATATCAGTCAGAATAATAATAGGTGGACATTAATCGACAAACAACCAATTTGCATTCAATCTTAATTTTAGGTCATAATAAAATTGAGCCAGATTCTAATTTATTTTCAATTAAATTATTTGCACATCTAAAAGACCTAATGTGCAGGAAACCTTCAGCCACCATTGTATTCCTATGTTGAGCAAATTGGGTGGACTTTACAAAAGTGATAATTTGAAAGATCTCTAATAGTTTGTATGTTATTCAAAGAATGTATTATCAGAGAGAGAGAAGGGAGGTGAGAATTTGGAAATAAGCACCCATGTTCCCTTACATCACCTGTATCTAATCTATGTAAATAAAAGTCTATGTATGTGTGGCACAGTAGATCCACACTTTACGTAAAATAAATACTAATACTCAAAAGATCACGTTGGCTATCTGGGAAAGAAGCACTGGTGTTGATATAGTTATTGGCAAAGAAGGGGCATCAATAGCTGCAATGCTTTATTGCATTGCTTTGTTGACCACTGAATTCTACAGCCCAACTAAAAATAACAGATTCCAGTAAAGCATTGTGTGGAGAATTTAATTAATGTGATTTGCATTTGTGATAAAAAAAAAAAAATAAGGCTCTAATGAAGACACAAGTAAAAAGCACTGACAGAAAAACAAGCAAATATAATTTTTAGAGGTGTAGTATCCTTTTAAAAAATATTGATTTGACAGCAGGTTGCAATGTTCATCTGTTCAGTAGAATTAGGTGTATCCCAGCCTTGTTGAGATGACATCTATAGACCACAATTGTTCAAAATTTTTTCCTGTCTAGTCTTGGTTGCATCTCTTAGAGCCTGTCTTAAGAGTGTTGTAAGACATTTGTCTTCATGGTGGATAACCCACACACTGAAGTGAATCTATTTGTTCTTAGCTTCTTGCTAGAGCAGACTTTAAAAACACATAATTTAGTTGCTGTGCTGCATGCTCTGGATATTAACAGCTGAATGACTTTATGAATGGTTTGACAGAGTACTTGCCTGTGTTTATATGCTTGCTGGTTATAGCTGATTATCAAACTCTGTTTCCCCTGACATTTGTATACTCTGTTTATGGTGAGTGTAGTAATTATGGGTGCTTATTGAGAGCATCCCCTTCTTGTATTTGTATCAATCAACAATTTCTGTGTTTATGTTGTTTTATAAGCTTCAGCATCCCCCAACTCTACAGAGGAGTAATGGGTTTGAGTAATGGATGGATGTTTTATCTTTTCTATGTCACCATGTTGTTTATCTGAGCCTATCTAGTACGTCTGCACTCAGTGAATGAGGATGGGCTGTCATCATTTTGTCTTGGGGCTAGGCTATAAGGGTAGCTGCTGGGTTCTTTTGTGTTCCGATGGATACTTAGTTGATACTGAGTTGTTAACAAAAATCAGTAAGCACTGATTTTGGAGACTTTTTCAAAACTCTTCAGAGAGTCTGAATTACCAACACGAATCTTAGCTAGATAATTACCTCTACAAAGAAAATTTAATCCTCAAAACTGTTTATACATGTGTGTGTCAGAGTCTTGATATAACAAGTCCCCACTGCAGGCACTACATTTCCCACAAAGCCTTTGTCCCTTTCATCACAGTTAATTGCACACCTGTTATTTGCACTCAGTTGTCTCCACTTTCATCGTTTTCACCTGTCTATATATACCAGTCTGTTTCTATCTGTTTCATGGAGTCCTTGTTTTCCGTCACCTGGCTTTCTTGTGTTCCCTTGTGTTTTTTCATGTTTCTTGTTTTTGGACTGCTTTTCTTGTTATAGACCTCTAGCCTGTTTTTGGATTTTGATTTTGGATCACCCCATTAATACACTGCATGGATCTCTCGTTTCCTTTGTGCATTCCCTACAGAAGGACTCCATCATGCCCAGATCCAGCAGTGTGGAATTTCGTATCCGTTTCCCAGCCAGCATGGAGGAGTGGATGGGGAGGTTCCTGAACCTAATCACCCTCCGTCAAAAGGGGATTGAGGTGGGTGAGTTTGCGCAGATCTTTTGGACAGTAGGGCAGTAGGGCTGGGGTATAATGAGGAAGCACTGAAGAACCTGTTTAACAACGGTCTGTATGATCCTTTGCCTGGGTGGGGATTGAAGGGGTTTTAGGTCCTGGACTTTTGGGGGCTCACCATTTACTTTCACCATCGTTGTCAAAGGGATACACCGAACACACCCATCTCTCCAGACACAATGGCCGCCAGTCAAGCGCCACTGCACAAGATGGCCGCCAGCCCAGCTCCACTGCACAAAATGGCCACCAGCCCAGCGCCAGAGTTGAGTTGGGTCCCCACTGACCAGGTCCCCGTGGTCCCTCCAGAGTCGAGTCAGGTCCTCTTGGTCCCTCCAGAGTCGAGTCAAGTCCCCGTTGAGTTGAGTCAGGTCAAGTCATCATTAACACTCATGAGTCAAGTCTGAACACCAGTATTCTTCATGGGCAAGGTCAAGTCACCACTGATCACGTCACGTCTCAGCCGAACTTTCTGAGATCTCATCCTATCCTCTCATGGCCATGGAGGCCATCCAGGAACTCTGGTGGGCCAATGTCTCGACCGCAAGGCGGTGGTGGTTCTCTGCACCACCCTGATGGGCGTCAGTCCCATCTGCTCGGCTGTGGTGGGCTCCAGTTCCACCTGCTCCACCCTGGATTCCTGCCCTGTTGGCTCTGCCCTCGGCCCCTGAACTTTCCATTCCCTCCTTGGCCTCTTTGCTTTGTTTTTTTTTTTTTTTTTCACTTCCAGTCTCTGTTTCCCTCTATGGACCTGGCCCTCTGTCCCTCCCCCTTTGGGGGTGCAATTGGATCTCTCGTTTCCTGTGTGCAATTATTTGCAGTATAATTGTAATAAATATACTTGATAAAAGTGCTCCTGATTGGAATTCAAAATTGTGTAAAATAATGAAAATAAAATCCTTTTACACAAATTAATTTATGGAGTATCCCCCAAAATAACGGGTAGTCCATGAAGCCAAAGGGACCTAATATGACAATCGTGTTCCAGTGAGACACAGGAGAGAGATAGATCCAATAGCAGGTATGATTTTATTAGGGGTAATCCAAATCATCGTAAACACAAGCCAAGGTCAAAACCAAAAAGCAGTCCAAAACAAACAAACAAAGGAAGGAACAGGAAAGGGAACGGAACGGGAACTTGGAAAGCAAGGGGTCTCGGAGGACGAGAAGACACTGAAGAATCTCGGAGGACGAGAAGACTGAGAACACTAAAGGTAAGGACTCCATACAACAGGAAATACTACTGAAACTCTCTTCATCTTAGCATTTTGAAATCTTACATCACTCATCTCCAATTAGTACAAAACGCAGCTGCTAAATTCCTCAAATGACAACGTAAATTGATCATGTTACTACAATTTTGAAATTGATGCATTGGTTACCTGTGCACCATAGAACTGAGTTCAAAATTCTTCTCTATGTTTTAAATCTATAAATAATCTGGTACCATGTTATCTATCTGGTTAACTTTATCCATACAATCCTACACAAAATCTGAGGGGATAGAGCCTTCGCGGTTTGCTGGCCTAAGCTGTATAACAGCGTTCCAGCCTATATCAAATCGACACAGTCTGTTTTAAGATCATCTCTTTAGCCTTTAATACATTTTTGAGTTTATGGTATGGGTTGCCATATTCTATGTCTTTGTTATGCACTTTGGTCCAATAATTAATTTCTCTGTCTTATCTGTTTTTAATTGGATAAATTATTGTTAATCCAATCTTTTACATTTTTAACACTTTGTTAGCTTAGATAATTTAGAAGTTTCATCTGGTCTCGTTGAGATACACTGTTAGACTTTGCCGTAATTTTACAGTAACTTACCGCAAAAAAGCCCAGTAAAATACCATTTATATTATTTATGGTAAACTACTGTAATATGCACTGCATTGTGGGTATTTTGACTGAATTTTAAGTTCAGTAATCATTGCTTTTGTCATTGTGTCCACAACTTGTATTACTCATAGGGCTATATGCATATTGTATTAATGTTTTAGGCCTATTAAAATGTCATATGATAAGGTTTTGTAGTTTTTTCCGTCTTGTTCTGCAGATGAAAAATCATAAAATCATTCTCATTTCACACACTGGATGTTAATTTTAATAGTAGCATTTTCTCCAATAAAAAACAACAACAAAACTACTACTACTACTACTACTAATAATAATAATAATAAAACGGAGCAGAAACAATATGGTCCTCTCACCATCGGTGCTCGGGAACTAATAATAATATTAATCGACAACTGGTTCCCATACAGGCATTTTTTGTTTTATTTTTATGCCAGGTAAAAGACCACAGCTGTGGTGATATTTAAATAACAGTAATAATAATAATAATAATAATAATAATAATAATAATAATAATAATAATAATAATGATAATAATAATGATAATAATAATAATAACTTTGCTTAGACCTCACAAATTTTAAATTGTTGATCACATGCAAAGCCCGCGCAAACTGATGTTTGTGTGTCGTGTCGAGTGCACGCAAAACTGACGTCTAGTGGATCGCTATACCTAGACGCCAGCTGCGAGTTTTTCTGAGGTAAGTACTTTTTACTTAACAAATTTATTTTATAAGTTACTTTTACAATGTAAACCATTACCAATATCAATTAAATATAGCTAAATTTATGAAGAAAGTAAATAATACAATCTAATAGGCTATTATTAATAGGACAGTCTGAAGGAACTTTTAGTTTTCCTCAAAAACTGCTGCTTTCATATTCCATTATGTCATACAGTTTACTGACTGCCTTTTCTAGATGGACCCAATGTAGTATTTACACAAACAATGGTTTTCTGTATTTTTTACGACCAGTTATGGTATATTTTACTCGTCATTTAAATGAATGCTGTAAAATGTGTGTGACGTTAGGCTTGTCATCTGATTGTGTAAGTGATCCCAGATCTGTGATTTAACATGTTCATATAGTGATTAGCCAATAATCATTGACAAAAAATAATGTTTCTTCTTTTTCTCTTTTCCTGTGTCAACAGGAGCTAACTACAGCCCAGATGCTCTTTTAAGAGCCACAAGCACTGAGGATCTTTGGCTTTGTAAGTATATGTTTTGACTATCAAATGCATTACATGATTAACATAATGTAATGCATAGCTTGCAGGGCTTAACACTTACTGGGCTCAAATCCTTTGGCCCTTAGCCACCACTGCAAGGCTTTCATATACAGCAGGCCAAAAGATACCACGTTGGTCACTTCTGCCATCAAACCCAACAGCCTCTGAAACTGTTTGACAGTGAGTGACTGGCCTTCATTTACTCTCTTGACTGTCCTGAGAATTGACTCTGAGACAAACATGCCTGCATTGTGGTAGAATCCCACACCACAACTAAATAAGTTGTTCTCTGTAGTGGAGAAAGTGCACTCTTCTTGGAGTTAAGTCTTAACCCCAGTATCAGTCAATTGTCTGTGTAATTGAATATGGGGATGCCCTGTAATTGTAGAGGAGCCAGAACAGCATCCAAACACTTCGTGAAAGTGCGGGGGAAGAGTGACAGACCAAAGAGAAGAACTTGATATTGGTATGGTTCGCTCCCCGAAAGCAAAACTCAGGAACTTCCAGTGTTCAGGAAGGATGGAAATATGTCTTTGAGGTCTGTCGTAACAAACCAGTCCTCAGACTGGATTTAAGATACTATCAGCTTGATAGTGAGCATCTTGAACTGAAGTCATTTGTTATTGTGATTCAGAAGACATAGATCTAAGATTGGACCCAACCCTCCATCCTTCTTTGAAACGATGAAGTAACAGCTGTAGAACCCAGACACTCTCTTGAGAGGTGGAGCACATTCTTTGGCCCCCTTCCTTAAGAGAATTTCTACTCCTTGTTCCATTACCAGAGCCTGCTTGGAGCCCACTAGTGTGAAAATGACCCCGCTGAAATGAGGCGGATGAGAACTGAACTGGATTCTTTAACCTTTCTCTACAATCTGCAGAACCCATTTTGAGAAATTTGGTAGAAGTTTCTAGCTCTAAAGGCTGACATCTTGTGTCACTTTCACTGCTGTACTGCTGTAGCACCCTCACTTGAGGAAGCGAGCTCTATTGTAATGTTGCTCATCAGAGTTCACTGAGCCATGAAGCACCGAATGTGGTAGGGGTATCAGTGAATCTCCTTGAGGGCCCTGAGGAAAATTGGGCACTGTTTACTGAGGTGTTATCCTTTCCTCCCTATGTGGGGCCGTCCACAGGGACCTGACAATGTTTGGCGTCAGATGATGTCCTCTTCGACAAAATAACACTGTTCCGTTTTATATAAGGTTTACCAACCAGACTCAATGTTAGTGTAACGGTCCTGGTAGGAAGCTTTGGGACATTCTAGGATGATAATGAGGATGGGGAGAGATAGCTCACAAGCGTCTTCTCCACTACTGGCACTGCCCCATATCCCTTCTCTTTCAGCCCCATGACTATTGAATAATTTGAGACTTCTTTTCTTTGACGAGCAAATTTTATGTCCATTTGTCCCTTTAAAAGGGATCCATTGGGCTTTGTCTTCTTCATTTCATTTACAAGGACCTGACAAACTGTTTCCAAGGTTGTGTTCATCCATCCCCTCTTGGTTTTCAGTTAGGAAATGAATTTCCCCTTTACTTGGCTTCTTGATGTCTTTGTTGGGAGGGTTGCCAATTGTAGTGTGCCTCCCACGCTTACCAGCATTAAAAATGACTTCACACAGTCTGCGCATTTTATTCCTATAATTTCCCATTTTGAATTTTAAACTATTTTTCCATCCTTCCCAACCGGATGAGCCTGGGTCTTTAAGACGTGGGTATGTTTGTTCTAACACTTTTGCAACAGCATCAAATGCTTCCTTAGTTGGATATGCTTTATATTAACACATTGCCTCAGTCAGTTTCTCAAGAATATCATGTTTCATCTCTTTCGTGACTTTCGGATTTGTTGCATTCTTTAGATACAGCAGGCTACCTTGACAAAGTCGATACATTAACTCAAAAATGTTGAATGCTTAATGCATCTGGCCACTGAGAACTTCTATTCAGAAAGGTGATGGACAGAATCTTAGTGTCAGCATTCAATTTTTGCAGATACTAGTGAAAGTTAAATGGTCAGTTTCTCTGGTAGCTCTGTGAGATCTGTAAGACTGCACAGTTCATTGTTAAATTCAGGATCTTGGTACTGTAAAGTGAAGCTGCAGTTTGCTGCCTTTGAGCCACCCAATCAAATCTTAAATTCCTTCAGATTGCTCTGTCATAGTAATTTTTCTTATGACGTGACATACAGCCAAGTATGGTGACCCATACTTAGAATTCGTGCTCTGCATTTAACCCATCCAAGGTGCACACACACACACACACACATACACCATGAACACACACCCGGGGCAGTGGGTAGCCATTTATGCTGCAGCACCTGGGGAGCAGTTGGGGCTTCGGGTCACCTAAGTCGTGGTATTGCCAGCCCAACACTCGAACCCACAACCCTAGGGTTAGGAGTCAAACTCTCTAACTACTAGGCCACAACTTCCCCACGACTTTTATCTCCCCCTGAGACAATAAATCTCATAGTTTATTTCTGTTGGACAGCCATCTGGGGAAAAATAAAAATATTTTTTAGCAGATAACATCATCTCAGTGTTACCATAGCTTACACCCTGTAAGCCAATAATGGGAAGACATCTGTGATGAAACCAGTGGGGCCTAGAGCAGTGGGAATGGAGCGAGACTGGTGGAGTTATTGATAATGCACAACACCTGAGCCACTCACCGGTCTCAATCCCACGGAGGATCTCCGGAAGGGTAAAAGGAGGATTGACTACGGTGGAAGATGAGAGAGGACCAGGCCTGGACTTTGTTTTGTGTTTTGGTTCCTGTTTGTGTTTATTTTATTATTAAAGTTTGAATGTTTGCTGGTTCCCGTCTCCTTCTTCCCATGACTATAAACTTCATTACATTGGTGCCGAGGGGGGCAGGTGGTGGAAGTAGAGCATAGGGTAGTGTTCCAAATAGTGATGTTTGGGCTTCAAACGAAAATCAGTAAGGGTTTACTGCAGCAACTGTCTGTGCTCTGCTATCTTACTTTACAAATGCAGTGTCTCTTCAGTATACCTAGGTGCCACAGCTAGCTCAGTAATGTCTTTGAGAAGCATGATAATTTCCCAAGTGTCATCACCCTCTGGGACATAGCTACCAATGAGAAATGGAAGTAGCTCTATGAGACACCTATCCTCATGTGCATACCAATAGTACATTGGATGGAAAATCCCTTTCCAGTCACCTGCGGCCTGTCAGTTTTGTCAATAAATGTGTAATTAATGTACTTGATAGCATGATTTAACACATCTAGAGTGAAATAAGTTGTGCCTATCAGGTCTATAAGACACAGGAACAATTCAATTGGAACAATACCTTCGAAGACCCAGTAACCACATGAAAGTGATTGAGATTCTCAGTTTATGATCAGAATCCTTTCACACCATAAATTCATCTGAATTTTGGGTCTTTTTCTCACTTCCAGCACCTGCCTATCATGAGAGTCTTTGTCTCTAAGTTTAAATAAATTAGATCATACCTCTTGCTTACTACCATGTGCAAAACAGAATCTTCAGAACTTTTCAACAGAGAAGTTCTCTAGGAATCCTTTATGAGAGAGGGCAACTAGATTATTTGCTGAAATGAATAATGCTGTACCTCTCACAGTTTGATCATGTTTCTCCAGGTAAACACCATTTTTCTCCAATAACTTTAGGACATAGATAAGAGTTTACAGAATATTTGCATAACCACATTTTTTTGACTGTTGATGTTTTGCATAGTAGAGCAAGCTGGATTGAGTTGAGGGTTGACCTATATTTTGCAGGTATGTTTGCAATGACCCGATACACAGCACAAATTTTGTGTATTAGCTTTGATGTTTCTGAAGGATTGACAGTTTCAAAGTCATTGATGTAAAGGCCTTTAGCAGTTGTGAATTTGTCATTTGTAAGAAGAGAGTTTTCATTTAAGTACTGACCATCAACATATGATCTGTATTCCTGCAGCACATGGACATTTCCTGAAAAGCTCCATTTAAAACCAGTTTTGTTAAGCAACTTCTTTAGCATGGGAATAATTGGGACAAATGCAAGTGGTTTTTGACCTTGATTCACAACAAATTCAATGGTGTTTACCAGTGGAAACTCTCTGCGAACATAGGCTTCTCTCCTTTTAGCAGTTCCTTAGGGTTCATCTTTGGCAAAAATATTAATCGTTACTTTCTAACATAGCAATTGTAACCTCTCTTGCAATGGTTCCATTAGTGTCAGCATATTTACTTAACACAGCCCTGGCTCTGTTGAGCAAAAGGCTGTGATAGCTTATGAATTTCTTAAAGCTTTTCTTTGACTTCTTACACAGAACTCTCTGGTTTGTGCAGAACACTATGCATCTTTAACAGAAGAGATGCCAACTTGAGCTCAATCTGTTTCTCTAAAATCAGGAAGATCATTATTTCTGACTTCCTCACTCAGCTCTTCTAGCTCTTCAATATAATCAGCACTTGTGGAGCATCATGTCAGGGTTTATGTAATCATGACCAGTGATTGCTGTGTCATTTACTTCTTGTGTGCTTTGAAAGTGAAGTTGACACCACTTTCAAAGGTACAGTTTTTGTTAGGGCACATTATTTTATGGTGTACTTTTAAAAGTGTAGTACGCAGGTGAGTTAAATAATCAGCCTTAGAACAATGCTCTGCAAACCCACACGACAGACAGCTAAACTTAACTGACACATATTTACTTTGCTGTTGATCAGACAATTTCTTGTGAAAGCAGGATAAGTTCACTGTTAAGGCATTGAACGATTTAAATGTACATTAACATTCCTGATGCAAACAAGGAAATGGCTATTTTGTAGCATAAATTCCATGTTTCAGTATATACTTTTTAAATAGCTGATATTTTTTCACAGTTAAAAGGACAAAACTTAATTGAACTTCAACTCATTCTATTTAAAACAATGCCTGTATCCAAACTAAAACATTTACAATCTAACTACTCAAAAAAATCCCATGCAACTACAATCACACGAAAATGGCGTAGCCTAACTTTGCAATGGCTGATCAGTGTTGCCTGGCATGGTCAGTTATTAATCCATTAAACTTAAAATTATTTGCACATTCAAATGTGTCTTAACATAGTACATTTGTAGTAGAATTTAATTTGAGATATAAAATCCGGGCTAACATTGTAAGGATACAAGGAAATGAGGAGGTTGATGAGATGGCAAAAAAAATAAAATAAGTGAAAGTGACATTCAGACAAATATGGTGACCCATACTCAGAATTCGTGCTCTGCATTTAACCCATCAGAAATGCACACACACACAGAGCAGTGAACATACACACACTGTGAGCACACACCCGGAGCAGTGGGCAGCCATTTATGCTGCAGCGCCCGGGGAGCAGTTGGGGGTTCGATGCCTTGCTCACGGGCACCTAAGTCGTGGTATTGAAGGTGGAGAGAGAGCTGTTCATGCACTACCCCCACCCACAATTCGGTCCGGCCCGAGACTAGAACTCACAACCCTTCAATTGGGAGTTCAACCCTCTAACCATTAGGCCACGTCTTCCCTTATAATAATAATAATAAAATTATTGCAGAAAGAATGGTAAAAGGTTAATGAAGGCAGCCAACACTAACGCACACAATAATCACAAGAGAGGATGGATAGTGTGGTGATTACTTGGTTAACACTGGAGTATTGTGCACTCAATTGTGGGCTGGCAATGGTTGGCAAGCATTTAGACTGCAGATGCTTATGTGGAGAAGTTGAAACTGTGAAATGTAATAATGGAGGGTGCTTTTCTTTTCATCATACTTCAAGATCATGTTTTCTGAGCTGTTGGAATTTCTGAGTTGTATCTATATCTTTAAAATCAATTATTAATTAAAGCTGCAAGCAGCGATGAAAAGGCCCTCGCACTCAGGCTCACCACCACCCATAGGAGGAACAGTGAATGTTGGGCCATATGCTTATAAAATAGTAAATATTTGTGCCACATTTCCTGCTGCCAACAGGTGGCGCTATGATTACAACTGAATATCAACATGTAAATTTCTTCAGGCCAGGACTCTTACCAAACATGCAAAGTTTCGGGCAGATCAGACAAGTCATGTTAAAGTTAGTATAAAATAAGTTATTTCCTGTTGCCAGCAGGCGGCGCTATATTTATTATTGAATATTGGCCTTTAGTTGTGTTCAGGCCAGTACTCTTATAAAACGTGTTGTTTGAGTCAGATTGGGAATTGTATGCATGAGTTACAACAACTTCCTGTTTTATAGTATTAATAGCATCATTTTGCACATAGTAAATGTTGCTAGAATGTTTGAAAATATTTCTAGCATGGTTAGCACACAATGGTAAATTTTACTGTGTTGCAAAAATTGCATAAAAGTGTTAAAAATGACACTTCCTGTTAGCAACAGGTGGTGCTATGACTATAAGCGAGTACGGGCATGTTGATGTGTTCAATACAGGACTCTTCTCAAATGTGTGAAGTTTGGGACTGATCTGACGTTGCTAGCCTGGGTAGCAGAATAGAATTGGGATTTGGCCTAAGTGTTGCTAGCATGTTTTATTATATTTCTAGCCTGTTGCCAGCCTATTTAACACTTTTTGACACGTTTTAATTTGTTCCTAGGAGTCCATAACAGTGTTAACCTTGTCTCTTCCTGTTATCAGCAGGTGATGCTATGACTATAACTAAATTTGGTCATGGGTGTTTCTTCAGAACAGAACACCTATCACACCTGTGAAGTTTGGGGAAGATCGGACATTGCTTGCCTGAGTTACAGCAATTTCCTTTTTCACTACATTTGGCCCAATCCCAATTCTACCCCTTAGCCCTTCCCCTTTCCTGTCTCGATTCTCTTTTAGTTGGAAGGGTAGGGGTAAGGGGAAGGGCCCGATAGCCCTTCAAACGAAGATTTTTTGGGAACACACTTCAAACAAAGGGGTATGAATTATCTCTGCAACATGACTGCTACAGCGAACAAAAAGACACCTAAATGTAAGCTTTTTTGTCATAAATAAAGATTTTTATGAAAAGTAATCATTTGTTTTATGTTACATTCAATTGTGAGTTCATATTAATGGTCATATTACTCAAAGAAATCTTTGCAAAACATTGCTAATATTTGCTAATGTCATATCATTACAGACTGCATGATAGTGCCACAGCATATGTCTGATCAGGGCAATAACTGCTGTAGACTAATCTCCCCAATAACTAGAAATCGCTAAACCATTTTCTCAAATATTGCCTATTCCAGAGAGAGAGAGAGAGAGAAAGAAAGAAATGGAAGTTGCGTGTATTTGCGTCTGTGCTTTTATCTTTTTAGAGAGATTTACTTAAAAACAGCGATAATATCCTCTCGTCGCTGGAAAATATAATGTAGCGATTCAGTATTTAAACTGTATTTGATAAAAGTCGTGGGGCAGCGTTGACAAGTTTATTTTCTCCTGGATGTGTGAGAGCTGCGCGATTTCTGATATGTGTGTGTGTCAGTAAGTAGCTCATTAATACAGAATGATAATTAAAGGCTCTAATGCACACCAGCACACCAGTATGTGTGTATTGTAAGAGCTAGATTACAATACTGTCACATGGTATTGATGTTGATAGTGTTGAAATTATTCAGCCAAGTGACGATATCTCAGATCATCATTTAGTTCTGTGCAAACTTCATATAGCCAAAATTGTAAATTCTACTTCTTGTTACAAGTATCGAAGAACCATCACTTCTACCACAAAAGACTGCTTTTTAAGTTATCTTCCTGATGTATCCAAATTCCTTAGCATATCCAAAACCTCAAAACAACTTGATGATGTAACAGAAACTATGGACTCTCTCTTTTCTAGCACTTTAAATACAGTTGCTCCTTTAAGCTTAAGGAAGGTTAAGGAAAACAGTTTGACACCATTATATAATGAGCATACTCGCACCCTAAAGACAGCAGCCCGAAAAATGGAGCGCAGCTGGAGCAAAACAAAACTAGAGGTATTTCGTAATGCTTGGCGGGAAAGTAACATATCCTACAGAAAAGCATTAAAAACTGCTAGATCTGAGTACTAGGATCTGAGAACCTAGGTGTGCTATTTGATCGCAATCTTTCCTTAGAAAGCCACGTTTCTAGCATTTGTAAAACTGCATTTTTCCATCTCAAAAATATATCTAAATTACGGCCTATGCTCTCAATGTCAAATGCAGAAATGTTAATCCATGCATTTATGACTTCAAGGTTAGATTATTGTAATGCTTTATTGGGTGGTTGTTCTGCACACTTAGTAAACAAACTACAGCTAGTCCAAAATGCAGCAGCAAGAGTTCTTACTAGAACCAGGAAGTATGACATTATTAGCCCGGTCCTGTCATCGCTGCACTGGCTCCCTATCAAACATCGTTTAGATTTTAAAATATTGCTTATTACTTATAAAGCCCTGAATGGTTTAACACCTCAGTATTTGAATGAGCTCCTTTTACATTATACTCCTCTACTCCTCTATTTGGAAAATAGGAAAACTCTGGAATAACCTACCTAACATTGTTCGGGAGGCAGACACACTCTTGCAGTTTAAATCTAAATTAAAGACCCATCTCTTTAACCTGGCTTACACATAACATAATAATATGCTTTTAATATCCAAATCCGTTAAAGGATTTTTAGGCTGCATTAATAAGGTAAACCGGAAACGGAAACACTTCACATAACATGTACCTTCTACATCATTAGAAGAATGGCATCTACGCTAATATTTGTCTGTTTCTCTCTTGTTCCGAGGTCACCGTGGCCACCAGATCCAGTCTGTATCCAGACTGCATTATTGACACTGTTTTCCAAATGAATGTTGTTCAGTGCTTTGACGCAATGTATTTTGTTTAAAGCATTATATAAATAAAGGTGATTGATTGATTGAACCCTACCCCTTGAAACTCTGCTTCAAGGGACAAGGGGAAGGGGTAGGCGGATGGGAAGGGGAAGGGTTATAAAATAGAATTGGGATTGGGCGTTAGTAGCATGCTTTAGCAGTTAGCTAAGTGTTGCTAGCATGACTTAGTATGTATCTAGTATGTTGCCAGCCTATGTAACACTTGTTGATGCTTTTTAATATGTTCCTAGGAGTCCAGAACAGTGTTAACCTTGTCACTTCCTGTTACCAGCAGGTGGCACTATGACTATAACTGAATTTGGTCATGGGTGTTTGTTCAAGTTTGTAGAAGATCTGACATTGCTTGGCTGAGTTACAGCAACTTCCTGTTTCACAGCGAAACATCAAATATGTCAGGTCGCCAGAGACACACCCCTTGACAAAAACTCAAAACCTTCGCAATATAACATCACAAAGGTCTTATGATGACCCTCACCAAATTTGAAGATAATCCGATTAAAACTGTAGGAGCGTTCGTAAAAGTATGAGGCATGGAAATGGCAAAAACTGCAAAAAATCATACAGGAAATTCAAAATAATTTACGTTTTGGACTTTGTACCAAAATACTATTTGTAAGTAATGGTGTGTTACATGTGTGTACCGATTTTCATGAATGTACGTGAAGCTCGAGGTGCACTGCATTGAAATTTAACAGGTGGTGCTATCGAGACATTTTGCCACACCATCTTCTGAAACCTATATCAGATGTAAATGTTCGCCAGTGGGCCTCAAAAAATGTGATTCTTTTCGGAGAAGAAGAAGAAGAAGAAGAAGAAAGAAGAAGAAGAAGAAGAAACGGAGCAATTCCAATAGGGTCCTTGCACTGCAGTGCTCAGGCCCTAATAACAAGGACTATGAAACAAAGGTTGTAGTAATATATCTACACCTCACTGGACTTTATTACATAATTTAACCTCTAGGCAGAGTTCTTTAAATGGACTGAGGAGGGCAGTAATACCTTTTTGCAGCAAGTCAGGCAGTAAATGTATTTTCATGTCATGTCAATTGTCTGTAGCTGTTGTAAATAGTGTCTATATTGAAAATAGCCATGTGCAAAGAATCCATCTACAAAACGAATGAGGCTGGAATTAAGTATACACACTAATGCCAGCCTCATTCGTTTTGTAGATGGATTCTTTGTACATGTTTTTGCTGTATTTCATTGTAATAATCCCATGAATGTTTAACCCTCTGAGATCTAAGGGGGTTTTGGGGGCCTGGAGAAGTTTGTCATGCCCTCACATTTGTGCTTTTTTCAGTTGCTTATAAACATCTAAATGGCTAAAGTGTAATATCACTGTAATAAGCACGAAATGGGATATAATAATATGTGAGCAGCATGTATGTACATGATTGTGTATTTTAGAAAACAATGTTTATGCGTGGTTAGTGAAAAACTAAAAATAGTAAATCACTTGAATAAGGCCATAAAACACAAATAGATCATTGGTTCCTAGGACTTTTGAAAACTGAAGCTTGTTGGCTGGAATTTTTCTTTCTAAATTATGTGAAAATCATCTTGTTTACTCACTCAGAGAAAACAATATATTGCTTAAAATTTTCTAAGACACTTTTTGTGTAGAAAGGGTCTATGCGAGAGGGTGTGAACTATCAGCATTATGTTGTGATTTACACCTGATAAGACGAAGGCCTGCATAATAAGCCGCATAATGAGCCTTCCAGTCAGGTGTGTGACCGAGAGGGAAGAGTTACAATGAATGTAAGAATGTAAGGACAAAATAAATGTATGTATTTTTATGTTTGTAGTTATATATTTAATTATCCCACAAAATAATTTAATATACACTTGCGAGTGCAGATAAACAGTTTTTTTAGGAACAATCAAAGCTGAATTTGTAGTTACGCACTAATTTTCTACAAAAATAAAATAAAAAAATAAATAAATAAAATAAATAAAACATTTATTGTTATTAGTATTATTATTAGAATTATTATTATTAATGTTGAAAAGAGCTGAGAATATTTTTTTTTCAGTTTTTTTTTTATAAATGTAAATAACAGCATTGTCTGTTACATTTGTTACATTTATAATATTTACATCAAGCTTCTGAATGGTGTAGTGTATATTGTTATTGAAACTTCATAATGTTTCACTTGATTATACATTTAATCAGCAATTATAGTTTGGAAAAAGTCTTACTAGTAAAATGTTTACACATTATGTGAAAACTAGTACAAGTATATAAATAAATAAAACTACACTTACTCATGTTTATGATCTCTGCTGGATAAAGAGCTTCATTTTTTTCTAAGGAAATCTAAAACTCAAATCCTGAGGTAATCCGCAGCACATCTTCTTGGGGAAAATTATGTCTTATTCCCCTCAGCGCAAAGCAAACTGTAAAATAAAATAAAAAATTGAAGAACAGTCTCGCTGCTTTGTTTTCTGTATGGGCGTTTAAAAGCCGCGAGCTTCAAGTGATACATTATAATCTCAAAAGCGCGTTCAGTGAGTGGGCGTGGTCGCATTAGGCCGGGCATACACTGTGCGATTTTCATCCGATTTTGAGCCGAACTCTTTTTCTCGGGTCGGGCCAATTTGCAGCATTTTCATACGTCGTTTGTCGTGCAGTGTTCGTGCAGTGTACCAGGGGAAACAAGAGGCGATTAAACTCTCCTGACTGGCAGTCGGTTGGTCGGATGGATTTCTGACATGTCAGAAATTTTGGTCGCCTCTCGTGAGCTATCGCACTATTGAAGCGGGGCTATGAACCGATTTTCCGCGTTTCCCTCACTGCGCGTATGCGAAACCGTAAACGAAACCATGACACGTGACACGGCATGAAGTGTGGATGGAAGTGATGGAAGGAAAACTTAAGAAAAATAAAAAAAGGGAAGAAAACGCCTGCTTACCTCCAGTTCACGTTGCAAAATGTATAAACCATATCTAGATATGGCTACGCCTTTTTTTTTTTTTTTTTTTTTTTGGACTTTTCAGCACAAAGAATTGCGCAAATCACCAAAGCAGTGCGTTTATCCAGGGAAAGCATGTTTATTCAGAAACTGGCACAAACATCCAGGTTCTGAGGGAGCCTACGTGTTGATTCGGTTGATTCCTCACGTATAGTGTGAGCAGTCAAATCGCAACTCGACGATCGGAGCGTAGCTTTGGCTTTACATTGCATGCGATCTACTCGTACAGTGCGAGTTGGTACCTTGCCGAAATCACACAGAAATCGCACAGTGTATGCCCGCCTTTAGAGATAATGAAGGGAAATGTGAAAGACGGACATTGCATTGTTTTCATATGGATTAATTTATCACAGAATATCAAGCTTTCTATAGATGTATTTCTCATTTCTCTTCGTTGAGTATTCATTGACAGTTCATTTTAATGACGCATTTCTAAATGGAGATCACCGCAGACATAGGATACAGACAGCACACCTTGTTTGTTATCTTTATTTTATAAATGCAAAAGGTTTTGTTGTCATTATGTCTGTATACAAATAAAAGTAGACAATTTACAGATTCGATTGATGTATTGCTTAGCTGTACGATCAAAACTGAAAGTGTAATTAATATAAGTTATTTTTGGGGTTATCAGGAGAAGATGCCTCATCACAGGTATAAGTGGGGATCGACTGCAGATGGTTTTAAAGCAAGACTTCTTTTGTGGGATATTCACCACTGCTCCTGTGGGCTTTTGAGTTTCCCAGCACAAGGATATGGTGTTTTTTCTTTCTCATTTATTTGAGGATTACTGGATAAGATTCATCTTTTGTTACTATGTGGGTTATTTTTATGACATTTTACCAAAAATTAAATGATTATCATCTGGATTTTTAATTAGTCTTTGATTGTTGATCATTGACATTTTCATGGATTTCACACTTTACTCTTATATCACCAACCTCCATCATCCAAGTCTACAGCTAAGTTTATTTTTGTTTATTGGGTGCTGCATTTGCTCATCTCTCACCATTTTTAAGACCTGCATTCATCCCGCTTTTGGTTTAATATATTCATGATTACATTTCTTATTTTAATCTCAATGTAGTCATTTATTTTATTTGTTCAACCTATTATATTTGTATATATTGTTTATTTCACATTTGAAACTATGTATACACACACACACACACACACATATAAGAATGCAAAGAATCCAATTTATTTTGTGTATGTAATTCTGTGATCTCACACAGGGAAACACTAAAATCTTCTAAACAGCAACTAAAGTAAAATTAAATATACCCAAATTAAATATATGCATAACTTAAGCCCTTACATGGTAGCTATTATAAAGCAGAAGGAACTGTTGACTGTTACAGTGGTGTTTAATGGTGCACAAATTACTGGGAGAGCTTGATTGACATTCAGGAGGTCAAACTGGATACTCAAGTAGAAGATAGCATCAAGCTTCACAATACAGGCAGAGACAGCTGTGTATCCAGTGTTGTTTTTTTAGAAGGTGACAGATGGAAAGTGTGTTTTAACAGTTGTGAAAGCAAGCTTTTTTACAGTACCTTGTTTTGGAAAATGTGAGCATTCAATGTATATTGAGAGAAAACACTAAAAAGTTATTCACATTCCTGTTTCACTCACAGTGGTAGATGTTTTTTAACTTCTGTTTTTACAAATGCATGTTAGCAATTAAAAAAAAGAAGAATGTCACCTCAAGTGCCAGTTGCTCCATTCTCCTATGTGAAAACTGATTTACTTTACTGGATATGACAAGCCAAAGTCTGTGAGAAAAAAAAAAAAAAACTTTCACTTTCCATACAAAGGTAACTGTCTGGCTCCCTGATACCAGAGCAGAGAACCGTTGGCAGCATGCTTCATACTGAATGCCATATGTGCTGCAATATAAAAAACAGCTCTTTATGCATGCATCTTACCTTTTGAACCATACCTTTCAGAGACATCTATAAATAAAAGATTTGTCAAAATGAAAGTCCTGTCCCTGTGGTTTATGTGGACTGTCACTGGTTAAAATTAAAATTGGTTAAAATGAAGATTAAAATCATCTTCTATTCAGTCACAAACAATTAAAACATATCAATAAACCTATGTTCTTATTAATTATTTGGTACAAAACAAAAATTTGCCTGAGAACAGCGCACAACATTATTATATAATATAATATTACAATATGTAATATAGCCTATTACATATATACCGTAATTCCTCAAATAAAAATAAACATCGGGCCTCTTACAGTGGCCGGGGGCATGGTCAACACAGACAAATAAAGGCCGGGGGAAAATTTGTGCAGCAGACCCAGATAAAGAACCTACACGCCCACTGCCGAAGCGTTTCTTGTTCTTGAGTCAAGAACCGGTTGCATTGGTTTTCGGATCATCAGTACACTGAACCGAGAACCGTTTCTGTCGGACGTGTCCGATTCGAGAACCGAGAAGCTGATGATACTGCGCATGTGTGATTCAGTTTGAAGCAGACCGACACACAGAGCGTCTGAACCGAACTGATTCTTTTGGTGAATGATTCTGAACTGATTCTGCACTAATGATATGATCTCTGTCCACAGGAATGCTATCGCTTTTAATTTAAAATAGGTTATTTAAAACAATTACTTTATCAAACAGATGGAATTAGAAATAAAGGCCTGCCTCTAATAAAAGCCTGCTTCAAATTCTGCAGTTCAGGTAAATAAAGGCCCCGGCTTTTATTTGAGGAATTACAGTATATTTGGAACCACATACCTCAGGTAAGCAAGGTTTGGGGTTAATCAACTGAAACTTCATGGTATAGCTGATGGTGAGTTAACCATTCTTTCTGGAATACACTCAAGAACCCCCCCCCCCCCCCCCCAACAATGCAGGCTTTTAATGTCTTCTTTGTCTGACACACCCATTTCAGATGATCTTGGGCTGCATTCGAAAGCTTAGTCTTGATTCCTTGATGTCTTATCAGTTGATTAACCCAAAACCTTGCTTACTCAAGGTTTGTTGGTCTTGGAGTAAGTTCATTCAACAGAGTTTTGAACTGGAAAAAACGCAAGACATTCTCAACACAGTGATAAATTGATGTGTCACTATGGATCAGACACTAAGAAAAAGCACACCATACTAATACTTTCTTCTTACTCTGTTCAAAGGCCAGTTGCATACTTGGGTCATATTGCCACCTAAAAGACTTTTTTCGTTTAATCTTTACTCCTTGAGAATAAGAATTATATATTTTGTTTTAAGCTAATTATATAATAAGTAACATCAGATACATATTTTTATTATAGAAATATATAATAGAAAATGCCATTCCATGATGTCACAATCTATCATGCCCACTGGAGTCTTGTCAGTAGGTCACGCATGTGCTGATGGAGCAGGTAATGATAGAAAATAAGTTTCTATGGCTACTTACTTACCCTCAGAGTTACATGAGTTTTTGGGACCGAAAGCTGAGCTTATCCACTTACCCCTAAAGGTCCCGTTTTTCGCACTTTTTTGAAGCTTTGATTGTGTTTACAGTGTGCAATATAACGTGTTCATGTTTCGCCTGTAAAAAAACACAGTATTTTTCACACAATTCATCTGTATACCACTGTTTTCACTGTCACAAAAATGGGCTGATGACTTCCTTGTTCTATAAAGTCCCTCCTTTAGAAATACGTTCTGATTGTGCCAGCGGTTACTGTGTTGTGATTCGACAGCAGCTGAGAGCGCGCTGCCCTCCTGTAAACGCGATTGGACTAGTTTTGATTAGCAAGTGGGCAGGAGCATGTGCTGGAGATGTACTTATAATCACAGGAGCCTTTTTACTAACGAGATGCGCATGAAAATCGCATTAATTTTTTTTCACAGCCCTAAACATCTAGTTAACAAAGCTAAACAGCATTGCCCTTTGTGTAGTATGTCACAGAAACTGTTAAACGCACCAACTTAAATAATAAAATACACTTACCAGTTGTGGTCCATAAACAACGACTTCTCCAGACAAAGAGGGAACTGCTCCATCTTTCAAGAATAATCTTTTTGCGAATCCGGCATTAAACTGATTGAGATTGAGGAAGTTGTCCTCAGCAAGCTGTTCTCAGCAAAATGTGCTGCACATAGATTTACATGTGGATTATAATTTTCAGGAACCAAGTTAAACATAAATTGTAACCATTAATCTCCAAGCACAGCGTCCCTGGGAAACCCAAACAAAGATGATTGGACTCCGAGATGAAAATAACAGCGTTTCAACGACATGGCAAACACAAACACAAGCTCTTCCTTCTTCTCAGTCGGAGCACAACAAGACCACGCCCCCCTTTTTGTGAATTAATGTGGGTGGAGGTTAGTCAAAAAACTGTTTTAGTGATGTCATTACTGCAGGAACTAGAGGGCTGTAGTCCAAACGGGTCGTTTTTGTGTAGGCGAATTCTGTTAAATAAAATATCTCGCTTGGCATTGAACTTTGAGTTTTAGAATTTCTACAGATATTATTTATACTCTAACAACAACATTACACACTAACTAAAGTTTAAAACAATGGATCACGAAGAAGGGGACCTTTAAAACGAAGCCAGGTATGTCATATAACCTGTTTTTAGGAATACCCCACAGATCCAGCTAATCAAGGTCTTCAGGATCACTAGAAACTTCTAAGCAGGTGTGATTTGGAGGTAGTTGGAGCTAAACTCTGTAGAGCTGCGGAATTTTAGTGACTTAAAATGGCAGCGCGTCCACACGCAGTGGCTTCTCTTGCTTTGGACAGAACAGTGTTTTCGTGTTTTTTTGTCTTGTGAGTCGCAGTGTTTTGTACGTCTTCATCGCATCTACTTGTCTTTAAGCGTGCATACAACTGTGAATTTCTGCTGGATGTCAGTAGAACCACATTTTTAGTTAAACTCCGGACTTCGGTCTGCTCCAGAGGCCTGCACAATCACTGACCCCCACTACTGGATCTCACCCACATTGAAGGTGCCACAAGCATAGTGAGAGGAAGCAGAAGAGGGGTAAGTGCAGAGGTATCCAGGCTATGCTAAAGGCTAACCCACACTAGCCAGCTATCCCCACCATCGTACTGGCTAACATACACTCTTTAGACAATAAACTGGACTACATCCGACTACTACGTTCAACTCAGAAGACTGTAAGAGACTGTTGTGTTTTTGTGTTCACAGAAACATGGCTTAGCAACAACATTCCAACATTCAGCTGACATGCTATTGAGTAGGGTAAATGCTCTCTCAGGAAAAACTGTGGTGGCAGGGGGCTTTGTGTTTACATCAATGATGCATGGTGCCGCCATGCTGTTGTGATCTGCAAACACTGCTCACCCCTGTTGGAGTTTATGATTATTAAGTGCCGGCCGTTCTATCTGGCAAGGGAATATACTGCCATAATGCTTGTTTCTGTTGACATAACTCCAAACAACATAAACAGCAACAGGATTGTTGCACTAAAGGAACTATACCAGCACATCAGTGAGCAGCAGACAGCCCTTCTTTGTTTACACCACGCAGAGAGGAGCCTGTGGCAGGGGATACAGACCATTACAGACTACAAGCCCCCACCGCAGACCTGTGACAGCAACATCTCTCTGCTGAACGAGGTGAATGCCTTCTTCACTCGTTTTGAGAAACAAAACAGCTCCACTGCACAGAAGACTCCACCTCCTCCTGGTGACCAGGTGATGACGCTGACCCCAGACAGCGTGAGGAGATCCTTCAGCAAGATCAATGCACACAAAGCTCTGGGTCCTGACAACATTCCTGGGCGAGAGACCATGCAGCAGAACTCACTGATGTCTTCACAGACATTTTCAACATCTCACATCAAACATGTCCCCACGTTTCAAAGCTACCACCATCATTCCACTCCCGAAGCCGTCTCCATCCTACGTCAATGACTACTGTCCAGTTGCACTTACTCCTATTATCATGAAGTGCTTTGAATGGCTAGTCATGCACCACATCAAGTCTGCCCCTCCCTCCCTGGACACCTTCCAGTTTGCATACCGGTCCAACCGCTCGATCGATGATGCCATCGCAACTGCCCTCCACTCAGCACTCACACATCTAGATAAAAAGGACTTATACATCAGAATGCTGTTCATAGACTTCAGTTCAGCATTCAACACTATGATCCCTCAACAAGCTCATTCACAAACTGCTCCAGCTGGGGCTCAACACTTTGCTCTGCAACTGACTCAGGCAGTATGGGTCGACAGCAACACATCCAGCAACATTACACTGAACTCAGGGGCCCCCCAAGGATATGTGCTGAGCCCCCTTCTCTTTACTCCGCTGACACATGACTGCACACCATCACACAACTCCAACCTCTTTATTAAGTTTGTGGATGACACGTTCTTTAATACTTTTTGTTATTTTAGTTTAAGAGATTTGTATTATCCTTAATTTTTCTAGTTTGTTGCTTAGTTCGTAGCTGCTATTATTAATTATTAATTATTATTATTATCTCTTAGCGTCTACTTTAATGTTTGCCTACTTGTGTTTTGTTTACTATTTTTGATTTGGAAGCTGTAGGGAGGTGGATGCCATTTCTGTTTAACCCTGTTTTCTTCTGTTTTTGGGATAGGAAGGGAGCTAGGGTACAAACCTGTTCCTTTGTTCGTATAGTTATAGATCACTAATTCCAGTTAGCTTGTTTTGTTTGTAGTTTTGGCCTTATCCTCTCCTGAAGTTATCGCTTCCTTTTCTTTTTTGTACTTGTTCCACGAGCTGTGAATAATAATCTTTTTCTTGTGGTGCTGTGGCAGGACTCAGAGCAATGCTCTTTAAAATATCTTACTTTTGTTGCGTCCACATTTACCCCTAGACTTATGCGGGATGTAACAGTAGCACCAAGTTCCTGGGTGTGCACATCACAGAGGACCTCTCCTGTACTGACAACACCACAGCGCTGGCCAAGAAATCTCTACTTCCTCTGCAAACTGAGAAGAGCCAGAGCCCCACTCCCCATCATGTGCACCCTCTTGAGAGCATTCTGACGAGCTGTATCACTGTGCGGTATGGCACCTGCAACGCATCCTGCCAGAAGACTCTACAATGCATAGTGAGAGCAGCTGAAAAGATCATTGGTGTGTCTCTCCCCTCCCTCCAGGACATTTATGGAACCCGTCTCACCCGCAAAGCTCTCTGCATTGCAGGTGATCCCACTCACCCCTCACACAGCTTCTTCAGTCTGCTGCCATCAGGAAGGAGACTGCAGAGTCTCCAGGCCATGACCAGCAGACTGAAGGACAGCTTCATTCATCAGGCTGTCAGGAAGCTGAACTCACTCCTGAACTTGCCCCCACTTCCCTCTTCTGCCCCAGGCACTGCAGAACTATGACAAACACCACCCCCCCCCCCCCCCCCCTCCGGATCCCACATCGCCAGGTCCTCCCACACCCCTCACACTAACATATGATGCACCAGTCACTTTGTACAGGTTTGGTCTGCTAACTACCTCATTCAGCATGGAACTTCATTCTACCATCACGTCAGTCAGTTAAAATAAAATAACTGCTCGCTTTCGTCCATCTTGCGCCGGTCCAATAATTTCATCTCTAGGGGCGCAATACGAATGCCCCCAGCCGTCCCTCTTAATCATGGCACCGGGTTCCAGAAACCCACAAAATAGAACCAGAGTCCTATTCCATTATTCCTAGCTGCGGTATTCAGCGGCAACAGGCGGCCTGCTTTGAACACTCTAATTTTTTCAAAGTAAATGCTCCGGGCCCCGAGGTGACCGGACACCCCGTTAAGGGCATCCGGGGGGCGCCGGGAGGTAGGGTCCGGGACAGGTGGTGGCTCGCCTCGCGGTGGACCGCCAGCCCACTCCCGAGATCCAACTACGAGTTATTTTAAAGATGATTTAGAGCTGATAAAACCAAACAAATCCAACCAGGTTTAGATCAGGGGTCTGTATATCCTGAAGACATTTTTGGCAGCTGGAAAAGGGGTTTGCTTTCAGCGGCGTTCATCACAGTAGTAACTTACTCTCATGCTGGGTAAGAGATCTTAAACTGAAATTGCAATAAAGTCCCTCCTCCAGTTTCTCTTGATCTATGTCACTCCATAATAGAATAAATTTAAAGACAAAAAAATTCTATATTGTTTATATAATTATAGTACACTTAATCTATTAAAAAAAAGTGAATCGAAATTCCTCTTCGGGAACTCGAGCTGCGTCGAGAATGCTTTGGGGAATGCCTCCAGCTTGACGTCTCTGAATAATGTGTGTAATCAGTCCAATGGATGGGCGAGATGTCATAGGCGGGACACACGCAGTTCATGTGTTGTCTGCTTGAGAGTGAAGCGTGCAGTATCAGCTCTCGAGGGAGTTGACGGCTGCGATGCGAGTGTTTTGCTTCACTCTCAGAAGGCTCTCTTTGAGGAGGGTGCCTTCACTGACATTTCTTGTGGTGCCAGCCCCGCTTTCGCTGAGGCGGAGAGTTGGTTGTGCTCACAGGGTTTCGCTGTCTCTAGGCAGGTCTTTAGAGCAGCTAGTACGGTCGTCCCCTTGCCGGTCTGCCCCAAGCAGGCTCTGGTCTAGTCTTGATGACATGGGTCTGACGACAATAATTTTGAGGAGACTTCAGCTATGAGAGTCCTGATGCTGTGGCTCAGGAACTTGGAGGGCAGGCCCCTCTAGGGAAGAGCAGTGTACACTTCATTACACGGTTCCCGTCTCTCCTCAGTTCCCTCAGGAGATCGATCTGCCAACCCTGCCGGTGTTCCAGGGTGCAGCGGTCACCAGTGAGTGCTTCTCTCGGTTACCGCACAAGCTACAAGGCTCGTGACCATCTGGGAGGTTTCCAGAGCAGCTAGTTCGGCCATCTCCTGCCTGTGCGCCGCTTCAGAGAACCGAGCTAACTGCTCTGATGACACCAGAGATCCGTCTTGAGAGGCTGATTCCCTTAGTAGACTATTTGGCAGCGTGAAAACTACTGTCAAATGTGTCTCAGTGGGTCCTGCACACTGTAGTGAGAGGCCACAGAATCCAGTTCTGGTGGGCCCCAAGCAGGCTCTGGTAATGGAACAGAAGTAGACTCTCTTTGAGGATGGAGGCCATCAAGGTGGTCCCTCCTCAGGTTGCAGAGTCTGGGTCCTACAGCTGGTACTTCACTGTTTCAAGGAAGGATGAGGTGTTGTGTCCTTTTTTAGAACTGTGCTATTTGAACCACTCAGTCAGGGGACTGAAGTTCAGCACACTTGCACAGGCCAAGTCTGAGGACTGGTGTGTCATGATCTATCAAAAAGATGCACTTATTTCCATTCTTCTTCATTGGAAGTTCCTGATGTCTGCTTTTGGGGGCAAAAGCCTACTGAAGTGAAGATAATGGTTAAACACTCAGTCTAGGTGCTAATTCTGGGTTTATCACCAGGTTCACTCAGGTGTGTCGGCCAGAACACCACTTAAGGCCAAATATTCCAGAGTATGAAATGAAGAGCGGAGAGATAATTCTTATTATTCTGTTTATTCCTCCTCTTTCTTGTATGAGTGAGTTTAAAGGTGAGAGTAATTTCTAGTGTGGTTTCTATAAAGAGAGAACAAATACAAATGAATAAAGGAAACATATGCATACACTCATTCAACACTCATTCAATAAACATTACAAACATAAATTAAACAGTAGTCAGAATATGACTATATCTCTTAAACCCTAAAATGTAAGCAGAGAGAAAGGATTCAAACACTTCTCAGATTTTCTACCATGCATTAAGTTATCAATAACGTAGATAGAACTTACTGTCTATGATATACTTTAAAGCATCAATAGCGGTCCAGATAATGATATTTAACACCACTTCATATTTTACTCAGCCACAGAGTACTTAACATTCATAACAACAAGTATTGAATAAAGTATAAACATGTCTGACCCATTTCATCGAAGGAATGAGACGCTGTATCGCAGTGCCACACTTCCGGCATCTCTGGCCTGTGTTTGCTTCATCCTTTGAGGCTGGTTGCCGGCTTTGCCGGTCTTGCTTTTATGCTTTCTGGTCTCTGACGTCACCCGCCTATGACGTATAGCCCATCCATTGGACTGATTACACACGTTATTCAGAGACGTCACGCTGGAGGCACTCCCCAAAGCGTTCTCGACACAGCGTCTCATTACTTCGAGGAACCAGGGTTACATACGTAACCTCAGATATTTCTCTGTATTTCAAGACTTGTGATTGGCAGTTCCCTACTGATGACATATTTTCATATGTGCACACCCCATAGTTATGAGTCATGAGCTCAGGATCAGATCCTGAGTTGACAGAGTACATTAATTATCACCATCATTGTACCAACAAAGTCTGATTGAACTGGTTTTGTTTTGTTTTGTAAACCCAAAACTAATCCCATAACAGGCATCATGGTACAGGCCCCAGGTTCAGTGGGTTTACAACATTTGCTTAAATTGTTCTCTGTCTACTCAAGGGTTTACACACAAGAACATCAGTTTGATTCACTTCTCATAGGTAAATCAGCTCAATAAGCTTCAGTCAATCAAAATTCTCAGCCCAGTTATTACCACATTTGAAATTCTGTTCCATCACATTCTAGGTTAGATATTATATATAAAAAACTATTATACAACACTGATATAATGGTATACTGAGATAAAGGACAAAAAAGTTATCTCAGTGGTCACTATTGTTGCCATCAATGTGTTTACTCACTCTGTGACCACACTCAATAAAAATTGATAGTTGTATATACATATACGTATTAATACTAGACACTTTAAAGATAATGTGTAACAGTTTGACCTAACCATGTGGCACTGAACATATTTTTAACCTTAAGGTGTTTTTTTTCATATTTGCAGAGAATGCACCAAAATAGCAGTCTGTAACATTTTTAGAGCCTCTTAAATGAAACCGTTCCTTATGTTCACCATTGTGACCGATGGGATTAAATTTAATTCTTTTTTAATTATTCATTTATATAAGTGCATTTTATAAAAGTGTATATTGGAAAGCTTGTTTTTATGTGTATGCATTTAGTGTATATGCATTTAAAAGTTAAATATTAATTATCAAAACATTATTGTTTATGCCTAATGTACTTATAATGTAGTAAATAAATAGATACTTAATCTAAAGTAAATTTAATAAGCAAGTAAATGCTTTCACTGTGAACTCTAATTTGATATAGATACAAACAGAGTAACTTAACTACATCAGGCATATGTCATGTGCTCACAGTTGATTGATGATAGCTGATTTGCAATCTCGAGTCTGTAGCACTGTTAATGGGTTATAATAATAATAAAACAAAATAAAGTCAGCTTATTGGGTGGTCATCTTCATAATGCACTCAAATGGCTATTTTTAGTGATGCAAATACAGTTTCACACCAACAACTTAACAGCTTCTTTTTTTTTTTCTTTTTGGGAGCCTGACAGCCTGTCCACATTTACTTTGTGAATTCTTTAGATGGTTATTGGTCTGGGTCACCGTGATTTTGACAAGTCTTTTGTTGATCCTGCATGAACATTTTTTCTTGATCCTGGATCAACATAACTGTCCAAAAATATAGACTAAATCCCCAATCCCTACTAAACCTTTACCTACCCATTATTTATTCCTAAAATCAGTGGGAAATGATAGCTGATTAACAAGGATATAGAAGCATCTTACCCTAATCATAAGCTAAAATTTCCTGAAAAGTTATCCCTCATTTCTGATTGGTTAATTGGAATGTTGTTCCAGGATCAACAACGATGTTGTACTTGGAGAAATCAGAGTCACATATTGAATATATGTCCATATCTGACCATAATGGGAGAAGTTTACTGTCTCTGTGATAAGCATTCATGTACGGGCTGTGTTGTGTCTTTATATTCAGAGCTATAGCAACTTATAGTCCATCCTTTCAATCACTACTTTTGTGTCTGCTTGAAAACCCAGCCTAAATACATTCATTTTCACTCCGCTGAGTCCCAAACAAAGACAGTCAAGAGATTTATTGTGCTTTTCCTCTTTTCTTTCCATTTCTTGTTGTCTTTCCAGCTGAGCCACCCAAGACTCTGATCCAAACAGCTGGCCAGAGACTACACACAGACAGTCAAACTGGTTTGTTTACTGTTAACCCAGCCAACTTTGTGTTTTATCTTATAAATATATATATATATTAACACACAAGACGTAAGTGACATTTAAATTTTTTTACTGTGGACATTTGTTGCTGTTTTGTTTTTGTTTTTCACAACAGTTTTACTATCCATAATAAGCCTGTATTTAATCCTTAATCGAACAGTCATTCCATTTCTAGTTATTTAAGATCCTCTTAAAAAAGGCAGAAACGATTCCAGCTGAAACTTCCTCAAATGAAATGAACCTGAAGCAGGAAATAACTCTGTGCTGCCATCACGTGGTGACATTGATAAAAACACTGTCTCAAGACCAAAGATGGTGCTACAGCAAGCATAGACATTCACTGCTTTACAGCCAGAGGCCATGTGATGTGCGGCTTTGAGTGTCCCGACACATTTTGATAATGACTTTTCTGACTTTTCCGTGGCTTTTCCATGTATTTTTCTGATGTTAAGCATTATTGATAGCCATATTTCTTTTTTTAAATCGTTATTTTATGGAGACAGTTTTACTGATTTCTTTTCTTGTTCTTTCCTCTCTTTCTTTCTTTTTTATTTTCTTTTCAAATTTTGTGTGTGTGTGTGTGTGGAATTAACAGATGTAAATATTTTTCTTATGAGTATAAATATCTCCAATAAGATCTTCAGTTAAGACACACAGGCAATGACAAGTTTTATAATACCCAAGCAGATCAATTATTAAATATTTTATTAGCAAGCATGACTAAAAAAAACATCGGGAATCACAATAAAATCCTAATACGACATGTTTTGAAAAATTGTTCATTGTGACCTCTACTAGAGCATAGTTTGATTTAAAATCATATTGAAAGAGTGTTTGTGCGTCCCTACTCTTTTGGATCATGGATGAATTTGACGTTGAGTTCTTTGTGATGTTTAGCTTTTTATACAATTTTTGTTTTTCTTCAGTTAAACAACAGAATGTGTTAAGGCTGGAATTCACAATACAAGTTTCTCTTTAAGATGGCACTCTGATTTTCCTGCCACTGGAGGGCGCAACACCTCACAATGACTGCAGACTGAACTAGCTAATGATGGCCATATGTTACATGTTTTGAGGCCTTAATGCATCAAATACTGGTCTTTTTACTCCTAACAGCCCTAAATATCACCTTTTTAAGCATTTTCCATTTGCATACTGCTGATGTGAGCTGTCACAGTCACATAAAGGTGTTTGAATGCGATGCTTGGCCTGCTTGAAGAGATAACACATAATGCACTGAAGAGTGAAAGCTGGGAAAAACGAGAATGATGTCTTTCAATATTGTGTTGCTATGGCTGGAAAGAAGAAAAAAAAAACACATTCTCCCTGGAGGTTTCTTAAACAAAGAAAAATGCCGATCTGACAGTGTGCATGACAGATTACAGTGCCAAGGTCATCTGTATGTTCTGCAGATGCATGAAGAACAAAAACTTTAGTTTTGAAAGCTGGGTAATTTTTGCTAGTGACACCAGTTTACAATGGCCTTGCCTTTTTAAGTCTTTTGTAATGATCTATTTATATACTACCCTAGTAAAAAAGTTATATAATTAAAATACATTTATTCAATACTAAGTATAGTTCAAATCAAACATATTTACTGACATATTGCTCAAAACTTACTAACAAAAATTATAATGAAACTTTATATGGTGTACTACTACTGGCGCAGTGTACCTTACTTAATCTTAAGCCTAAAATGTGTTTTAATATCACTATTGATGAGGACTCTACGATCTTTGAATAATATCGGTCTTTAAATGCAAGACATTTAAAGTGTACCTGAAGTATACTTGAGTATATCTTGTATACTTGTATCAGATATACTTTAGTACGTCTTTAGTTGTACTGTACCTCAGCACTACTTCTGCACAATTAAAGTGCAATAAGTAGAAAATTAGCTGTTCCAAATTAGCAGACTTTAAGTATACCAGTTTAGTATACCAAAAATACATTTGCAGGGTATTGCTGCATGTGTAAATGTATTTGTAGTATACTTAAAATTAAATAAATGTATTACATATTTTAGCTTATTTATTTTTCGTTAGGGACTATTCAGACAAAATTGAATTAACTGATATTTCCCTTTTAACAAAAATAGATTCAAATTAAGCTTTTCTCAGTATCCACAGACTATTTAAAGCATCCTGTAATCCTGCTTGTCCCACACACAGTTGTGAGAATCCCTGCCTCGAGTAATACTCAGAGAGAAAATACATTAAAAAAAAAAATATATATATATATATGTATATACACACACATATATATATATATATACACACACATATATATATATATATATATATATATATATATATATATATATACACACACATATATATATATATACACACACATATATATATATATACACATATATATCACACAACTCCTTTTCCCACTCTGCAGCAGCCTATATGTTATACTACTGTATTTTTCGGAGCTCATTTGTAAAAACTTGTTTGGTAAATTATTTGAGATAGAACTAACTTTTAAATACTATATTGTCTAAGCTTCCTCTTCAGTTGTGAATAAGTCATTATGTGATCCAATGGCTTGACTGATCATCTGATTGATCATTATTTAAGCTTAGCCAGAACTTCTCGCTCTTGTTGTATGCTGATAGTTTCCTCTTTGTCTTCCAGTGTGTCCATCATGATGTGTCTGAAGATGTTGAAGAGAATTAGAGAGAGTAGACATCCTTGACACATACTTACTGTCGTCATGAACCAGCTACAGAATAAGTCCTTTGAAGAAGACTGCATGGTGGCCTTGTCATGACGCTTGGGGTTGATGTTGTCACTCATAAATCTGTCTACCATACCCAGTCAAGCACTTTCTTGAAATTCACAAAACAAAGGCTTTGTCCTGCCCTGGAGTGGAGCCTGTGTGTCTGCAGTTATTAAACTTGAAAGATTCAGTATTGTTTTTCAGAAGAACTTAGCTGTGGTCATGGTGTCTACATTCAACTCTTCTGCATTCAGGATTAACACTGAAGCAAATTTTATTCCAACTGTGACATTCAAGATTTCTGCCACCTTGGGATCTCGCTATATGTACAGATCGAAGAACTTCATTCTAGTGCTCTTTGAATTTGTCATATTTTTCAGTTGATGGCAAAAATGCATGATTTATTTCCAATATATGACCCTGGAGCACTAAACCAGTCATAAGAAGCAGGGGTATATTTGTAGCAATAGTCAAATTAACCATTTTTCTTTTATGCCAAAAATCATTAGGATTTTAAATAAATATGTTGCATGCAGGTATTTTGTAAATTTCTACTGTATATACATCAAAACTTAATTTTTGATCGGTAATATGCATTGCTAAGAACTTAATTTGGACAAGGTGATTTTCTCAATATTTATTTATTTTTATTATTTTTATTATTTTATTTTTTTGCACTCTCAGATTACAGATTTTCAAGATGTATCTCAGCCTAATATTGTCCTAACAAACCATACAATAATGGAAAGATTATTCATCCAGCTTTCAGAGCACCTCTTAAAAGAAAACAAAAATTCATATTTTGACCACTGGGAAAATAAAAGTAAAAACAGTAAACTTGAATGTTATCGAATCAGCATTTAATGTAAATCTGTTAGTTTTTTTCCTTATAATATTTTTATCAATTTCTTAGCTCATTTATTTATTGCAATTTATTGTTGTTTGGTATTGCTATTGAGTAAAGCTCTTTTTCTCGTCATTACTTGTTTTGTGCATAATGCTTTGGCTATATTGTATGTAAACAATCATTATATTAAATTAAATTTAAAATTAAATTAACAGAGAGCGAGAGAGTCTGATGGTGTGTTGGCTAATTGTGAATGCAGACTCTGAGGTAACTGTGAGGTTGGTTGCTAAATTGGAGAGATAAGGAACTGTGAGCTGATACAGTTTCCTTGTCCACGGCAGAATCAGTCTTTCCTTTCTTCTGCTGTCGGTGGCACGGATGCTCTGTAAAGAGAAATGCTCACTCAGCCCCTGTGCTGATTACAACATCATCCGTTGCCAGTGACGAAGGAAACAGAGGAAAATGAGAGAGAGGCGGATGCTGGGGAGGCATGAGAGGAAAGTGATCATTAATGAGGGAACGGCAGATGCTCCAATCTGTTGAGTAGATTCATCCATCAGGATAATAACACCGCTGGCTCCTGTCTACTCAGGCCTGTGTCTGTTACTGAGCGAGACAGACACCTGCGATTCTCTGATCGGCCTGATACAGTGCACTGAATATGCATCATATATGTGACCCTGGACCACAAAACCAGTCATAAGGGTCAATTGAGATTTAAACATGATCTGAAGCTTGATAAATATGCTTTCCATTGATGTATGGTTTGTTAGGATAGAACAATATTTAGCTGAGTTACAACTATTTGAAAATCTGGAATCTGAGTGTGAAAAAAAATCCAAAAATTGAGAAAATCGCCTTTAGAATTATCCACTTAGCAATGCATTTTATTATACAAAAATTAAGTTTCAATATATTTACTGTAGGAAATGTAAAAAATATCTTCATGGAACATGATCTTTAATTAATAATATCCTAATGATTTTTGGCCTAAATAAAAAAAATGTATAATTTTGACTCATACATTGTATTGCTGGAAATTGCTACAAATATACCTGTTCTGCTTATGTCTGGTTTTGTGCTCCAGGATCACATATTGGATGCTGGGCTTTTTGACGTCCGATGGTGTTTTAGACTCTAGATCTGGACATGCTTGTGCATCACTAAACATCCTTTCGAAAAATTGTAGTGTAAACGCCATTGTGTAGGTGTGTTTGTTAAGCTGTGCATATTGTGTGCATGTAAACTGCATCTGTCAAATCTGAAGTGTCTGAAGAAATCAAAGGTTACAATAAGACACTTTAAAATATACTTTAAGTTGAATAAAGGTGTCATGTCAAGTAAAACCAATTTTTTCTTAATTGTTTTAAATTTATGTTTGATTAACTAAATACAAATTTTAAGACCTGAAAACTTCCTCCCCACTGCAGACTGTTTACTGCAAGCTGTATAAAAAAAAAAAAAAAAAATCCAATGTCACTGGTTTTGTGACATAATAACAATACTATATTTATGTAGCCTACCATTTACCAGAGTTAGTGCTGCAACAGAAAAAAACATAATAAAAAAAAAGTGAAAGTGAAAGTGAGTAATAAGTGAATATTGTATTGTTAAATCCTTCTCCAAGGATAGAAGTACTAACATCACTGTTGTATTAGCATCTATTTATATATATAAAAAAAAAATTATAATAAATGCTGTTTTACTGTGTTAATACCGGTGTTGGGAAAGTTACTTTGGAAATGCAATAGGTTACAGATTATAAATTACCCTATTTAAAATGTATTAAGTAATGTAACTATTTCAATTGCTTATTAATGTAACTGATTACTTTTTTATAACTTTTCTACATTTCTATAACAAATGATTTTAAATGTTCATCATTCTGAAACATTTAAAGCAGACAGGGTAACATTACAGTAGTACTCATCACTGATTACTGTCAGACTTTCACAATCCCTCTTCACTTGAATTAAGATTTTAAAGGTTAAATACAGATTTAAAATCATAAGACATAGTTTAACAGTTCTGATACTTTTTTTTTTTTTTTTTTTATCAAAACTTTGCATAGGAAACAGGAATCGCGGGTATCTACTGTACCAATGCTTTGAAAAAAAAAAGATGTTACCCACTTTGTTACTGTCTTATTAGCATTTTTATAAATAACTGTAATTTCATAACACCTTTTTTCAGTAACTGTAACAGATTACAATTACACAAAGCTAACTGATTACATTTAATCAGGATTACGTAATTTACGTACTTGTAATTAGATTCAATTTCATTTTAAAATACCTGTAACCAGACTACAGTTTTTATGGTTTACATAACATATTATTTTAACAATATCAATAAATTATTCATAATTTTTATTGATTCTCCCTAATTCCTCTTTTTCATCTTTACATTTCTCCTTTCTAAAATAGCCTACTGTTTATATACACTCAAAAAAGTCCAGTTTTGGGGCCATCCACACAGAGATCAGTCATTAGTCAGGTGGCAACACATTAAAGTGCACAAATTCATGATTACAACAATTCACAAACTTTTTCTGTCATCTGATCCTCTTTAACCTAGTAGGTTATATTTACTTGAAGTACTCCTGAGGTTTTATTCAGTATCACATTTGCATGTTCATTGGCTCTCTGACTTTGGTTATTGTCACATGACATGCACACTCTACAAATAGAGTGGTGACACACAAGAACCATTTTTGGTTCCACAAAGAACCATTCAGTCAAAGGTTCTTTAAAGAACCGTCTCTTTCTTAACTTTTTATAAACTGAAGAACCTTCTTTTGCCACAAAGAACCTTTTGTGAAACAGAAAGGTTCTTCAGATGTTTTAAGGTTCTTTATGGAACCATTTAGACAAAAAGTTTCTTCTATGGCATTGTGAAAGCACCTTTATTTTTAAGAGTGTATCATTAACTTTAACTGTAAATCAGGCAAAAAAAAATAAAAATAAATGTATTGCAGGTGAACAGATACACAAAGTAAGTTTTTTTTTGTTTTTGAAAGTTGATTTATTTTTAAATGATTTATTTTTATGTAACATTTGTATGGTTTAATTAATCATCAGCTTTTCATGAAACCCATGCACTTTATGTTGTTAGTAACAACAAATGAAATAGATTTTTGTATTTTTATTTTATATGTTATGCCAAGGCTAATACTAATGTGTTAAGCATATTGTGGTACACATTAATTTTGTGGTAACTTTGTTTTTACGATATCATAGTTCAGCTGTTTGTACCGCTGTGAAACGATGGTTAATTTCTGTAAACTTCAGCCTGTAAATCGAGCTCCAGTTTTGTCTCCGGTAACCGGGGCTCACAGCTGCTCCGGGGCTGAGAGGAGGAGGAGGAGAGCCGGTGAGGAGGGGTCTCTCCGCAGATCATGACATTAGCACAGATCACCCCTGCACCTGCTACGTGCTTTCTGACAGAAAACTCACAGTGAGCGAACCGAGGATCTTACCGGGGTTACAGACCGCTGCGATTCAAACGGCGAAAGCGGACACGTCCTCAGAAAGCGCGCCTTGTGCGCGTGAAGAAAGTGAAAGTGAACATGTCGTCATCCACAGAGATCGGCAGGTGAGTGCAGCGTTATTCCCAATGAGAACAATACATCAGTGTTTAACCAAAATGAGGCACCATCGAGCGGTGTATTGTTATGTAACTTTGATCAACCAAATCGGCTGACCCTTGTGAAGTTCTGCATGGGTGCCACGGTACACTGATATTGTTATACGGTAACACCATGGATCTTTAATATACAGCCTGCTGCAGGCTGCTGAATAACTGCTGTATTCATATACCATATACCATATTTTATAAATATGAAAGTCTAGTAGAGGGCCTGTTTGTTACAAACCCCTTAAGATAAGCCTTAGAAATGTAAGAGCATTATTAACAGGGATTTTTAAAAAGACAAATTTCACAGCTGGGTACAGTAGGTTCTACTGCATGTCAGTTATAGCCTGTAGTCTGCTGTAAATTATCTTATCCCTGTCTGTCATGTCTTTGAAGATAGAGGCCATTATTAATCTGAATTACAGAAGGATCTATAAACCTATGTCATGTGAAACCTCTCAGGAATTTCTCCTGACATCTGATTTCTCATGGCAGTCATACAGTATGTTTTGCCTTTTCTATTGCTTAATTTCTCTATATAACCATACTGCTTTACTCTCTGAAGCATAACAACTAGTTTTAAATCAATTAACAGTTTGGGTAATACTTTTCTTCTGCTTCTGTGGAGTCCTTGGTGTGATGAATCGATGGGAATCTAAATTTCCTGAGTATATTTTGTGTGGGTGTACCTATGTAAGCATATTCTGGGTGAAAAATTAGGAAAATTAATATGAAAAATACAGAAACAGTTCTGTTATAATGCTAGGTTATTATATATATATATAACTAGCTGCATATACGGTAAAACAATACAAAAATAGTCAATACAATAGTACGTCTCCATTTATCTAAGCAAATGAGTGTGTGTCTGCATGCTTTAGTGGTTGGTCAGTTTTGATGCATTTTATCTGGTATGCCACTTTATCTCTTCTTTAAATTATCAAAAGACATAAAGCATAAAATAAGATGGTTATTAAATTTTTACTTTCATACCTACGATTTGACTTTTCACCCAGCAAACAAGTTAGTGGAAAAACTATAATCATTATAAAAAAAAATATTTTCTCAGGGAATCTAAAAAATTTTCATCATGTAGTCAAATGTATAGTAACTGGTTTAATTAAGTAAAAAAAGTTTTCAACTAAAAGTATTTCAATAGTGACCAAATACAATAATTGTAACAACAAGAGGGAAACATCATTTCATACACGTGATGAACAAGGAAATATCCAATGCTGTCTCGCGGCGAATTCGTACGTATTTTACGAGGTGGCTAATTCGTAAGACCTCACTCGTACGATGGGTAGGTTTAGGTGTATGTCATTCATACAAATTTATATGAAGTGTGCACTGGTAAAATACGTAAGATTTAGCAAAAATCATATGATTTGTACAAGTATGAATTCGTATGAATTATCCACCTCGTAAAATATGTACCGAGATCAGGGAATTTAAAATAATGTTTTCAAGGTCTGAAGTTCTTAAACAGGCAGACCTTTCTATAAGGGAAAGTATTTTCAAGTTATTCTCAGCTTTGACATTATTAGTTTTGAAGTGCATCTCTAAAATATTGTTTTATCCAATTATTCTGAATAACTTGACAAGTCATGCAAATTCACTGCTTAAAAAGCAAATTAAATTGTAGATATAATGCAACAAACAAAACGGTCTCTCTCGGATACAGCTTTATTTGAGGAAGATTGCATGAGTGTCGGACAGGGACGAGTCTGTGTTCTTCCTGCAGGCTTGGTTCTGGTTCGCTGTCTAATTCCAAATGCATTTTGTCCCAACTACCTTGGAAAAGAAACTCCTTTGATGTTCCTCTCTCTGAAAGAGGTTTAAAGAAAGGCTTTTGTGGTATGCTAATAATCTTCAATTGACTTGTGAGTCTTTTCATTAATGCATTGCTTTGGCAGACTATCTTAGCAAAATTGAATAAGAGACTTAACTTTGCCTGACCAGCGGCACAGAGGCGTTTGGAGTGTCTGGGATGCTCCGTGAATCTTATCAGAATTCAAGCGGCGTCTCAGCAAAACCAAGTTCAGCATTCTGGGGAGTGCGGTGATATACTGAAGATGTTGAGCGTTAGGTGGTGATTAAACTCTCAGTCATGCAAAAGTAATGAGTCGGGAAATATATCAAAGGATGAAGCTTGAGGCTGTAATAGCCTGGAGTACGCCTACATTAATAATGTTGTTAATTTCTCCTGCTCCTCGCCTCAGTAATGTTACATTCTTCTGCTTTCATGTATGGCTTTGTATCCGTTTCAAAGATTTTTAAATTCATCTTAATGTTTGTTAGAGTTAGAAGCTTTTTTTTTTTTTTAAGTAAGTGCTCTTATATTAAAGAGTTTCTGAAATCAATACACATTCAGTAAATCCTTTGTAGTAATTCATTTAAGGGACCTCATTCATGAAACAAATTTCTATGTACAATTTAATCTAACATTCCCTTAAAAAGAGAATTACTTCTTTATGTGCTCAGTGCACCGAAGAACCCAGTAGCTCCTGAAAGGACCCAGTGTTCATGTGATTGCAGACTGCAGTCAGTAGGTGGCAAATGCTCCTCAGTTTATAGAAGGTGTCTATCATCTGAGAAGAGAGCTGGCATATACTAGCAAACACATGCAACACTGCATGTCAGATCACTGCTGAATGTGCTTGTCAAATCTGGTGAAACACTGTATATTTTCATAATGCAGATCTGTTTCTGTGTGCATTTAAGTAGACCTACATCTACAGTTTCTTAGCACTTGAATATATATACTGTATTATGTATAATCATAAGAGACCTTTACATTTATGTCACACACGGCAAATACACACACAGATTAAAACTGCACTTTTGTATAATTTCATCTATTATGAAAAGCATTTTAAATATTGAGAAAAAACTAACAACAATAAGAATTATTTTAAGCTCTACTGTAAGGCTAAAGGCATTGTGGCCTTGGGCATGTGTGTTGGGCTTTTTTTCACAAAGAAAGAAAATTCGATAGAAATATAATTGAGAATGTTAGTGTTAGAATTTTATTTTTATTTTTATTTTATTTTTTTATAAGAAAAAAAGTATTGTTAAGAGTGGAAGTGTTAAAGGATCAAGTGTTTATATATATATATATATATATATATATATATATATATATATATATATATATATATATATATATATAAACCAGTAGATAGAATAGAAAGGTTAAGATTATATGCAAGAGAAAGTGTTTTAGCCATTCGAACTTGAACCCTATGCAAAATTGGCAAGGGGACAATGTTTGCTTTATGGCATCAGATTCTTCAGTGCATCAGTTCACTGCTCATCTGGTAATACACAATATGTGAGTATCATGAGGTGTTGCAACTTAATCAAACAAGTCCAACTCAGCTCTATAATAAAACAACAATAGAAATAATGGGATTTAAAATAGTGCTTTCCAGGTATGGACAAATCATGGAAATAAATAAGGAACAATAACTGATCAGGCAAAGATAAATATTGTACTTTATAAAAAAATTAGGGGGAAAAAAAAGAAAGAAAAGAGTGAAATTTCAAAATCTTAATTTAGGCCTAGATGAAGTCTATACATGTCCAAATCCATAACTCTCTTTTTAAAAAAATTTTAACAATTAATTAATCCAGCACTCAATAATTCAATACACAAAACACATTGTAGTTTCAAGAAACTGTCTTAATCTATGCTGCAAGTAAAGCTGAACTGTATTTTACTCTCGCTTAAAAAAATGGCATGTGTTGAATGTGCAATATTCCAAACAATTTTTCTTCCCTGTTAAAATATTTATTTTTCTGTTCTAACTATGGACAAATATATGGTTTATTTTATTATTTGCATTGAGCTGTTTTTCCTTCTTCAGAACAAACACGCAGCCAACTTTGAGAGAACAATTGATTTGTTTACCTTCTGAATTTATGTACAAAAACAAAACCTAACTGCATATACAAGCTTCTTAAGCCTCAAGTTATTAATGTCTTAATTACTGAGGCTTTAACCAACACAATATGATCTTAACACCCATATAATTATGCAAATAACTGGATAATTAAACCTTCATTAAACCTAGTTCATAAAAATCCAGTAAATGGATACGATGAGTCAAAAAATGTTAGCAGGGTAAAAGAGAGAAAGAAAGAAAGAGAGAGAGAGAGAGAGAGAGAGAGAGAGAGAGAGAGAGAGAGAGAGAGAGAGAGAGAGAAAAAGAAAAGCAGAGATTATAGAAGAGCCTTTGATGGCAGACCGGGCTCTGGGAATCCTAGCGTGCCTTCAGGGGTAGAGCACTCGCTCACCGCATCAATAATGGATGAAAGATATCTTGTTCATTGCAGGACTGAACCAAGCTAGCATACTGATTTCTAACCGTGAGCCGTATGTAAAAATTGCATCAGTGGGTTTAATTTGCCTCATTAAACCCTGCATTCCTGAACACTGTCAGTTTTACGGAGGAAGCTGAAGGGCTCTATTTTAAAAATTTTGTTGGAGGCTTGTTACTCTCAATAAAAATAGAATGTAGGTTCATCTTGTGGTGTAAAATAAGCCGTGCTGTATGATTATTCAAGAGATTAGAATGAAATTAGTGATGCACTCAAGTAACAATTGTGGGGCAAATAATGAAAGCGACTATCTGAACATAGTTATTGGTTTAAATAAGAAAACTTAAATCATCCCAAATTATTCTTTTAAATTACGTTCTTTTTAATCAGTAAAAATATCAGTATAATAATATTTAAATTAATATTACATGACAAAAAAGTTATTACCCATACATTTAGGCTCCAAAAACTTTGCGAAAACTATAAAAAGTAGTGAAATTAATTACTTTAATACAGATTGTATCTGCTGACTCTATTAATTCAGGTATATTCATGGTATGCAATGCCTATCGCAAGGCTCCGATTTACAGTACAGTGAAGGTCAGAATTATTAGCCCTCTTGGTAAATATGAGCAAAGAAGCCTGTGAAGACAAATGTTTATTCTCTTGATCCTTCATTCAAAAAATTTACACAAAATCCTTTCACTGAAGTAAAACAGTTGAAATGGGGGAAATTCTCATTATGAAATTCAAGAAAAATTCTCCGTTACACGGTGGCCACAGTTATTGGCCCCTTTTTCATTCAATATTTTTTGCAAACCTTCATTTGCCAAGGAAAACAACTACTATAATGCCTGGTGTTGGTTTTTGTATTTGTTTTGGATCATTGTCCTGATGGAAGATCTAGCCATACCCTCTGTAAAAACGAGCCCCAGTTTATTTTATTTTTTATTTTTTTATGTTGGTATTTGATAGATTCCACGATGTCATGAATCTGAACAAAATGTGCAGGACCTTTAAAGATCCAGCCGTATATTTAACCGTGGGAATATGGGCTAATTTTTTATTCCAGTGTAAACCCATATCGTGTGTCGTTTTTTTAAGTTTCGTCTGACCATAGAAAGTTCCAGTAGTGTCTGGCAACTGATTTCTTTCTTTTTTTGTAGAACTCTAAGTTCTACTAGTTTTGCAGTTGCTCAGCTGTGATCCTTGGATCCTTGAGTGTTTGGACACAGAAACTATACTCCTCACCGTCCATTAGGACAAGATACACTTGACAAGGAACATCTCTGATGGTGGAAATGAGAATTTTCAATGCTTTACCTATTTCCCTACAACCACTTTCTGTTTTGTGAAGCTGAAAAATCTTTTGTTGCACTTCAGAATTATACTTATTATAATTATCCTACTCTTCACTCTCTGAGCCAGAAATCTCCAAACTCATCCTTTCTAATCATCCTTCTACTTGTCCGCTTGATCCTATTCCATCTCATCTCCTTTAAGCCATTTCTCCTGCAGCCGTACTTGCACTCATTCACATCATTAACATATCTCTCCACACTGGTGTTTTTCCCTCATCATTTAGACAGGCTCGTATAACTCCACTACTTAAGAAACCCACCTTCAACCCATCTCTCTTAGAGAACTACAGACCAGTTTCCCTTCTTCCTTTCCTTCTTCCTTTCAAAAACACTTGAACAAGCTGTGATCAACCAAGTCTCTGCCTTTTTTCACACAGAACAACCTCCTTGACAGCAACCAATCTGGTTTCAGAAGTGGACATTCAACTGAGACTGCCTTGCTCTCAGTTGTTGAAGCTCTAAGATAGGCAAGAGCAGAATCTAAACCTTCAATTCTTATCTTGCTTGATCCGTCCGCTGCTTTTGACATGGTTAACCGCCAAATCCTCCTGTCAACACTTCTGACAAAGGGCATCTCAGGAACCACACTCTGGTTTGAGTCTTACCTATCAGATAGGTCCTTCAAAGTATCTTGGAAAGGTGAGTTGTCCAAGTCACAACATCTCATTACTGAGGTGCCTCAGGGCTCAGTTCTTGGACCACTTCTGTTCTCTGTCTACATGGCATCATTAAGTTCTGTCATTCAGAAACATGGCTTTTCATACCACTGCTATGCTGAAGAGACTCAACTCTACCTCTTATTCCATCCTGATGATCCGGCTGTAGCTACTCGCAACTCAGCTTGTCTAACAGACATGTCTTACTGGATGAAGGACCATCACCTTCAACTCAACCTTGCAAATAACTGCTTGTGGTTCCGGCAAACCCATCGTTTAATCACAATTTCACCATCAAGTTAGGCACATCACCATAACTCCTTCAAAAACAGCCAGAAGTTATGATTGTTATGATCTTTCTCAGACCACATTGCTAAAACTGTCCAATCCTGCAGATTTGCTTTATTCAACATCAAGAAGATCAAGCCATTTCTTTGGTAACATGCTGCACAACTCCTTGTTCAAGCTCTTGCTCTGTTCAGGCTGGACTATTGCAATGCTCTCTTGGCAGGTCTTCCAGCCAGTTCTTTAAAACCTTTACAATTAATTCAGAACGCGGCAGCAAGATTAATTTTTTAATGAGCCGAAAAGAATACACGTCACACCTCTGTTTATCAGTTTGCACTGGCTACCAATAGCTGCTCGCATAAAATTCAAGGCATTGATGTTTGCCTACAAAACTACCACTGGCTCCACACCCCTTTACCTAAATTAATTACTTCAGACTTATGTGCACTCTACAAGCTTGTGTTCTGCAAGTGAACGTCGCTTGATTGTGCCATCCCAAAAAAGCTCAAAGTCACTTTTACAGACTTTTAAATTAAATCTTCCCTCCTGGTGGAATGACTTCCCTAACTCAATCTGAGCAGCTGAGTCCTTAACCATTTTTAAGAATCGGCTTAAAACACATCTCTTCCATCTTTATTTGACCCTTTAACTTTAGCACTCACTATTCTAGTTATATTCTTAAAAAAAAAATCATACTACCTTTCTAATCTTTTTGTATTCTATTTTTTTTTTTATACACTTATATAAAAAATACCTCTAGTCAAGTCAAGTCACCTTTATTTATATAGCGCTTTAAACAAAATACATTGCGTCAAAGCAACTGAACAACATTCATTAGGAAAACAGTGTCTCAATAATGCAAAATGATAGTTAAAGGCAGTTCATCATTGAATTCAGTGATGTCATCTCTGTTCAGTTAAATAGTGTCTATGCATTTATTTGCAATCAAGTCAATGATATCGCTGTAGATGAAGTGACCCCAACTAAGCAAGCCAGAGGCGACAGCGGCAAGGAACCGAAACTCCATCGGTGACAGAATGGAGAAAAAAACCTTGGGAGAAACCAGGCTCAGTCACCTCTAGCACTAGCTTGCTCTATTCTTTTTCTATTGTATCTGTTTTCATTTTATTTATTATATTATTTAAAAGCCTTTGCTACGTGTACTGCGTTTAAGCTAACTGAGACTTGTTATAGCACTTATATATCATTGCTCTATTAATGTTTTTGGTTGCTTCCATTGTCCTCATTTGTAAGTTGCTTTGGATAAAAGCATCTGCTAAATGACTAAATGTAAATGTAAATGTAAATGTAATGTACTGGAAAGGATGATTAAGTGAATTTCATATTTATACTCTTGTAAAACAGCCACGTCTGGCCAAAAAGTCACTGCTGGCAAATTTCATGTTCCTAGTCACCCTGGTGTGCTTAAAAATGTATAATACAGTATGAATGGATATATACCGCAGGGATATTTAATTCATAATAATTTCTTATTATTTTGAATAAGTCTGACATTCACTGTAGATCTTAATGCTGTGGTTTTGAAATAATATTTTTTTTTTTTCAGCCCAGCTGAGGAATAATTTAAAAAAGTACTTAATTTAAAAATGTGTACTCTCCTGATTAAGTCCCATGTAAAGCTTGCTGGGAATTACTTTTTCAGTTATGTTGTCATCAAAAATAATTTCCCAATACTTGACTGGTTCATATTTGAACTACATAATTGAGTCTAGTAGGCTTGACATTTTTGACCTTATTTCACCGGAAACTACATCTAAATTACCTATAATATAAAAGTAGAATTTACAAAACATTTTTAATTTACTTTACTGTCTATAGATAAATACAATTCTGAAAGACCTTAATATAAATTGTGATGTCTTTTTAAATTTGGTTATGAACAAACAAAAAATTATAAGCTAAAAAAGGAAAAAGAAAATGAATTAATTATTTAATAAAAATAATACCCACAGTGATTTGTACAGTCAGTAAAGATAGCCAGTATGTGTTCTGCACTTCAACACTCTGGTGTCAAGTGAAAACAGTTAAAATGGTTTCTTTTCATTTTAAGGGGAGTGCTGTAAGACAAACCATACAAACAAACAAATAAATAAATAAATAAAAGCACTTTAAATAAATAACACAGTTGTTTCACTTTTTCAACGTGGATGGGAGGGGAATTCTTTCAAAAATCCAAACTTAATGCTAATTTTCAATAATCTTGTACTGCAAAACAACTGACTTGTTCAAACACATGCAAATAAAGGCAGATATTGTTTGAATGATGTGAGGATTGTTGCAGCATACAAAGCTTCCTGTTAAATGTTCATCACACCTTTTAGTCTTAGATTGAGGACTCTAAGGCATGGCATTGGAGCACTTCAAAGTATGTTATGCAGACATTTATGTGCTGCTTTGTGCCTTAAGATTTCTTGAACAGATGTTATTTGAAGGGCAACTCTGTTTTAAATGCAGATCTCATTTGCAATGCAGATATCTGAATAATATTCTCAGTTACTAATACCAACACCAATACCTTTGTCCATTTTCATGTGTCCAGCACGTACAACAGCTTCTGAACATCAGAGGGACAAAACACTCTTCAGTCAGTCAGGCAGTCACTCAGTCTGTCAACTAAATATAATGCTATAGGAGTAGTTCTAAACATGGTGCTATAATCAATAATTTTTTTTTGTTCATCTCGCCAGCTGTTGTAGTATGAAGGTCGTAAAAGTCATTGTACAGGACTGTCCTACATATTGTTGTTGTCTGTTTTATTCAGTGATTAGATGAAGAGGGGGGAAATGTTCCAGTAGCTTTGCAGGCAAATAGAAAAAGAGAGGAAACTTGATGTCAATGACTTGCTGTCACGCATGAACACTGGCTATATAATGTCACTGCTCACTAAAACATGGTCCCATGATATCTTCCTCTAGTTTAGCAACCCCTTCTTTTCCCGCTCTGACTATTGACCATTGTGCTATTGCCCACACTGCAGACGATCAGTGGGTAATCACAGTTTCCACTGATCCCCGAAGGATCCATCCACAGGTAATCTGAGAAAATTAAACATTGAGAAGTTCACCCAAAAATGTACAAATGCTGTCATCATTCCAAAACAAAAAATATATTTTGAGGACTGTTGTTAACAGTCAGGTTTGTTGGTAACATTCAGGTTTGAAATGACGTCTGGGTAGGTGCAGTATATAGCAGATCTATTCTATTCCAAGTATATTAGGGTATATCATGTCATGTTTACTAACATGCAAAGCTATTCAGTACTGCCATGACAGAAATATAATAGACACATAATTGGTTATTAATGCATACTGTTTAAAAATTACATTTGTGCCATTATTTATTAAATTAAATTCATTAAATATTCATTAAATATTTTTTTAGAGTGTACTAGTACTAGTTCCTCTGGACATGAAGGTAGTTTTAACTGCATGCCTTTACTGAAAAATAACATTTTAGGAAAATTTGACTAGTTTTCCACGCTCTCCCTTAACAGAGAGAGAACAATGGTACTTAAAGGGTTAGTTCACCTGAGGATGACAATTGTCTATCTTCTCTTCACCCTCAAAGCATCATAGGTGAATGTGACTTTTTTTTTCAGAATAATCCAGTCAAAGTTATGTAAAAAATTGTCCTTGCTCTTCCAAGCCTTTCAATGGAGTAAGCTGGTGTTGGTTGTCAACAGTTCAGAAGAGGTGAAATAAAGTGCACACATCTGTAATAATACGTCCCTCACATGGCTCATTGGGATGAATAAAGGTCCCTTGTAGCGAATCCATGCATAAACACTTTTTCCTCACTTCTGCTGACTGTTGGGAATTGGAAGACGTTTCCAATTCCAAAGCCCAGGACACACCAAGCCAGAGGGCTGTTCTAATGTTTTCTTTAATGCCAAAAAATATAAGGATAGTGGTGGGCGGTATGATGAAAAATTTATATCATGGTATTTTTCTAAATTATACAAATTATACCAGTTTCATGGTATATGACAGTATTTATATAAAAAAAAAATGTCATGCATGACCGGGTGTAGACCAAATTTTCGACTAATTATTATAATCATGACATCTTCTGATAAAATCAACATGCATGTACAGAAGATGCATGTTGAGCGGCTATGCAGTGGTTGTGGCTATATTACTTTTTTGTCTCATGCAGCACACTGTCTGTGTGACAGAGTAACAAACAAAACAACAACAACAACAACAAAAGTGCATAATATTAACAGACGAACTATGCTTGTATTTATAATCCCAAACAGTCAGTAAGCAACAGGTACTTGGAAACACTGCTTTGTACTCATTTATTGACGAGTCCGCTGCGATGCTTCTCTGCCACTCACTGCACAGAACCGACACAGAGAGAAACTCCGGGAGAGTCAGACCTCGTGCTCGTGGGGCAGCACTGGTGACATCTTCCAACAAAAAGCCGCTAAAAGTATCTAAAAGTAGCTAAGTCTAGTGCTGATCATATTCACAGCGGGCGGCGGATATGTGTGGCGTTCAGTGGATATTGTGGATGAGTTCTTCTGTTTCATCATGTTCTACTAGTTCTACAGCCTCAGTTTCGGAACTTTCATGCTTACACCAAAGAATATATAGAATACCCATTAATACCCAAGACATGTCACTCGTATTGCAGGTAGCCCCACCTTCTGAATTAAACAGGGCCTATCCTAACATTCTATCCGTTTAAAAACAAATGTACTCCAATGACTGGTTTTGTGATCCAGGCTCACATATATATACTGTTGATAGCTGCTAATACAGACAGCTAATTCCTCTCAACATACCTTGGGCAAAATACCAACATAACTTGGGCTGAGCTTCCTGCTTGGTAGCTGCAACTGTAGGTCCCTTGTGGAGAGCCAGACCAGTCCTGGTTGGTAGGGACGGTGTGGTCGATGTTGCTTGTTGGCCTGTATGGTTTGCCAGACCACGGAAACATAGGGGGTTGATATCCCAGGACGCACTGGAAAGGAGTTAGACCTGTTGATGAGTGAGTCAGTGAATTCTGTGCATATTCTGCCCATGGGAGGAATTCCGACCATCGGTGCTGTTCTTTGCTGCAATAGGATGATAATTATCTGCCAAGTTCTTGGTTTAATCGTTCCAATTGATCATTAGCATGTGGGTGATAACCTGATGTGAGACTGACATTAATATCGAGTTGCTTGCAGAATGCTCTCCAGACTTGTGTTGTGGACCGGGTGCCTCTATCACTGAAAATATCTTACGGCATGCCATAGTTCCTGAAGACATGGTGGAACATTGCCTGTGCAGTTTCCATGGCTGTGGGCAGTCCTTCCAAGGGGATCAACCGGCATGACTTGAAGAATCAATCTATGATAACTAGAATTGCGGTGAAACCATTGGACGGAGGTAAGTCAGTAACAAAGTCTATGAAGAGATGAGACCAAGGACGCAGAAAGGGCAGCGGTTAGAGAAATCCTGATGGTAACTTCTTGGGGGTCATGGATTTTGCACAGACCTGACAGGCTTTTACATAAGTAGTGAAATATTTGAACATTGAAGGCAACCAGAACCAGTTGCATGGCACGTGCAGAGTGCAGGAAATTCCAGGGTGGCCAGAGCTGACAGAGGTGTAGACGCATTGAATTACCCTGTGACATAGACTCTGTGGGATGTAATGTGTGTTAGGTGGGCAGTTGGCAGGAGCTGGTTCTTGGAGCTGTTCCTGCTGTATCTCCTCCATAATATCCCAGGTAATTGGGGCGATGATTACAGACGGGGGAAGAAAACATTCTGGAGTATGGCTGTTGAGGGGAAGGTCATACTGCCTGGAGAGAGCATCTGCTTTAATGTTTTTGCTGCCTGGATGATAGGTCACTGTGAATTTGAATATGGTATAGAAAAGGGACCAACGTGCTTGGCGTGGGTTGAGTCTCTTGGCACCTTTGATATATATTTTATATGCATATATAAATATAAGTTGTTGTGGTTGGTGATCACCTAAAAAGGATGGACTGCTCCCTTGAGCCAGTGTCTCCATTGCTCAATAGCGGCTTTCATGGTCAGAAGTTCTTTATTTCCGATATTGTAGTTTCTTTCAGCTGATGTAAGTCTTCTTGAGAAGAATGCACAGGGATACAGTTTACCAGGTTGGCCATTGCGTTGGGACAGCAGAGGTCCGATTCCTGAGTCTGAAGTTTCTACCTCCACATTGAACGGGAGATAGGGGTCCTGGTGTTTGAGAATGCGGGGTGTGGTAAATTTTACTTTCAGAGTGTTGAATGCTTGAGTGACCTCTTCTTTCCACTTGAGTTTTGATGGTAGTCCTTTCAACAGAGATGTCAGAAGGGAATCAACCATACTGTAGTTCCTAATGAATTGCCCTGTAGAAATTAGCAAACCCCAAGAACCTTTGAAGCCCCTTGATGGTGGATGGTTGTGGCCATTTACTGACTGCCTTGACTTTAGCTTCATCCATCTTGACACCCTGGTGACTAATGTGATAACCAAGGAATGATGTCTGCCTGACATGAAACTCACATTTCTCTGCCTTGACATACAGTTGATTCAGTCTTGATGTGGTTAATATGTTCTGCTTCTGAAGTGGAGTATATAAGAATGTCATCAATGTATGCAGTTATGGTACATACTGATTCAGCAAGTCTCGGAAGATCTCGTTAATGAAGGACTGGAAGACAGCTGGTGCGTTGGCAAGTCCATATGGCATGACCTGATACTCATAGTGCCCCCTATTGGTGAGGAAGGCAGTTTTCCATTCGTCACCATCCTTAACCCTTATGCGTTGTTGGGGACGTTTTCATCCACTAGGGGGTAAAGTTGAGTCTTATTTTGGCCACAACTTTCTCTGTGTTTGAGCTAATGGAATGATTTTGAGTGACATCTTTTTTTGACTAATATTTTGGGAAAATGCTTTGGTATTTTTCAAAAACTCAATGGTACACTCTGGGCAAGTTCACTATCCTTTCGTTATGGTAGTGAATGAAAACATCCACTAAATTAAACTGCTGTAAAATGTATCAGATAAATATTATTTTCAATTTTTTTTGCATAAATCTATTAATCAACCTCAGTCCTGATCAAAACTACCAAATGTTTAAAAAAAATCCAAGATTTTAACTCTTTTATTACCAAGTTCATAAATTATGTCACTGATTTGGGGGGAGAGAAAAAAAAACACAAAATTACATATTTTCAATTTAAAAAGTGATTGTGGACTGGATATTTTTTTTTACCTTTTATCACAGTCTTGGGCATGTCAAAGATCTCTCTCTCTCTCTCTCTCTCTCTCTCTCTTACACACACACACAAACACACATACACAGACAATATAATATGCTGTTATACTCCATACAGCTTCATATACAAGTCAGAAATTAAGCTTTTTTTTTGTACAGGCCTATCTAAAGGGTTAATGGTCCCACCTAGTGATCAACTGTAAAAAATAACAAATGCTACCTCTTCCCAACAGGGAAAACCACCAACAATCAAGAATCTCTCACACACACAAACACTATGATTTGCTATTATACTCCATTTAACTCCATATACAAGCCAGAAACTAAGCCTTTTTTTTGCACAGGCCTATCTAAAGGGTTAATGGTCCCACCTAGTGATCAGTTCGAGATAGAGAGTAAACACGACTTTTGGGAGGCATGGCATTGGGGAGTAAATCAATATTACAGTCCCAGGGACGATGAGGTGGTAGTTGAGTTGCCTTGGATTTACTAAAGACCTCTACCAGGTCGTTATAACATGGGGGAATAGTAACTGCCTTGGTACTTATGGGACTTTCAATGCTAGTGGTATAACATGGTTGTGGAACTGAGGAGAAACAGTGACTCTCACAGAAGACAGTCCACTTGGTTAACTCACCCTGATGCCAGGAAATGACGGGTTCATGAACAGACAACCATGGAAATCCTAGAATGACTTCATGCTTGGGAGAGTTGATGACATAGAGTGATATGGATTCCTGATGAAATAAGCCCACTTGAAGGGTTAGTGTCTTGGTTTGCTGAATTGTACCATTTCCAACTGCAGTGTCGTTGATGACTTTAATCTTTATGGGTGGGTTACATGGCTGAGTGGGTATATTTTATCTTTTGACAATATACTTATGAATGGGGTTTAATGCAGCTCCAGAATTAATCATTGCTGTTAGCGAAATGGATATATATTCAGTTTGCAAGGTCGGGGAAGCTTGAAAGACTGGTTACTAGGTAGCGAGAAATGTTCATTATTTACCAGCATGGTGTTTTGAGCCTTGTGTGGGCATCCCTGACAGCGATGGCCTGGTTCACCGCAGTAGAAACGGAGACGTTGTTGTAGAAGTTGGCATCATTTTGCTCTTTCACCCTCGAAAAGTTTGTCAAAACCCACTTGCATTGGTTCCTCATTGAACTTGGCAGTAGATTACATTGACATTTAGCTGATGTTTTTATCCAAAGCGACTTACAATTGCTATATATGTCATAGGTCGCACACCTCTGGAGCAACTAGGTGTTAAGTGTCTTGCTCAGGGACACATTGGTGCCTCACAGTGGATTCGACCCCGGTCTCTCACACCAAAGGCATGTGTCTTATCCACTGCACCAGCACCAACACCACCCCGTAGATGTAGGTATGGCTTGTAAGTATGAACACGCAGACTCGAGTTAAATAGTCCCAAACAGCAAATGATTGTAAAAGCAGAGGGAGCGGTGAACAGTCAGTACTCAGGTGAAGGCTCCCTAATACTCAAACTAAATCTTCATGTACATTCTAAGAATACTTTGCCTAACTTAAAACTAACTTCAAATGTTTTCATTTGTCACAATTCTGACAAGATTAGATTCTAAATTTGAATATACAAGGTCCAAAATCCTGAGCAAACACTGATCACTAATCACCAATATAGTGACTTCTAAATAATTAAAGTAGTAAATAACTAAATTTCTCACAGTGGCACAGATAAAGACAACTGTATAATGTGAATTCCCAGTTATATCACAGTACTGTGATATTAGTATCATTCTGCTGTTCATTTACAGTCTACAGTATAGTAATTTATTGTAAAATAATAATCTTTAATCCTGTAAATTCCTGAAATTGTTTTACACTGTAGATTCAACAGTGTTATAGCTTTAACTCAAAATGTTAATTACAGATATAATTACAGGACATTGTTTCAAATGTAAGTTCAATGTAAAAAATATCAATGTACACAATAAGTGCATTCTGTATACTGACTAATTTAAATATACGCACATAGTTAAGAAGACTTATTATAAAGTGGGTCCCAAAAATCTGTCATCATTTTCTTTCTAATGCAATCCAAATGCTTGTTGGTACTACTGCATGACTGTATAGCATTTTCTTAATGTAAGATCATTGTACTGCTATATATATATTATACATATTATACATATTATACATATACATTATAATCCCGTGTTGCTGTTGTTTTTGGGAAAAAATGCATCAGAAGCTTTTTTTAGCCATGATACATAAATTTCTCTAATGTATCTCATGCTGTTTACACAGCGAGTGTTTTAAGGCTGTAAAATCAGGTTAGCTGCTGTAGGCTGATGCTGGTAGCTTGAGTGATGATTCACCTCTTGCTGAACCTCAGGAATAAGTGGATGCCAATGTAGCTGTTGGCATCATTCAGCAATAGGCTGTGCCAAGCATTTGTACCTCTCCTCCACTGAATCTGGCGAAGGTTTTCCTTTGGCCTCCTGCCCATACATTCCCTGAAGAAAATCACCAAAAAAGATGGGCAGTACTAAATCGTCTTCACAACGGAGCAATGGCCACAACATTAGGTGTATCCCTGAAAAGCTCTTTTGACAAGATGTCCAAATGTGACACTGTGGTATTGTAACTGGTTACACTTTCATTTAAGGTCCAATTCTCACTATCAATTAACTATTAACTACAACTTTTACCTAAAGCTTCAAATTACTGCTTATAAATATTTAGTAAGGTAGTTTTTAAGTTTAGTTAGTCCCATATCCTACCAATGTCTTTTTACAGTATGTGCAGATGTACTGTATACACAGACGGAGTGTGTCTTATATATGTATACACACACACACACAGACACATTAGTTTTAGTCTCTGCACAACTCTTTAATGTACTTGAATTGTGTATCAAATAGGGCTAATAAGTGATTAAAAATGTTTAATCTAATTAATTACACAATGTGACAATGACATTAATCACATAAAATGCAGAGTCGTTTTCTCTCTAAAGTCCTCACGGTCCTTTGAAGTCATACACTGATCGGACTGTCCAACAAGTCTAATGATACACCCAATTTGTTAAAAACATGGATTAAGAAATTAAATGCCGCTGTGTGTTGCTTGGAGACAAACAGTTCTGCTTTATCTTAATCTTTATATTGTCATTGGCAAAATTTTGCAAAGAAGACAAGATTGTCTAAAATAACACAGAATAAACTATTTATTTATTTAACTGTTGTATAAGATCAGTATCAGATTTGCACTTGTGTGATATTGCACTTATTGCTTGTGTGATATTGCTTAACTGTATGATGTAAATATGAGACAAAAACTAAAACAGGGCAGGGCAAGTGGGTCAAATACGTTAATAATTTTACCGCGTTATTTCACATAACTAAGTTTTAGTGGTTTTTTTTTTTTCTTTTTTTGACATTTGCTAAGATAAATTGACCACCTGTTATCATGGATACATCAGTACACCTCAAAACATTGTATTCATTCACACTGAAGAGATGAGCCGAGGCCCAACTCACATAATTACCAAAATATTGTCCTTCTGCAAACAACTGCGAGACGGCCCAAAACTTCTTTACTTGTCTGGCCCCAAATTTAACTGGAAAACATATTTGCAGTGAATTATGAGGTTAACGCTGATCATCAGTGGTGCATCCAGACCATCTACTGTTTTAGAGACATTTACGTGCAGTCACACTGTGCCTGATTGGGCCTTTGATTCCCTGCTTAGAGCCCTGGGATAATGGGACCAACTTGTCGGCAACAAAATCCATACTGGGGATTTAGACTTCACAACAGCAGGGATCTGGAACGTGGTGCTTTTGGAGTGTGGTTTGATTTCTCATCATCTGAGGAAGTGTTTTTCCAGAGGACTGGGAGCAGCCTTGTGACTTGTTCACGGCAGGACTTTAAATGCACTCTGACGCTGTCTTTGGCATATTGGAGGAGTGATTCTCATTGTGAGAGCACTGTGTTTTTAGCGGCTCTTCAAAGGCCTCCGCTCAAGGGTGAATGATGGAAGAGTATGTGACTCTTATACACAAGAGAAATTCCATCTTCAAACACTTTATTCTCTCTCTGAGCAGCAGATACTCTCACGAATATTAAAATTGGTTTATGTCAAGCATTTAAACAATGCTTGTTAAATGCTTATTAAAATGTCATGCAATTGTACTTTTAGTATACTAAACTGGTATACTTCAAGTCTGCTAAATTAGTCAACTAATTTTGTACTTAATGCACTTTAATTGTGCAGAAGTAGTGCTAAAGTCCAATTAAAGATATATTTAGTATATTTGATTGTGCTAAAGTGGAACTAATGCATGTATACTTTACATACACTTTAAATATCTTGCATTTAAAGACTGATATTATTCAAAGTTCATACAATCCTCATCAAAAGTGACATCAAAACACATTTTAGACAAAAGTGCATAGTACGACCAAATAAATTTTAATTATGATTTTTATATCAGTAAGTTATCTGTTAGTAAATATGTTTTAAAATCTTATCTCATCTTATTTCATCCAGCTGCAGCTGATCACAGCGTGAGCATAAAGAGGCAGCAGGTGCAATTCATAAGAGTTTTTCGCTTCAGAGCCAAGCGACAACTTCGAAGCTTCTGGTGTTGGCAGTACGGTGCTTCAGCGGTGGTTGTTCCTGTTTTCCTGTTGTAGGGCTGGGAATCGATTCCAAAAAGAATCGATTCATTGATCCCGAGGCGTTGGGAATCGAGAGTCGATTCCAAAGGTTGAAATCAATTCCATCAAGGGGAATTGACTCCTCATTCAGAGTCTTTTTCAGTTGAACAAAGCTTGTCTATGGGAGTCTCTCAAATGGAAGGCTACATCCGACAAAGGCTGCACACATTTAAATTCACGAAAATAAACAGAAAGAAAACGAGCCGGAACTGATCATTTGAATTTGACGATGTAGCCTTTCATTTCAGAAGCACAATTCACCTAAGCCATAATTACAACAGTTGTGAGATAAAAGATTATTTTAAATTTATATATATATATATATATATATATATATATATATATATATATATATATATATATATATATATATATATATATATATATTCAGAGATTATTTTATAGTATTTTACAGAACTGGCTTGTCCACAATTTTGAGCGCTGCATGACAGAATAGAATAAAAAAATTTAAAAACATTTCTATCAGCCAATGATAATTATAAATAATACGTCACGACGATAGATCAGTGTCCGAGAGCGCATCTGACTGACAGATAAACTATGAGATCTATCAGTCATTAATGTTCTGGCTATTTTGTTTCAGTGTATGGTTTGTTAATATTATGCAAAGTATACAAAGTAAACTTCATCATTCAGCTGAACTGTGCACATTTATTTTAGACACTTCATGTCTTATTTAATTAATGCGATAAACGCATATGTCCCTGCTGAGCTGGGCTATGACTATTTTCACGGGCAAATAGTGCACAAGTGGACAAATGCACTTCCACTTACGATTTACTTTAGCTATTTAATTTTATATATTTTCCATTACAATTTATTCACTTTAAGAATAAATTACTGCTCATATACAGCATTCGCGTTGAACAAGAGTGAATGATTTGTCCAGGGTTTTTTTTGTTCTCGAATGTTTTTGTAATGTCTGGGAAGCCAGAATGCGCATGCATCAACAGAAACGTTTTTTTTTTTTTTTTTTGGACCGTGCCACCCCTATTACCTCAATAATCAATCAATTACAGGCCTAAAACAATAATGCCCGAGCAGACGGATATTAGTACATCTCATTGGCATCCGCGTCTAAATCAGTTGTATGGTCTGGTTTTCAGTCTAAAACAGTTGCGTCAAGTATAAATGTCTCGTCTGTTTTGGGAGGTGCGCGTGCAGTCAGCGGAGGCCCGCACCTCCCAAATCGCACCGGAGGCTAGCATCTTTTTTTCTCAGATTTTGAAAAATCTTCACGATCGACTTAAAATGCTTCCAAGATCGACTTGTCGACCGCGATCGACGGGTTGATGACTCCAGATATAGATGAGCCAAACTTTTTTTGAGCAAGCATTGAATATGCGTGACACAGTCTCAATTTGTGGGACGCATGAATTGGGCTTCAAACGTTGTGCGCGCATGCGCTACGCGGGGCGGGCAGTCACCTTAGTGGCAAACCCCTCAGTGAACCAACCCTCAGGGGCCCACCGCTCCTCTAGCCCTTACGATCCAGTTTAGCTGCCGAAGGAACGCGATGGGCCCTCTTCAAAGAGTGTACTAGCAATATCCTTTTGAGCTCACCAGGTCGTGGACAGCACTGCCAGAAACTGGCCTGATGGTTCCTCCTCTCTCACCACACTTGTTGGTGGTATAACGAGGGGGTATATGTGTCACGATAGGTATTGGGGAAAAACACAAAGAGAGGGTAGATCCAAATGCAGGTAAGGGTTTTATTTAAACAGAGGGGTAAATACAAAATAAACAGTCATGAGAGACAAATCAAACAAAAAGGGAACCGGATGAAACGGGGAACTCGGAAGAACGGAAAGGTAGAGGAAGTCTGGTGGAACGAGAGAATGAGACACATAGGGTAAGACAAAGCAAGACTGATGGACCTGAAACACAATGACATCAGACAAGGACTCCGTAACATAGACTAAGACAGACTGGGTATTTATACACAGAAGGATAATTGGGAAACAGGAGACAGGTGGGGTGAACAATCAATCACGTAACAAGGAGGAAGGTGACCATATAAGGGAACAGGAAGTGATCTGGGACAGACACCGTGAGAAGGAGGACATCTAGTGGAACCCCGGGGAACAACAACCCAGACACTGTGACAGTACCCCCCCTCTACGGAGCGGCTACCAGACGCTTAAAGACAAAACATGACACAGAGACCAGGAGGGAGGCGGACAGGTGGAGGCTCAGGGGGAGGGACGGAGGGCCAGAAAAGGAACAGACGGGGAACAAACACCAGAAATGATACATAAAACCGGGAGACCAGGAGGGAGGAGGACCGGAGGAGGTACAGGGGGAGGGACGGAGGGCCAGACTAAACTAAAAGGAACAGACAGAAACAGAACTCAAAAAAAAAACACACAAAACATAAGTCCATAAGGACATGTTGAGGCGTCCACTAGGACGGAGCAGATGACCACCACAGCCGTGTGGTCAAGGCCAGAGCCCTCCAGGGCGGAGCGGAAGGCCACCATGGCCTTGTGGTCAAAGTCAAAGCCCTCCAGGGCGGAGCGGAAGACCACCACGTCTCTGTGGTCGAGGCCGGAGTCCACCAGGTCGGAGCAGAAGACCACCACGTCCTCATGGTCATCACCAGAGTCCCCCAGGGCGGAGCCGAAGACCACCACGGCCTTGTGGTCACCGCCTCGGGAACAACATCGGGCACCGCCTCGGGAACAACCTCGGGCACCGCCTCGGGAACAGCATCGGGCACCGCCTCGGGAACAGCATCGGGCACCGCCTCGGGAACAGCATCGGGCACCGCCTCGGGAACAGCATCGGGCTCCGCCTCGGGAACTGCATCGGGCTCCGCCTCGGGAACTGCATCGGGCACCGCCTCGGGAACGACCTCGGCCTCGGGAACAGCATCGGGCACCGCCTCGGGAACTGCATCGGGCTCCGCCTCGGGAACAGCATCGGGCTCCGCCTCGGGAACTGCATCGGGCACCGCCTCGGGAACTGCATCGAGCACCGCCTCGGGAACTGCATCGAGCACCGCCTCGGGAACTGCATCGGGCTCCGCCTCGGAAACAGCATCGGGCACCGCCTCGGAAACAGCATCGGGCACCGCCTCGGGAACTGCATCGGGCACCGCCTCGGGAACTGCATCGGGCTCCGCCTCGGGAACTGCATCGGGCTCCGCCTCGGGAACTGCATCGGGCTCCGCCTCGGAAACAGCATCGGGCTCCGCCTCGGGAACTGCATCGGGCACCGCCTCGGAAACAGCATCGGGCACCGCCTCGGGAACTGCATCGGGCTCCGCCTCGGGAACTGCATCGGGCACCGCCTCGGAAACAGCATCGGGCACCGCCTCGGGAACAGCATCGGGCACCGCCTCGGGAACTGCATCGGGCTTCGCCTCGGGAACAGCATCGGGCACCACCTCGGGAACGACCTCGGCCTCGGGAACAGCATCGGGCACCGCCTCGGGAACTGCATCGGGCTCCGCCTCGGGAACAGCATCGGGCTCCGCCTCGGGAACAGCATCGGGCTCCGCCTCGGGAACAGCATCGGGAACTGCATCGGGCACCGCCTCGGGAACTGCATCGGGCACCGCCTCGGGAACTGCATCGAGCACCGCCTCGGGAACTGCATCGGGCTCCGCCTCGGGAACTGCATCGGGCACCGCCTCGGAAACAGCATCGGGCACCGCCTCGGGAACTGCATCGGGAACTGCATCGGGCTTCGCCTCGGGAACTGCATCGGGCACCGCCTCGGGAACTGCATCGGGCACCGCCTCGGGAACTGCATCGGGCACCGCCTCGGGAACAGCATCGGGAACCGCATCGGGCACCGCCTCGGGAACTGCATCGGGAACTGCATCAGGCTTCGCCTCGGGAACTGCATCGGGCACCGCCTCGGGAACTGCATCGGCCTCGGCCTCGGGAACAGCATCGGGCACCGCCTCGGGAACTGCATCGGGCTCCGCCTCGGGAACAGCATCGGGCTCCGCCTCGGGAACAGCATCGGGCACCGCCTCGGGAACTGCATCGGGCACCGCCTCGGGAACTGCATCGGGCACCGCCTCGGGAACTGCATCGAGCACCGCCTCGGGAACTGCATCGAGCACCGCCTCGGGAACTGCATCGGGCTCCGCCTCGGGAACTGCATAGGGCACCGCCTCGGAAACAGCATCGGGCACCGCCTCGGGAACTGCATCGGGAACTGCATCGGGCTTCGCCTCGGGAACTGCATCGGGCACCGCCTCGGGAACTGCATCGGGCACCGCCTCGGAAACAGCATCGGGCACCGCCTCGGGAACTGCATCGGGCACCGCCTCGGGAACTGCATCGGGCTCCGCCTCGGGAACTGCATCGGGCTCCGCCTCGGGAACTGCATCGGGCTCCGCCTCGGGAACTGCATCGGGCTCCGCCTCGGGAACTGCATCGGGCACCGCCTCGGAAACAGCATCGGGCACCGCCTCGGGAACTGCATCGGGCTCCGCCTCGGGAACTGCATCGGGCTCCGCCTCGGGAACTGCATCGGGCACCGCCTCGGAAACAGCATCGGGCACCGCCTCGGGAACAGCATCGGGCACCGCCTCGGGAACTGCATCGGGCTTCGCCTCGGGAACAGCATCGGGCACCACCTCGGGAACGACCTCGGCCTCGGGAACAGCATCGGGCACCGCCTCGGGAACTGCATCGGGCTCCGCCTCGGGAACAGCATCGGGCTCCGCCTCGGGAACTGCATCGGGCTCCGCCTCGGGAACTGCATCGGGCACCGCCTCGGAAACAGCATCGGGCACCGCCTCGGGAACAGCATCGGGCACCGCCTCGGGAACTGCATCGGGCTTCGCCTCGGGAACAGCATCGGGCACCGCCTCGGGAACTGCATCGGGCTCCGCCTCGGGAACAGCATCGGGCACCGCCTCGGAAACAGCATCGGGCACCGCCTCGGGAACTGCATCGGGCACCGCCTCGGGAACTGCATCGGGCTCCGCCTCGGGAACTGCATCGGGCACCGCCTCGGAAACAGCATCGGGCACCGCCTCGGGCACCGCCTCGGGAACTGCATCGGGCACCGCCTCGGAAACAGCATCGGGCACCGCCTCGGGAACTGCATCGGGCACCGCCTCGGGAACTGCATCGGGCACCGCCTCGGGAACTGCATCGGGCTTCGCCTCGGGAACAGCATCGGGCACCACCTCGGGAACGACCTCGGCCTCGGGAACAGCATCGGGCACCGCCTCGGGAACTGCATCGGGCTCCGCCTCGGGAACAGCATCGGGCTCCGCCTCGGGAACTGCATCGGGCTCCGCCTCGGGAACTGCATCGGGCACCGCCTCGGGAACAGCATCGGGCACCGCCTCGGGAACTGCATCGGGCTTCGCCTCGGGAACAGCATCGGGCACCACCTCGGGAACGACCTCGGCCTCGGGAACAGCATCGGGCACCGCCTCGGGAACTGCATCGGGCTCCGCCTCGGGAACAGCATCGGGCTCCGCCTCGGGAACTGCATCGGGCTCCGCCTCGGGAACTGCATCGGGCACCGCCTCGGAAACAGCATCGGGCACCGCCTCGGGAACAGCATCGGGCACCGCCTCGGGAACTGCATCGGGCTTCGCCTCGGGAACAGCATCGGGCACCACCTCGGGAACGACCTCGGCCTCGGGAACAGCATCGGGCACCGCCTCGGGAACTGCATCGGGCTCCGCCTCGGGAACAGCATCGGGCACCGCCTCGGAAACAGCATCGGGCACCGCCTCGGGAACTGCATCGGGCACCGCCTCGGGAACTGCATCGGGCTCCGCCTCGGGAACTGCATCGGGCACCGCCTCGGAAACAGCATCGGGCACCGCCTCGGGCACCGCCTCGGGAACTGCATCGGGCACCGCCTCGGAAACAGCATCGGGCACCGCCTCGGGAACTGCATCGGGCACCGCCTCGGGAACTGCATCGGGCTCCGCCTCGGGAACTGCATCGGGCACCGCCTCGGGAACAGCATCGGGCACCGCCTCGGGAACTGCCTCGGGCTCCGCCTCGGGAACAGCAGCTGCCTGTCTCCTCCTCCGCCCTCTACGATGGGGAGTCGGTGGCGTTGAGTCGGCCATCCTGTGCTGTGGGGTTGGGCTGGCGCCCATCTTGTGCTGTGGGGCTGAGCTGGCAGCCTTGTCTGGACACTCTGGTGTGGTTGTTGCATCCCACTGGGCACGATGGTGCAGGTAATTGGTAAACCCCCAAAAGTCCAGTATCTCTAACCCCTTCATCTCCCATGAAGGTAAAGGATCATCCAGGCAATTATTAAATAAATCCTTTAGTGCTGCATCATTGTAACCTAGCCCGACTGCCATAGTCCAAAACAATTGCGCCAGGCCACCCACCTCACTTCCCTCTTGATGAAGGGTGATTAAGTTCTGGTATCTCCCCCTCCGTTCCTCCATGGTGGCTGGGGAACCGATTCGAAATCCCACACCGCTGGATCTAGGCATGACGGAGTCCTTCTGTCACGATAGGTATTGGGGAAAAACACAAAGAGAGGGTAGATCCAAATGCAGGTAAGGGTTTTATTTAAACAGAGGGGTAAATACAAAATAAACAGTCATGAGAGACAAATCAAACAAAAAGGGAACCGGATGAAACGGGGAACTCGGAAGAACGGAAAGGTAGAGGAAGTCTGGTGGAACGAGAGAATGAGACACATAGGGTAAGACAAAGCAAGACTGATGGACCTGAAACACAATGACATCAGACAAGGACTCCGTAACATAGACTAAGACAGACTGGGTATTTATACACAGAAGGATAATTGGGAAACAGGAGACAGGTGGGGTGAACAATCAATCACGTAACAAGGAGGAAGGTGACCATATAAGGGAACAGGAAGTGATCTGGGACAGACACCGTGAGAAGGAGGACATCTAGTGGAACCCCGGGGAACAACAACCCAGACACTGTGACAATATGGGGGTCCCCCTGTTGGAGTGCTCGACTGTTGTGTTCAGTTCACCTCCAACTCACAGGTGTGACAACTCATTCAGTTGTGTCCTAATACCACCTCCAATTCACAGGGCGTACCGTGCCTCCCCTCCCAGGACAGTAGGTACTCGTTTGGCGGCGATGCCCCGGTTAGTGTCAACTTGTTAAAACTACTCCAGAGTGTCCTTACTGTAGACCCTGTTGAGCTGCTCCATCTCCTCCGCAGCCAGATAATAATTGGGGGGATAAAAGTATGTAATTGTGCAAATGGACCTATAGGTACTGTACATAGTGTTTGGGTGGTGGTTGTTTTGACCTAAAACATGACCTAAGTATTAAGATTTGGGTCTTTACAATTATATAGATTATTATCATGATGTAAAGGGAAAAAAGATACTTTGTGATTTTGAGCACTGTACTAACATAATTGCAAATATGTTAAAATATTTTAAAAAGGTGAGTTTTGGTGATCTGTTGTGAGATTAGATTTTAGAAAATGTTCTAGTTGCTCACACTTTCAAAAAATCTGATCATTTATTTATTGTATTTATATTATGATGGTGGATGTATGTTTATTTCTTCTCAACCCACAACGATTTTCTCTGCAGTAAATGATTGAGTGTGACCTTACATTTTCCCTTTCGGCACTGTCATTCTCTCAAACATTGAATAATGGACGTGGGACATCAACCAATGATCTTTTTTACATCCAGCACAAGGAGCTTCACAGACTGAATTATTCAATTTGTTTCCATCAATGCTGGGTTTCTCATCAAGGCTGTGGGCTCAGGTTTTTTTTTTACCTGGCATGCTCTGAATTGCACCAAACAAATTATTTGTTTGGATTCTTGGTCTACATTCAGCTGTAAGGTTACATAGAAATTTCAAACGAATGCAATTTTTACCCAAAATGTATGCAAATACATGCATAAATGAGCTTGATCCCTGCTGGATAGACCAGTGAGAATCTGTGTTCATGTGTTCTGACAAAAATATAAATGCATAGGAATTAGAATTAATTATGGTGGAGATATCAAATAAAAATTTTTTATATATAAATCAATAAATTGCAAACACTCTGAATACATTAATTCAAAGTAAAAGGATAGTTCTGCCAACAAAAAAAAAAATGAAATCCTGTAATCATTTATATTAATTTCATTCCAAACCTATATAATTTAAAAGTCTATATAATAAGCCTATAATTATTCAGAACTTTAGATATTTTAATACATCAATATAATAATCTGATACTTAAATAGGATATCGTTTGAAACATCAATTTTCACTGAATATCTCTGTCTGTGTTTTTTTCAATTAAATTTTTGTTTACTTCATCTGAATAGTATGAAATGTGGTGACTTTTGTGGCACTTCATTTGAATAAACTTGTTACTTGATTCGATATAATCTACAAATCAGCCACGATGCAGAAAAAGCACACAAAGATGAAGGTGTAAAACTCTAAAACAGACACACATGTAGACAGAATGCTTTTGAGACCAGAAAGTTGATCAAGAAGAATAAGGATGAAATCAGATCAAACCAGATGAATCAAATTCTGATTGAGCATTCCTGTTAATTTAGTTAAATAATTGTATATAATTGTAAATAAATTGTAAATAATAATAAGTCTTGTTATTTTACTGTAATCATGACACAAAAAAGGTCACTTAAAATCAAGATTTCGAAAAGGCAATTTATTGACAATCTCTAAATAAATATGCAAATACAAAACCTAATAGCTAAATGTAATTATGTCTCAAAACATTAAATGGTTCATAATTTAGACGTGAATATTATTACCATAAAATCCACTCAAAATACTGATTAATGAAGAAAAAAACTTAATTTATTGAAATTAAATAATACATTAATCTCATTGAAATAAAATGATTATACAATTATTGTCTCTAGTCTGGTTTGACTGTGAACAACATGATTGTGACTCCCAAATGGATTTTTATATATATATATATATACATAATAACCATTTTTTTAAATAATTTCTAAATGATGACATAGTGTTCTAGGTGGCTTGGTTGCTAGGGTGCTGTGGATTGTTGTTATGTGTTCATGCCAAGTCTCTGTTATAGTCTGGCTTGGGTACCTCCTTCTTTGACATGTTTTTTACCAGTTTTTTTTTTTTTTTTTTCTTTTTTTTTTTTTCTGCCAGGTGAAAAAGTCAGGTCACTTTGCAAAGCACTGGTTCATCTTCCTTCACAATTCAGGTATCATTAATGTGATTGACACAAATAGTGTGGCATTTATAAACAGGATGCACATTTAAATGCACTGGAGGAGGAGCAGCCCTTGTGAAGCAGATGAATTGCATGATGGGCACGCAGGGCCGGTGAAGAGAAACCTGACATCTGATGAAGAGTGATGGTTGTCTATGGAGACAATAGAGTAGATCTATATTTGCTCTTCCTGTTTATGACCTGTGTCTCTTATGTTTGAGTCTTCTCACATGGATATAACTAACATACAAGCACATCAGTAGTAAAGGTATATATATATATATATATATATATATATATATATATATATATATATATATATATAATTTTTTTTTTTTTTTTACAGTCACTAGGACCCATTTCTCCACAGTCTGTGCGGGATAAATTGTGGATCATTTATCATCGCTTTGGCCTAAACTTTATCTACCTACAGGCCATTTTGGTCCTTTACTCTTGTCAAAACTGTTAAGTTTAAAGCCTAACGTAATACAAAACTGAATAAGACAACAATTTGCTACATTACTGTAATTCAATTATACAATATTAAAATATATTCTAAACTTAAAAAAAAAAAAAAAAAAAATATATATATATATATATATATATATATATATATATATATATATATATATATATATATATATATATATATATATATGTTCAAATATAGACCATGTAACATATACAACAGTGAACTATACAAAGGAGAGTGTGTTTTGTAACAAACTTTTGTAGAACAAAATATTGTAAAACGCTGCCTGTTGCTAGTGTTTTAGGCTATTATTTAATGAGTGGCAATGTTTGTTTGTTGGTTGACAAGCTTTGCTAGTTTTTTGGAAGAATGAGTTGATTTGAGACATGTTTTGAGGTGAGAACTGTTACTGTGTTGTGTTGTATAGACCCGACCTAATAAAAAATTTAAATCTTCCCCTAAACAAAACAATCATTGGGCCGTAAGAAGATCTTTTGTAAACATACGCAAACATACAAATTCATACTTATTAGCCACCAACTTTCCACAATGAAAAATAGATAGTTATGAGATTGTGTTGTACTTTAGGCTTGTGAGACTTAAATCATTAAGTTATGGACAGGTTGTTTGTATGACAATGCACAGAGACACTAAAACACATGGTTAATCATTACATTTCTCTGCAATTGTAATAGTTTGGCTGTAAGATCTGAGTGAATGAGACACATGCAAAGAGGCCGGATGTTACAGTGATTTCATTAAGGTCATCCCTGTTCATTTGTTTTCTTCATCTGTGTCTTTAGATCTGTGAGTTTAGGGTACAATTACACTCTGTTGTTTATACTGCTGATTTCTCACTGAAAGGTGTTTATACCTTATTTAATAATACATCAAGACTAATTTAATGGAGTAGATGCAGTGTACTGCTGCTGTAGTGCTTGTGCCACTGAGTAGTGATTTCCATTAAAAAGCATTTCAGTATGAGAACACCCAAAAACATCAGCACTGAGCCTAGCCTTAAAATAAACCAAACACAGAGAGACCTTCAGATGCTGATTTAATGAAGATCTGTAATTACTTTCATAATGTTGTGAATGTTCGTGGACAGTTTTGTTTACAAATAATATGAAATGTCTGTGACCAAGCCTGCATCTTGTCTTAATTACAAATGAACTTTGACCCTTAGAACATAACACAGCTCTGCTTACTCTTCGAAATAAATTAAACTGAATATTCTGTCGGCCCAGCAGGGGTGATTATATTTTATTGTGCTGTGAGTAGACAGGGGAACAGCTGTTCAAAAGATATGTAGACTGTGCCAGAGTGGGTAGAAAATGTAAAAGTGTATTTAATATACACACAAGAGTCTTGACAATTAAACTGTCTCATGATCACATTTGCAGCTAGAACTTTAATTAAAAGGGTCAAGAAATGAGAAACCAAAATTCCTTTGATCTTTTGACATATAAGAGGTCACTGTACTATAAAAACATCATGTATGTTTCAAAACTCAAAACTTTGTCTAAAAACAGCTTATGTTGAAGGCAGTCTGCCAAAACCACAGCTTGTAATTTTCTAATCTATGACGTATATATTTTTTGTGCTTTAGTAGAGTCAAAAACTTACATACAAATTTTATATATATATATATATATATATATATATATATATATATATATATATATATATATATATATATATATATATATATATATATATATATATATATATTATAAAACATTTGTTTAAATATATTCATATTTAAGATATATTTACTTAAAAAATCTTTTCTCATTATTATGATTTGTTTTTATTTATTTTCTAGCAACTGAGTAGTTGTGATAACAGCATCAAATGGAGAGTGTTTATTTCAGGGGAAAAATCGTAGATCTTCCTCATTCTGAAACGACTGCTCCTCAGGGGCTCCAACGCTTTAGTGAAGGGCGTTCAGTTGTGCCATTTGTCTTTGCTAATGATTTGTGTTCCATTTAAATGACCATTAGCATGAGTAGTTTGCACACAAACACGCTCCAGAGAGATGAATGAGTTGAGATGTCAGATTAGATCAATAGTGGGGGGTGGCAATGCTCTTTCTAATCAATTACTGCTTTGTAATTGATACATTTTATATTTTTCATTTTACATGTCTGATAGATTTTTCTCTCCCACCATCATGCAGGTCGGTGTAAATGAGGGATGTAAGATCACTGGAGATTTTTTATGGCATTATCTGTGTCCACTGAGACAGGCAGTAAATTATGTGTGGGATAAGTAATGAATGGTTTTACTTTTGTCATTGAGGGAGGTTCAGTGCAAAGACAAATGTTGCGTTAGTCTCTTTGTGTACTTGACTACTTAACCCTATTTTAGGGAAACATTTGTACCTAGATGGGAGATTTAATTTTTTTTTTTTTTTTTTTTTAATAGTAAAATTACACAAAAGCTTCTGTAAGTGTTAAGGCAAAAGTCGTTTTTGCAAAACAGCGTGAATAATGTTCAGTGTTGTGCTATTTCTTTCTAGAAGTCATTGCCTATAAAACATGTGTTTGTTCTTGTTTAAATTGTGGTTGCGGGCTTCTAGTAAATGAATCTCTTCACACAAACAACTGCCTGTTGTTGTTGTTGATGTAGTTGTTTGTTGTTGTACGCAGACCGGTTCCCACAATGTCTAAAATGTCAGGTTTTGCTATCCTTGTGGGGATATTTGGTCCCCACAATGTTGCATAAACAAGTACACACACACACACAGCTGACACATCCAGAGGCAAAGAAACTTGTCAATGCTGCCCCACAACTTTTATTAATAGCTGTTTAAAAATTGAATCGTTGCATCATATGTTTCTGCAACGTGATAATAAAATTGCTGTTTTTGCACTCATTGTAAAGAGAGATGCACATACACACAACTTTCATCTCTCTCTCTCTCTCTTTCATAAATTGGCAAAAAAAGATTAACAATTTCTAATTATGGGGGGGACTAGACCCCATCAATGTCTATGGTGGTTATTGCCCTGGTCAGACATAAAAATATTTTTGTAGAACTATCATGCAGTCAGTTAATGGTTTAACGTTAACAAACTTTAGCGATTTTTGCAAACATTTGTTTGATTAACATGACCATAAATATGAAGACAAGATTTACTGTAACATAAAACAAATGATTACTTCTCATTAAAATCTTCATTAATGCCAAAACTGCTTGCATTTATGTGTCTTTTTGTCATTCTCGTACTTATGTGTCAGCCATTCTCGTACTCCTTCGTTTGAAGTGTGTTTTTGAAAAATCTTTAAGGGCTATCTGTCCCTTTCCCTCTACCCTCTAGCCCTATAACCAAAAGGGAATCGAGACCCCTTTCACGTGAATGCATGAAACAGAGATGTAGGGGTAAGTTTAGGGGTTAGGGGTAGAAATGGGATTGGGCCTAAGTACACCATTATAGGAAGAAAGCATCTTTCTCCATTGATGGACCGTCAGAAATAGCTGTATTGTTTGATTAAATAAAAGCATTTGTGCAAGCAACAAGTAAAACTCTTTTCATGTATTTTACATCACAGCTTGAATAATCACTAGTGATTGGTTTGGGATAGGGTGTGTTTTTGTGGTTTTATCAGCCAATGAGTGTCGGCATGACAATTTTATCCTGTGATGCCAGGATAATTAGTCATTTATGGTAGCTTTCCTCACTCATTAGAGACATCTTTGACCTGAAATAACACAAAGACAAAAAATGTGAACTAAAAGTTTGACATATAACTGTGTTTGGGTGAAATAGATTACATTTGAATGTGTATCTCTGCCTTGTAGACATTTCATACCTTACCACACTGTAAGTATCATGTCTTTTATAAAGGTGATAGTGCAGATAGGATGAGAGTTGTATTTATAGAAAAAGAGCAATGGAAGAGATCAGCTTGACACTGAAACCCTCCCACACCACCCCACACCTGTCTTCCTGTCCAAACCAGACCCTCTCAAGGATTCCTTTGGCTGGCTGTGACTTTTTTGCATGTGCAGCGGGATGCAGGTGAACAGCAAGAGGCACTTTTTACAGAGCTGGCTTCTGATTGGCTGAGGTCTGGACAGGAGGACAGGCTCTGATCTGAGTGCTGCACATATGGAAGCGATCTCTCTCAGCATGTGTGGAGAGGTAATCTACCAGCTCCTATATTTCGGTTATGGTGAACAGAGCTTCAGAAAATGTGTATACATGTAGAAAGTATATACAGTGTGCTGTTGATTTTGGTGAATTTTGAGTGAATCTCGTGAGGGTGAATCCATTGCCGAAACTTGCAATAGTAATATACAGAATGGGTGCTTTCTAGTGCTGGGCAACGATTAATCGTGATTAATCGCAAATATATGTGTGTGCTGTGTATATTTATTATGTTTATATAATTACACACATACTTGTATATATTTAAGAATAATATGTCATGTTTACGTACATATATAAATATTTAAATATTACATAATAAGTATATAATATAAATATGGATTAGGGCTGTCAAATGATTAACATTTTTAATTAAATTAATCCGAATTTTCAGTGGATTAATCATGATTAATCACTATTTGCAACTACACCTGAATCCTAACCATTTTTTTTTTCTGAAATGCATACCAAAAGATAAATAACAGGACACAGATACATAATTTTCATGTATTGTTTCATCATGTGGTTCTTTTTTTCTGAATTTCAAAAGTTTAACATTTACTTAGATCAAATTTACCTGAGCACTATATCAAACCATGCCATTTAACTACAGATAGTGTAAGAGTTTTATGTGAACGAGTGGTTAAATATAGCCACATATCTATGAAATTATGCATAGAGAAATTTGAAAGAATGAACTCAGAAACACAAACATGCGCCACAATCACATAAGCAGCACTCTGGGCACTCTTGTTTTTGGGAGGGGTTCATTTGCTCTGCCACAATACTTTAGGATCGATATTTTCACGTTCTTAAGGCTTCAAGTGCCAGTAAAACCAAGTAAAAATGCATATGCTTTTTTCGCTGCATTGCATGTAGGCGTTCTGCGCATGAGCAGTGTGAAACACAGGACGCTATAACACAGTGATCCTCAAATCTGGCTCGCGAGATCCACTTTCCTGCGAAGTTTAGCTCTAACCCTAATCAAACACGCATGAGTTTGCTAATCAGTGTCTTTAGGATCATTAGTAAATCACAGGCAGGTGTGTTTAATTGGAGTCTGAGCTAAACTCTCCAAGAAACTGGATCTCGCGAGCCAGATTTGAGGATCACTGCTATAACAGAAAGAAGAAGCTCCAGCGTATCAACTACCAAAGTCGTCTCTGTTTATCGAGCTTGGCATGAATGTATTTGAGAGTAACTGGGGTAAAACCTTAAGCTTCTTTGGTGTTTTCGTCCCGGTGCTCGCCGCTGTTTTTTACTATCTTGAGAATTCAGAGATCGACGAGACATTGCTGACCTGCATAATTTGTCACACTGCGCATGCGTGAAATGCGTTAAAAAAATTTACGTAATTAACGACAAACAACTAATTAACGACGTTAACGTGCTATTTTTGACAGCCCTAATATGGATATAAATATATACATGCATATAAATGTAAATATTTTCAATATATACTCTATATATATATGTGTGTGTGTGTGTGCATAATACATATACACATTACGCACACAAAGTATATTATATAAACAAAAACTTTTATTTTGGATGCAGTTTACATGTGATTAATCATTGCCCATCACTGGTGGTTTTCTACTGCCATTTTTGGTGCACACCAGACTCTAACATGGAGGCTGAGGCGGCATTATAATCCATTTGTCAGTACCGTAATAGCAGTCCAATTTTCAACATACAAAATGGCAATCCACAAGGCAGAGACGAGTAGGCAGGCGAATGGGTCAAACACAAGCATCAGTCGAGTCAGGCTAGAAATCCAATGGGGCAATCCATCAGTCATAAACATGAAGACAGGCAGAATCATACACAGAATAGGCAGGCAGAATATCTATGTGAAACGCTAGGTAAGGCAATACTTTTGCAGTGAGTGAACACACTAACTCGTGTTAAATACTGTCCAACAGGAAATTAAAGTAGAAGCAGAGGTAGCGGTAAACAGTCAGTAATCAGGTGAGGGCTCCCTCTGCTGGTGCAGTGTTACAGAATCCCCTCCCTTTTGAGTGCCTACAGGCACTCGGCGCGGAAGTCCCCGTGGTCATGGTGCTGGTCGATTGGCTCTGGCTCGATAAAAGTTCTACGTGAGAGAGGGATGCAGAATATCACAGGCAGCTACACATGACCTCTTCTCAGGTCCATAGCCCTCCTAGTCCATCAACATCCAGCGGCAGTGGTGGTTCTTGAGTCAGCATCCGGGTGGACTAGTTTGAGTAGCAAAACATGAAAGGATGGGGAGATTCGATAATTAGCAGGAAGCTCTAACTGTTATGTGACCTCATTCATTCTTCTAAGAATCTTCAGAAGGACCAACATACCTTGGGTTGAGCTTCCTGCTTGGTAACCGCAACTTGAGGTCCCTCATGGAGAGCCAGAACCACTGTCCTGTTTGGAGTTCCTGTACTCTCACTGCTCGTTGAAGGCGTACCTGTGCACTGTCCCACACCCTCTCACTACGCCAAATCCAGTCGTCCATGGCAAGGATTGATGAGGGTTCGCCAGACCACTGGAACATAGGGGACTGATAACCAAGGATGCACTGGAAGGAAGTCAGACCTGTTGATGTGTGAGTCAGTGAATTTTGTGCTTATTCTGCCCATGGAAGGAATTCAGACCATCGATGCTGCTCTCGGCTCTTAGTTTAATATCTGCCCAGCTCTTAGTTTAGTCTTTTGACCTGTCCGTTAGCTTGTGGTTGGTAACCTGACATGAGGCTGATGTTGGTGTGCAGGTGCTTTCAGAATGCTCTCCAAACTTGAGATGTGAACAGGGTTCCTCTGTCACTGACGATATTCTCTGGGATGCCATAATTATGGAAAACATGGTGAAACATTGCCTGTGTGGGGCAATGCTGTGGGGAGTCCTTTTAAGGGGACCAAACGACATGACTTAGAGAACCGATCTATGATGAGTAGAATGGCAGTGAAGTCATTGGACAAAGGTAAGTCTGTAACAAAGTCAATGGAGATATGGGACCAGGGACGTTGTGGAATGGGCAGTTGTTGGAGGAGTCCTGAAAGTAATTCCTTGGGGGATTGGGCACAGACTTGGCAAGCTTTAACATAGGAAATTACATCCTTAAGCATTAAGGGCCACCATAATGAATTTTGTAGTAGGTGCAATGTGTGGGATATTCCAGGATGGCCAGAGCTAGCCAGAGGTGTGGACCCATTGCATAACCCTATGACGTAGGTTTTGTGGTACATATTGTTTATTAGGTGGGCAGTTAACAGAAGCTGATTTTTGGAGTTGTTTGCTTTGTATTTCCTCCATTATGTCCCAGGTAATAGGGTGATAACTACGGACAAAGGAAGAATGCATTCTGGCCGCAAGGTTGTTGATGGGAAGATCATACTGTCTGGAGAGAGCATCTGCCTTAATGTTCTTGCTGCCGGGGTGATATGTCACAGTAAACTGAAAATGGGTGAAAAAGAGGGACCAGCGAGCTTGCTGTGGATTGAGTCGTTTAGCACTTTTGATGTATTCAAGGTTCTTGTGGTTGGTGATCACCTAGAAAGGATGGACTGCTCCTTCTAGCCAGTGTCTCCATTTTTTGATGGCTGCTTTCATGGACAAAAGTTTCTTATTTCCAACATCAACTTTAGTTTTGAACGCTTGCCTTTTAAGAGAAATGTCAACCATACTGTAATTTCTGATGAATCGTTTGTAGAAATTAACAACCCCAGAAAGTTATTTTATCGTGGGTGGCCGTGGCAATTCTGTGACTACCTTGACCTTGGCTTCATCCATCTTTACTACTTGATGACTAATGTGATAATCCAGCCAATCTACCGGGCCCAGGATAGTTTCTTCTCCACCAGACATCACCACCAAGTGCCAGCCTTCATTGCGGCCACTGCTGTCTGCTCGAACAGACACGACTCCACAACACTGAGGCTTAACCTCGCCTCTACCAGTGTCACTTCCAATTTTTACCCCGCATCCTCTTCTCTTTCTGCGGTGCCTACAATTCCTCCAAACTAGAAGTTCACCAAATTTAAGCCTGAGGCAAATGGTGATTAATTTCCGATGCTCCATCCTCGCAAAAGGTAAACAAACGGGATCTGTGTGATCGAAGTTATTCGTCTCCCATCAATCAGCCAAACCTCTCTCCTAAATTCACAACAGCAGAGCGGTCAATATATCGAGGATCTGTGTTGTCGAAGTTATTCGCAAGGCCCCGAACATGCCTCTCTGGACACCTCCA